>NC_133480.1:565487-920208 GCF_025370935.1 Choristoneura fumiferana | reverse complement strand
GCGTCATATTTATGAAGGGCCATGAAAGTGGGCTTTCAAGTCAGAACATAACGTATGACGTCATAAAGAGTATAAAGGAAAGCCCAAATCTATAACAATAAACGGTACATTGGAAGTCAAAGCGCAAACAAAATCGCTTTTCCCACAATAATATTACTAACGACCCAATTGTACGGAAGCATTGGGCCGCGGCGGCAAAACCAATAAATACAAAATCCACCTTTTCCATCCGGCCGGGTGCAGGATCGCGATGAATGTATAAAAGGCTTGTAAGGATGGTAAAATTTTCGACTGCTATTGACTTCTTTATAATAGCGGTTCACAAAGCAATATTGTGTTTCAAGTTTTACCAATATGTAACGTTGGCAAGGAGAACCGAATTGATTTCGGCCTCATAAAAAATTAAAGCAGAGTCACGGAACCTGATCAGACCTGGAAGGGTTTCATTAAAAACTTTGGAGCTGCCGTAACGGCATTAATTATTTCGATGCCTTAATCAGCGCCGTGAAACCAATTGGATTGAGGTTTCGTCGTGGTTCAGTAATATAGTAAAATCTGTCTGTTATAGTTATTGTTTATTTTTAATTAGTTGCAAACAAGTCAAATTATTTATTTTATTAATATTAATTTTAACTTTCGATTGGTTTCAAACGAGCTTCTCATGTCGTAAGAGATACGTAAGTTCTGCTTGTTATGTACCTTCCTTCCATACAGTATTTGTAGAAACGAAAGGCAAGGAATGAAATACATCAACGTGTAGGTCAGAAATATATCGTTTTGGTATATTTATTAAAAAACGAAGAGGTGAAATATTTAGAATATAGGTAAATTATAGTAATAATAATGGTATAACAATATTTGTAACAAAATAAAATCTTAAGTTTAAAAAAATATAGGTAATTATAAATGTTATTTTGTTATTTCACGTTACAGATGTTAATAAAAAGTTTGCTAAGATATTTTACTCCACTTTGTCATCAATCTTTAAGGTTTACTCTTCGTTTAAATACAAAATGATAACGTTAAAAGACGTAAAATATGTTGGTGCTTTCACTTAAAAAGTTTTTTTTACTCTGCGTATTACGCTATATCGTGTTTTTTACTGAGTTTAAGTCAAATGTAGTACTTAGTCGCATGCGTGACTTGGGGCTATCTCAGCCTGGCCTGTGTTTAGTTTGGGCAACAATCACTCCTTGTCGGAAGTCACAAAATAGCCCTGCTTCTTGCAGGCAACCTCGTGATGTAAGATAGGTTTGATGGCATTAAGCTTACACAAGTCGTTGGTTTTTGGGCCCTTAAGGCCTCAGCGCAACGGAATCCTTTATATACAGTGTGTTACGGGCAGCCAGGCTTGTTTTAAGGGAGGTTAAAGTAACGTATTAACGTATATAACCATGACGTACTTTGGATGCTAAGAAGTTTAATCTTCCTAAATTAGTGATCGTTAAATATTCTTCAAAATGTTATATCTATTATCGATATATTTGTTTGTGAAAATGGTATGACTACTTTAAAGGAAACCAATTAAAGTTCATGATTTATAAATAAAGATTTTCAGATTTTTTTGGTGAAATGAAGTTACGTAGCGTTATTTGAACTTTTAAATAATCAAGAAATAAGTTTTGACATTAGAAAGAAGAAATTTGAGTGTACAAAGTTGACCCAAAAATAGGTTGATTTCAGATAAACTGGCCTTAACTGGTATTTTACTATACAAAACTGTTTCGAAAATGTACGAGTACCGTTTTGCCACAGAAATGAACCTGTTATCATAGTTATGTTTCACAAGGAAACTTTTTCAAAATGTTTCTGATGTGACAAGTGGCATACAATTTTACATTTTCGAAAGTGTAAAGTTTTGTCGTTTCGCTGCGCAAATGATTGTGGATAATTATTTTAGTGTAGCAAAGGTCTATAAAACAAGATGATACAATTGCATGCGAAAACTCACATCTCGTATACCAGAAAAAAACAGCATTCTAGTATCATTTGTTTTAAAGAATACAAATTTTACAGATTAAAAGCCTTAAATTTGGCACATGCACTCATGACTCAGGACATTGAGGGAAATAAAGAGCAACTCTTGCTTAGTGACTAAATTTACCTCTTTTCTTTTCCGGCGATGCGGGGACGTAGTTAACCACGGTACTCGTTGTAGGCGGAGCGGTAATTTCTAAACAAAATTATAATATAAGGCCATTGCTTAATAATAATTGCTTGGTAATTATTATTACCTATAAAGTTTTGTTAGTAAATCACATTAACAAAGTCTTGGGATACTCATTATCCCTATAAGACTGATGTTTTGACTCAGTAGTAGGTAATAAATATGCTTCTAAGTATTGAAATGTATCAAGGGACAAAAATATTCCTAGGCACTTTTGATGAGTGATAATGATGATGAGTGTACATTTGGGTTGTCAATTTGTGATGCACAGACAATATTTCTTTAGAAAATATTTTCTGTAGTACCTAAGTAGGGAACCTCTAAAATTATCAGTTAAAAAGTTCCAGGTACGGTGGTTTCAACAAAATGATTTTGTTTTATGATAATTTGAAGTCGATTTTTTTAAATATTCGTTTAGTATACATACCGTCAAGACGAATCAGCCCGTCGGTTTCTCCGAGAGAATTTTTGGCAACACAACGATACGAGGAGAAGTCTTTAGATGAGACTTTTCGTATCGTGAGCTTCATTTTCCTGCTGTATCCTTCATCACTTAAGTTTGTGATGTACTTATTTCCTGTTGGTAATAAGAAGCAAATTGAACTTGTAAGTTATTTTTTAGTATAGATAAAATATTGTATACAAGGTGTTAATTAAACAATTAAAAAACCTCAGACACCTCTAAAATATTTTTTCATTTTAATTTAAATAGTTGAACGCATTTTTTTGAATACCTTCATTATTTCAAAAAATATTGTATACAAGGTGTTAATTAAACAATTAAAAACCTCAGACACCCCGAAAATATTTTTTATCTTTAATTTAAATAGCTGAATGCATTTATTTTTGAATACCTGCATCATTTCAAAAAATATTAGTGTTTTTTGCTAAGTCAGTAATTCTACTTGATTTCTAACTCTACTCTCATAATTTGTATTTGTCAGTCACGCTTCGACGTTTTCAGCATGTTTTCAGCAGAACTGACAGCAAAACGGGCAGCATTAAATTATCTAAATAGTACGCAACTTCGCTAAAACATTTAATTGGCAAAAGTTGCATTCGTAATTTGTGACTGGGCACAATAAAAAAGGAAATTAAAAACGCAAACCCTGTAATCGATAGGTACTACTCTTGATTCTGAGCAACATTCTACTTACTAATTTCCGGTTTTCAATAAATAAATTAATACCTTGTATAATACATCCTATTCAAGAAAATATAATGTATTATATACCATATTCTGTTGTTTTCTTGGTTGCCCTGAAAAACAGCGCCATGACTGACGAAATTACTATTAATATTTAGTGCAATGTTAATATTTAGATTAAGATTTCATGTACAATTTTTTTTACACCAAATAAATTTATTCTATTCCATATTTTTCTTAGTTAGTTACCAGACTTAGTTAGTACCTAGTTCTTACGTAAGATAATTTTTATACAGTAGATAGGTATTATCATATTTAACTAAGTTTGGTCTAACATGTTTCAGAATTAGTTTACAAGTGCAAATTTGAAACTTAAAATCGATGTATTAGGTAGGTACTTCGATTTTATTAATGGATGCATTCCAACAACCGATTTAACCGACCGATGATATTTATCGAAATCGATTCACGTAACTTCCTAAGAAAGCTTGAGTAAGTGGGCTCATTTATACTTAGGTATCAAATGATCAATCTATAAGACCAATGCCAAAACGGACCAAGTGCGAGTCAGACTCGTGCACCGAGGGTTCCGTACAAATTTGTAGGTACAGATAGCGTGCGAGTTGAATGCAGTCGGGGCCTGAGGTGAAGAGCGGGAGCCTCTCCCCCGCTACCCACACGCCTCGCCTCAGTCGCCTTTAGGGTAGTGCTGTCCTTGCCTTGATAGCTATCGTATCGACCGCGTTAAAACTCATGTTGCACCCCGTATTATTTTTTGTTTCTAAAGATGACTGATCCGAGTTCGTTTCCATTTTTTTTGTTGACGGTTTAATCGAAATACGTCCATCGTGTTGAGTCACTCTACGACTACGATGGATGAAACAAATAAAAGGTTTGGTGCTAAGTTCTGTTTATATACATAGTTATGTGTTTATAGCGCGAAAGTTAAAAATAAATAAATTAGAATAACATTTCTTTTTCCAAATTTATCGACATACCTTCTGCGTGGCGATAAATTCGTCATCATTAATTCTAATAAGGTCGCAATACAATCCCATTCCTGAGCTGCATTCAACTCGCGTGCTATCTAAGTATATTTTATGTAACTATGACTATCCAATGTTAGTAGATAGATCCCTTCTCCGTAGCAAAATGTACGTAGTATTGGTCATTTTGGATGGTCATTGTTATCGACTGACAGACATTGGGCGGTTATTAACATACGACAGACAAGATTTTCAGACTTTTCTTATTGGTTGTGCTAAAAGCAAACTTCACACTAAACTTAAAGTCCCAAGGACAATTCGGGTTATCCGACATTATGTAACTAATATATTATCTACATACCCTAATAACACGCAACTGGAAACTGAGATGTAAACCAACTCACGGGTTTCAACATACAGGATCAGCCTAGTTTGGGGTCCACTGTATACCTACTGCTAAAAATGTAATCCTTTGTGTGTAATAATAAATTTAAATTTAAAATTACATTTACATTGCCAAATATGTGTGAATTTAAAACGGATTACTAACAAACTTAAAAAAACGTTATAAATAGGTAAAGAACCTTTGCACTGTTTTAGTGCTAATAATTAATTATCTTTAAAACAGTTAAAGTTATGCCAATTAACCTGTTAAATATTCGATTAAAGTTAAAGAAAATCAAAAATAACACAGTGTATACAGATCTTTAACACAATGTTCGTTGGATGACTTGGATATAAGCCGGTTGGCGGATCCCTTACAGCAAGTCCAGCACAAAATTGTCGAGACCTTTACGAATACTGTGTCACATTGAAGTTTAATCCGATTCCATTTATTTCATGTGTGTTTGCCAACTTTACGGTTCGTCGTTTTTTCGCATCGATTTGAATATACCAATAAAATAAAAACGTTTTTGAATGAAATATAATTTTTTTAGCTAGTTTTACTTATACTGTTACTGTTTATAAATTATTTTTAAAGGCTTTCAAGTACTTAAAGTAACATCAGATGTATTGTATTGTAAAACTCTTTATTGTACATAAAAAAACATGAAATTCACAGAAAACAGGATAATAAGATTTGAAAAGGCGAAGTTATCCCTTAAAGGGATGTCTTCCAGTTAACCTTTGAACGATGGACAGGATATCAGAACCAAGAGTAAGTAGACACTACGAGTACAAAGGAAAGATAAAAAAACGAGCAATGTCGGATACGCCCAGGATAGGGTTTTGTAGCCATTGCGATAAAGTGAAGTATTATTTTTCTATGAATTTTCTATTATGTTAGGAATCTTCCAAGTTTAGGTATATTTTATACCTTAGGCTGCTATTGATGTACTCTTAAACTACTAATAATTCTCAAGCAAACTTAGGCGTTAAAGTTTTCCTTGTGAGTTTGATATACTTACTACTATCACGATTTTATTCCACTACTAGCTTTTAGAGGGGGGAAGCTCGATTTTAATGAAAATTTGCTCTTTAAAATTGAATATTTCGAAAATAGATAACTGGACCGAAAAATTGTCTTCACAACTTTCAAATGATTTTAAAAGATCTATTCAACGATACCCCATACTATAAGGGTTAGACGAAAAAAAAACACTCTCCACTTTACGTCTCATTTTTTTTTACGATTTTGTCGGCATAGTTGCTTATATCGGAGCAAAATTACATCTTTCTAGTACTGATAGTCGCTGAGCAAAGGCGCAGACGAACAGACGGACGGACATGGCGAAACTATAAGGGTTCCGTTTTTGCCATTTTGGCTACGAAATCCTAAAAAAGAACCGACATTTTAAATTGCTTAATTTTCTATCATTTCATAGTCACTTTCTTGTCATTTTGATGTCAGACGTGTCAATTAACAATAAATGAACCAAGCCACCCGAACCGAGACCCTTACAGGTGAACCTTAATGCTGGAAGACATAGGTGAAATACTAAGTAAGGCTTGTGCGTAAGAGACTACGAGTACGTAGGTACCTAGGGCTCGAGTTGCTTTAGTGGTAAATAGTGTTTAGGCAGCACTTCCATGAAGTTGAAGGATATCACATGAAAAACACATCCCAACCTGCTCCGCAGAATATGTGATAAGCCGAGTCTACATGTTATTTCTCCTCCCCCAAATCGTATTTTACGGTAGTGGGCGTCTGGACTGATTCGCGCTCGTAACCGAATAAGTTAGAACTGGTGGGCTGAAGTTGTTTTTAAATGCCAGAATGTTTTGACGGATGTCCGGGCCCAAGTGAATAAAGGATGATTACTTAAAAGTTGGAATTCCTCGCGAATTCAAGGAGTTAATCAGAATTTATCAATTCTGCATTGGAAATTCGGGTTATTGTAAAATTTTTGGACTAAAATTACTCTCCAGACGGATTTATATCCTTAAAGAAGTATTTTGCTACTTAAGAATTACTCAATCAATCAGTTATGAACAGTTATGCTGATAAAATGAAAAGACGGGTTGGTTTAGACAAATTGTTAAGACTTCATTTAAAGTTTACTTGGTTGTTTAATTGATTTTAATGCAGTCTTTTCAATCGTCATTTCATCTTCAAGATGTTTGGGCGTATAAATTAAAACAATGGATATTGTAAAAGGCGTAAAGCTTTTACAATAATTACTCTTTTAACCTTTTTGTTGGTAAGTACATGGTTTTAATGTATTGCTCATTTGGCAACGTCTGCACTAATCTGATTCTGCAGACAAGGGTTCTGACTCAATTATCACGGTTTTCGTGTCGCAAGCCTCCATTTTTGTATGGGGATTAGACAATTATATCCTTTCTTATATTTTTAAAACAGCTCAAAAAATCTTCAAGCAATTACGAACGACTGTTATCCTTTGACATAAAACCAACACGCGTAAACCCTAAAGCCAAAATGAAATCTATTATAATTAAACATGTGGTTTTATTGTCGTTGTTAGCAAGTTCTATCTCAATAGAGAGATTTCATGGCGTACCTTCATTTGAGTTGGACAAAATTAAGTGAAATGATCATTCGCAGAAACATATTAGGATAATAATTTATGCGATGCCAAGTCCCTTGTGCATTCCAATTAACTCACATAAATCTCCTTAGCGTGAAACGACACCAGCGAGCATGTAATCAACCAACCATGTGGTAATATTATTTATCCAATTCCGAAATTTTTAAGTGTTTTGTCACATTTAATCACTAGTAGCTCTTTCCGAAAAAGCCGTGGTGGCCTAGTGGTTTGACCTATCGCCTCTCAAACAGAGGGTCGTGGGTTCAAACCCCGGCTCGTACCTCTGAGTTTTTCGAAATTCATGTGCATTTGAAATTTACCACGAGCTTTGCGGTGAAGGAAAACATCGTGAGGAAACCTGCACAAACCTGCGAAGCAATTCAATGGTGCGTGTGAAGTTCCCAATCCGCACTGGGCCCGCGTGGGAACTATGGCCCAAGCCCTCATGTTCTGAGAGGAGGCCTGTGCCCAGCAGTGGGACGTATATAGGCTGGGATGATGAGCTCTTTCGTGATAAGTTTCCTGTATTAATTTACTTAATACTCGTAGACGTATGAAATATGTGCGTATATGGTCAAGTGATTTTAGGCTTGAAAAAAAAAACTTTCTGCTAACTTTCTTGCGGCGAAATCTACTAGGGAATGGTCTTTCAGAAAGTATCGCTGGCTCAAAGAGACACGTAAAAGAACAATTCATTTGCGCCCTACTTTTAGAAACGTTTTGATTTTTGATTTTATGGGTTTAATTCTCGATGAACGACCCATAAAAATTGTTTACCTGATATGATCATGTCTCCGCGGTCAGTGGTCCAGTAGTTGATGGAGGAGGGATAGGCCTCCGTGTGGCACTCCAGGGTCACGTCCTGTCCCAGGTACGCCGCCTCCAGCTGGTTCGGGATCGATAGCATCGGTGGGACTGCGCACGTGACACACAATAATTATCGTTTATTAACCGTCGTCCTAAGACGACCACAATCACACCACAAACCTGCAATATTTTGAAAACATATCCCACGATACCCTATACTATGGTATAATCGAGAAAAACAAGTATCTCCACTGGTGACTTGTCGTTTCGCCGAGTTTAATTACGCAGGTTTTATTCTTATGTTACATTTAAATTATGTTCTCGCTGCTGAGGTGAAAAATTTTATGTATCACACGAGACCAAATTTTTTTTGCATCTCGTGTATTTGAATCCCTTGCTGTTCTCAGGATTCTAACCTAGAATCACTCGCTGACGCTCGTGATTCAATTATAGAATCCTTCGCTTACTCGGGATTCAAAATCAACACTCGCAACAAAAAACAACTTTGCTCTCTTGTTGCACAAATAACTATTACACGAACGTCGGCTTAGTATATTTTATAACCAATTCTTCTCAATATCATTATTATAAGTGAATTTTACTGTAATCTTATATGTAAAATTCAGTGGTGTCGCACAGTTTGAGAGAGAAATAATAGGTACCTACGCATTGCAATATCTATTGTACTGTTGGCTTTGTCGTGTATAAAAGCTCTTGGTGGATAAAATTTAAATCATTAACACATGTCCGTGTACCTATTTAGTTTTTATGTCAACAGTTGTCATGACTTACTCATTAATTCCCAACAAATATGTTAATGGACCTTAATGGACGTTAAATGTAGCACGATATCTACATATACATGACAATCAGAAATACGTAACCTATACATCTGTTAATATATATTGAAATCTATTTAAACTATTAACTAGTGGAAGTCTCCATATTCCTAAATGTTCATATTAAAGCCAATATTTCTTGTTCACACAACACATATTATATTTTAACAAACACAAATCTGACAACTCAAGACAATCAACAAACATGTAACCAAGGTTACAAACCATCGACAATAACTTAAAAGTATAAACCTCATCATCCCCCCTCAATTCTAATTCACCACAGAATAAGAATTGTTCTAAAATATTAAACAATAAAAGGTATATTAATGCCTATACTAAAGCAAAGGTTAAACATTGAAAGAAAGCCAAATAAGGAAGGGATAGGTAGGTACAAAAACATTAATTTTCATTTAACAAATTTTCATTTAACAAACCCTATCCACCCTCAAGATCAAGTGCTCTACTCATTAAAGTTTAGATAATAAGAATTTTAACTCATTATCGCAACCTGATCTATACAGGTAGCTACATAACAAAGAAGCCAGTCAATTATGTTAAGGTTTTGTTGTTTATGTCTAGTAAAGAAAAATAATATTGTCATGATTGACATATCCATTGTGATCTACTTCAAGATGTGCTTCCGCACAATAAACATCGTCTACTACTACGTGTTATATTTTATTTAAACTCTAACAGGTTATGGGCTATCAATAAAGAAGATATAACATCAATATAAAGATAAATATAGTGAATAAATATGTAAAAGTACAAAATGTAAATAATATGTAGACAAATTGAAATAAGAAAAATGAAGATGTAAAACAAAAGTCGTCGAAAAGTGTCAACTGAAAAATAAAAACGTCAAGAAAATAAAAAGAAAATGGCTTCGTCGAATTTTCCGCAACTAAAAGCTGAAAACTTTAATAATTGGCTTTACCGTGTAAAATGCGTTCTAGAAGAAAAAGGATTATGGGGTATTATACAAGAAGACGAAAATGTAAGTAAATTAAATAAGGAAGAGATTAAGAAAGCCAATGCAAAAGCCAAAAATATTATTGTTCAATGTCTCCCAGACAAATATTTAAATATAATAACAAAATGCGACAGCGCAAGGAATATGTTAGACATATTAAAAGAAATATTCCAGAGGAAGAGCGTTATATCTACCATACTTTTAAGGCGAAAGTTAATAAACCTAAAACAATCACCAGACCAAAAATTAGAAAACTATTTTGAAAATTTTGACAGTATAACCAGTGAATTGGAGTGTGCTGGAGACTCGTTAACAGAACGAGACAAAATCGCTTATCTACTAATAGGCCTACAAGAGAAGTACGACCATGTAATAACTGCCATCGAATGCAATACGGGGTTCCAAGAAAGTACGTTAAAACTAGATTTCGTGAGAGCTAGACTACTGGACGAAGAGTTAAAAGTGCAAGAAATGCCAACCAACAACAGTCAGGATACAGCATTCGTTACATGTTATACTTGCAAAAAACCAGGACACCTATCAAGAGACTGCTACAAGAATGTCTGGCATAGCCGAGGTCGCGGACGCGGACGAGGAAGAACGAATAACCGTTACCAAAGATATTCACGTCATCCCAACCATTATGGAAACATAGCATTCGAAGAAACCGGACAAAAGCATTTTAATTTTTGGACAACAGGAAAAATCAAAGAACCATCAAGACCTACGAACGGAAACATAGAATGGGTAATCGATTCAGGATGTACAGAGCATATGATTAACGAAGATTACGAAAAATGTATGACCAACGTCAAAACTTTAGAAACACCGATCAAAATTTACATCGCAAACGGAGACTACCTGATGGCCGAGAAAAAAGGTTGCATATTAATGAAATGTAACGATGTGACAATAAATTTAGAGTCGTTGATTGTCAAAAATCTATCCTTCAATTTAATGTCAGTGAAGAAAATGGTTCAAAATGACTTTCACGTAATTTTTAGCAAACAAAATGTAAAAATAGGCAGGAAAAATTCTAATATCTATGTGTTTGGTTCTTGCATAGGTAATTTATTTCTATTAAATGCCGAAATATGTTTAGCGACTTGTAGCGCAGCTTTAAGCGACGACGACTTGTGGCACAGAAGATTGGGTCACCTCAACCGAAGAAGTCTACATTGGATGCGGCTGCCGACTAGCAACAAACCCTGCTCTCCTTGCATGATGAGTAAGGCGACGCGATTACCTTTCGTACCTGTCAAGAGGCCACGTTCAACTTACATAGGTGAGTTAATACACACTGATATTGCAGGTCCTCAACGTACACCTGGTATCAACGGAGAAATATATTACCAAGTAATAATAGATGATTTTTCACATTTTTGTTGTACATATCTTTTAAAACGTAAAAGCGAAGCCACTGCCAACTTAATCGAGTACATTCGGAGATTAGAGATAGAATACGCAACAAAAGTAAACAAATTACGATGCGACAACGGCGGAGAATTCAAAAATAACTTTTTTGAACATTTTTGCAGAGAACGAGGAATAAGAATCCAGTATACACAAGCGTATTCGCCACAACAGAACGGTGTGTCAGAAAAAATGAACAGAAGTTTGATGGACAGGGCAAGGACACTGTTAGTAGAAACGAATTTACCAAAATATCTGTGGGGTGAAGCAATTTTATGCGCAACCTACCAAATAAATAGATGCCCTTCGACAGCTGTAAACTTTAAAACGCCTGAAGCCATTATGAGAGGTAAGACTGACTTATCGAGATTACGAGTATTCGGTAGCAAAGCCTGGGTAGTAACTATGCCCAGAGGCGACAAACTAGAAAAACGAGCTAAGGAAATGCGAATGATTGGATATGCATCAAACGGTTACCGCTTATGGGATCCGAAAGCAGACCTTATATTAATATCTAGAGATGTACGATTTGATGAAAATGATTTTGTATATGAAAAAAATATCAAAGAACAGAATGATCAGAGAATAAGTAAACAGAATGATGACGAAGATGATGAAATAGAACAAAACTGTAATAAACAAACTACGAATGAAGAGGAGCAACCAATAGAACAAGATACAAGCGACGAAGTACGAAGAGAGGCACAGGAAGCACCACAAAGGCCACAAAGAGATAGGAGGCCACCACCTCGATTCGAAGATTATTACACAGCAGAAGAGGAAATGTATGATGCAAATATAGCATTTTCTCTAATAGCGGACTCAGACCCGCGTAGTTATAAAGAAGCTGTAGACAAAGGAGAAGAATGGAAAAAAGCAATAAATGAAGAAATAAAGTCACTTGAAGAGTTGAATACCTGGAAAGAAGCCGAATTACCTAGAGGAAAGAAAGCCATAGATACAAAATGGATATTTAAGACGAAACAAGATGGAAGAAAGAAAGCGAGATTAGTAGCTAAAGGTTTTCAGACGGATAACATTCACAATGTTTATTCACCTGTTGCAAGAGTATCGACAATAAGAATGATGTTTAGCCACGCAGTACAAGAAAATTTCCTATGAAACAACTGGATGTTCAAACTGCTTTTTTGAATGGATATCTGCACACAGAAGTGTACATAAAGCCACCAGAGGGCGTTGAGGTTTCAGCGGGAAAAGTATTAAAACTACAAAGATCGTTATACGGATTGAGAGAAGCTCCAAAATGTTGGAATGACCGATTTCATAATTATATAGTAACACAATGATTTGAACAATCGAAATATGATTTCTGTTTGTACTACAAAGCCAACGTATGGCTACTTATTTGGGTTGATGACATTTTAATAACGGGAAAAACTACAGAGATAAAGAAAACAATAGAGAAGCTGAAAGAAGAATTTAAGATAAGAGATTTGGGTGAAGTCAGAGAATACTTAGGTATGGAAATAAAAAGAGAACATGATAAGCTGAAAATTAGCCAAACTAAATTGATTGAGAAAGTACTAGAAAAATTTGGAATGACAGATTGCAAAGGAACACAGACGCCTATGGAACAAGGATCTCCAATCAAAGAAGAAGAAACTGTAATTGATGTGCCTTATCGTGAGTTGATTGGATGCCTTATTTACATCTCCACAGTCTCACGCAGAGGCGGAGTACGTGGCAGCAGCCATGGCTACAACGGAACTCGTCTATTTAAAAGGTATATTATCTAATTTTGGCTATAATGATATTAAATCGTACTTACACATCGATAATCAAAGTGCTTTAAGAATGATCGACTGTAACGAAAACAGTAACAGAACCAAACATATTGATATAAAATACCATTTTATCAAAGATTGTTACAATAAGAACATGTTTAAAATGTCATACGTTCCAACTAACGAAAATATCGCAGATATATTCACTAAGCCATTGGGCAGTGTGAAACACAATTATTTTGTAGAAAAACTTAAAGTATTGTGAGTTTATTTAATGCTGAAGTGTCAATGTTTATGTTAGTGTAGTTAGTTAGTACTAGTAATGAAATGAATAATAGTGCTGTGTATGTTTTATGAGTCTGTATATTTGTATTACCCCTGTTAATACTTAATGATTGCAATTTTAACTGAAGTTAATATTGAGGGGGGGGTGTTAAGGTTTTGTTGTTTATGTCTAGTAAAGAAAAATAATATTGTCATGATTGACATATCCATTGTGATCTACTTCAAGATGTGCTTCCGCACAATAAACATCGTCTACTATTACGTGTTATATTTTATTTAAACTCTAACAAATTAAAGCCTAGTTTTTGTACAAAATAGTTGTGCTTCAGTTTTCCTAAAGCCTTTGTCAAAATATCTGCTGTATTTTCATTCGTGCTTACATATTTTACAATTATATCACGTTTATTAATTAAATCCTTGATGAAATGATATTTTATATCAATATGCTTAGACCTCTTACTATTTTCATTTGACTCCATTAACTTAATCGCACTTTGATTATCAACAAGTAACATTGAACTTGAAGGACTGTTAAAATCTTGCAACAAACCCTTTAAAGAAATTAATTCTGTACATGCTAGAGCCGCAGCTACATATTCGGCTTCGGCTGTTGATAAGGCGACTACGTTTTGTTTCTTACAAAACCAGGCCAACAAGTTATTTCCAAAGAAAACAGCAGAGCCACTCACGCTTTTCCTGTCTTTTTTGTCACCTGCCCAGTCAGCATCGGTATATGCAACTAAGTTACACCTGCTATCCCGTTTATATACGAGAGATTTTGACTTCGTTTCTTTTAAATACCGCAAAATACGCTTAGCTGCTTTCCACAGTGATAGAGTGGGCTCATCCAAAAATCTACTTAAGAAAGATACTGCGAAGCAAATATCAGGTCTACTTGAAGTAGCTAAGTATAGAAGACTACCTATAAGCTCACGATATGGTTTATCGAAGGTAATGGGTTCATTGTCATCTGTTGTGAAATTTACTTCCATCGGCGTCTCCGCTCCTTTGCAATCTGTCATATTGAATTTATCAAGCAATCTATTTATTGCTGATTCTTGAGAAATTGAAATTGATTCTGGCGTTCTCACAATATCTAGTCCCAGGTAAGTACTCACCTCTCCAAGGTCCTTAACATTGAATTCAGTTTTTAGAAAATCATGTGACTTATTCAAGTTTATTGTACTTTTTGACATTAGAATAATATCATCAACGTAAACTAACAAAAATACACCTTCCAAAACGTATAAACAGAAATCATGTTTCGACTGTATAAAACCTTTCTGGATTAAAAAGGAATGAAGTCTTTCGTTCCAGCATTTAGGTGCTTGTTTTAACCCATAGAGCGATCTTTTTAGTTTCAAAACAACACCCTTTTCCACTTTTACTCCTAAAGGCGGTTTTATATAGACATCTTCCTTTAAAAAACCATTTAAAAAAGCCGTTGGAACATCTAACTGTTTCATATACATATCATTTTGTAATGCTTGGCTCAGCATCATACGAATTGTAGGCATACGAGCTACTGGTGAATATACATTAAATAATGTTTCTTCTTGAAAACCTTTCGCCACTAACCTGGCTTTTTTTGTGCCATCCTTTTTAGTAGTGAATACCCATTTGGTATCTATAGCCTTTTTATCTTTAGGCAATTTCGATTCTTCCCAGGTTCCCAAACATTTAAGTGAGTTTAATTCTTTGTCTATGGCATTTTGCCACTCTTGACCTGTTTCAATAGCTTCTTTGTAGGAACTCGGATCACCCGTACACAAACAGTAGGCCACATGTGTTTCAAAATCTTCTAATCTTTGCGGAGGCTTGACAATTCTGCCACTTCTTGTTTTTACCACATGATCATTCGTAACATCGTTTCTCTCATTTAAAGTTTCTCCAGTACAATCTTCAAATATTTCTTCTGATTCCGTATTTCCTTCATCAACATTCGTACTATCAATGATAACCTCTTCTCCATCTTCAATATCTTGTTCAGGTTCAGTAAGTCTTTCATTATCTTGTTCAGATTCAGTAACCCGATTATTATTTTCTGAATTCATTTCTGAGATACTTACTCTTTGCCACTCTTGTTCGTTATCAGTTTGATTAGTTTCGTTGTATATAATATTGTCTTCATCGAATCTCACATCTCGTGACACAATTATTTTGTTGTTTTTAGGATCCCATAAATTATAGCCTGTCCTACTATATCCAACCATTCTACATTCACATGATCTTTTTGAAAGTTTATCAGGTTTAGGTAAAATGTAAGCCCACGCTTTTGCACCAAATGCACGTAGTTTTTTTAAGTCTCTTGTCCCATATAAAACTTCACAAGGAGTTTTGTAGTCTATAGCCATAGAGGTACAACGGTTTAACTGATAAGCTGCACATTTTATAGCTTCACCCCACAAATTTTTCGGTAGCTTAGTTTCAACGAGCATAGTCCTTGCTTTGTTATATAAACTTCTATTCATTCGTTCGGCAACTCCATTACTAGCTGGTGAATATGGTAAACTATATTCTAAAGCTATACCTTTCAGGTTACAAAATTGACGTAGATTATTGCAGGTGTATTCACCTCCATTATCGCATCTGATCCTTTTAACCGTTTTCTCAAGTTCGTTTTCGTATCGACGGATATAGTTAATAATATTCTCGACGGCTTCAGATTTTCTTTTTAACAAAAAAACTACACAAAAATGGGAAAAATCATCTATAATTGTTTGAAAATAGATTTCACCCTGTATAGTCGGAATGCTGGATGGACCCGCTATATCACTATGTAACAGTTCTAAGACCTGACGTGACCTAGGTCTCTCTAGCGGTTTGAACGGTAACCGTGTTGCCTTACCTTTCATGCAGGCATTACATACATTGTCGTTAAGAGGTAGCTGTAGCCTTTGTAAAGTTTTAGAGCTGGTATGTCCTAAACGTCTATGCCATAACATGCCGTCTGCCGAATACATAGCCGCGACTCCATCCTCTGTTACAATTTCACCCTGTAAAATATAAAGTTTGCCATTATTGTATGCCCATATATTAGATCCATTATAAAAGGTAATTTTTGCATATTCATTTACAAATACGATTTCGTTTGGTTTTTCCAGTAATTTTCGTACAGATAGAAGATTGTAGGCTAAATTCGCCACTATAAGTTCCTCGACTGTAAACTTAACGTTACCACATTTTATTTGTAAATTGCCGCTTTGATATGCAAATAATTTTTCACCATTAGCCGTGTTAATTTTTATGGGATGTTCTAAATTTTTAATATTAATCATACGACGTGTATAAGTATCAGATATAAAATTTTGTGAGGCACCTGAATCTACTACAAAAGAAATTGATTGATCAAAAGATGCCTTACAAGTTAAATTAAACTCTCCATCAGTCATACAGCCCACTTCCTCTGTGGTTTCTTCATGGAGTATTATTGCATCATCCCTCGATGTACATGCTCTATTCGCACCCCGAATGCGTCCTTGTACTCTGCCACGACCCCGTCTGTATAGTTCACCACCTCGGGCAGAAGCTCCCCGATGAGAAGTATAATATTGTCTATTTTGTACATTTTTGTGACAATATCTTGCAGTGTGTCCTTTTTCATTGCAGTTCCAGCACTCTATATTAAATGCACTATCCTGGCTTGGTGCAATCATGTCATCCAGTCTAATTTCTGCATCAAGTAGTGTCCTTTTTGTCTTTTCCAAGGTCAGTTCTTCATTCATTGCTTCTAAAGCTGTTGTAACATTATTGTATTTACCGGGTAAGGCGAGTAGTAAATGTATAACTTTATCAGATTCGTCCATTTTTGACATAACTTCAATGTCACTTACCAACTTGTCAAACTTCAAAAAGAAATCTTGCAATTTTTCATTGTTTTCACATTTCAACTCGATTAATCTCTTTTTCAAATTATATTTATTCATAATACTTCTTCGTGTAAAAATATTTTCTAAAGAATTCATCATATCTTTTGCACTTTTGCATCCTTTCACAATTTCCAAAAAATATCTCCTATGCATTGTACTATTAGCGATCTCGCTTCTGCATCCTTCATTTTATCTTCCTTCTTTACATCAGCACAGGCCACTATATCACCAAGACCTTTCTCTTCCATTAACAACTCCACTCTAAACTTCCAATTGTGAAAATTGTTTCCATCTTCTAAACGACAAACCACGGTTTGTATTTTCGATTGAGCCATATTTTGTTCTTGTATGCCTTTTTCTCCAGTAGCAAACTTTATTTATAGTGCTTCAATAAAATTTTACATGATTTATGAAATTGTCAAAAAAAAATAAAGATCGTAAATTTGGTATTTTATCACTGAAAAATGAGGAATATAGGGCGGCCCATAACCTGTTGAAATCTATTTAAACTATTAACTAGTGGAAGTCTCCATATTCCTAAATGTTCATATTAAAACCAATATTTCTTGTTCACACAACACATATTATATTTTTAACAAACACAAATCTGACAACTCAAGACAATCAACAAACATGTAACCAAGGTTACAAACCATCGACAATAACTTAAAAGTATAAACCTCATCAATATAGATTAAGTATAATATTTAATTCAGAAGGCGCGTCGCTGGTTAATCGAGTAAAAATTACGTGAACGTTTTACGTATGTTGGAGATGAAGAGAGTCGCGAAGCGTCGGGAGCGGGAGCCCGAGAAGCGGAATGTGAATTAGGGGAAGACAGCGAGTCATTGGTTTCGGAGGCGAACGAAGGAGGGCCGCGGCGCACGGCGCGAGAGATAGTATCGCCATTATCGCGTCCGTACCGTATTCACGTCAGCATAATGCTCTAATTGGGCGCAATTACGGCCGATCCGGCGGAAGGCGCCGTCAGGTAGAGACGCCGTGTCCTCGTAAATACTCGTTAACGACGCCCGCCCGAGAAAAATAATATTTCTGAACGCTGACTCCCGCCAAAAGAAAACGACGTGAAAATGCTCACGTACTTACCAACGGAAGAATTTGAGGCCAAGTTAATGGGGCGGGCAAAATGTGCGGGCATTTTCTTTCTTCCTGATGAGGAAGTGATATTGGTACAATTTGCTTGGCTGCTGTTTTACGACCGACATTCGGGCTGAGTGACGCGCCGGGCTCTTTATATCAAACGGTTAATTGATATTTATCTCACTTCGCGATTGCGACCTCTGCCATCCAGCTAAATGGTGAATGAATCTCCGATATTAAATTATACAACTCATTTGTATTACCATGCACATGTACAGGGTAGGACAAAGTTATTTAATTAGCACTCAAGTTTATTTGACAGTATAAATTTTGTGCTACATAAATAATTCACAAGAAATTTGGCGACATTTCATATTCATTGATGTAAATAGTTGATAAGAATTTTCATTCTTATAGGTACTGCAATTTTGTTTACTGCAAGTGATTGTTGTGTGAGACTTAATAAGTACTAATAGTAAGAGACATGGACTTGATTGTATATATATGCAGGTTTTAAAGGAGAAACTGAATTGATAAGTAAAGAAAGTTTCATTTAAGCTATAGCGTTCAATAATTATCAAAGTTAAATGCAAGGCAATCTTCATTATATTATTTATTTAATCAAAATCAGACGTTAAATAAATGAATACATATCATGGGACACCTGATACCACATGACCTAGTCCCAAACTAAGCAAAGCTTGTACTATGGATACTAGACAACGAAATAAACATACTTATATAGATAAATACACACTTAAATACATATTAAGACCCGAGAACAAAACATTCGTATTATTCATACAAATATCTGCCCAGGCCGGGAATCGAACCCGGGACCTCAGGCTTCATACTTAGTCAGGTTCTCTAACCACTTGGCCATCAAGATATGTTTCTTCTCATTCCAGAAACAAACGTACAGAAAAATCTATGAGACGTATGATAGTTTTTTGCAAAAAACAATTTACCTATTATAATTTTCAATAGACCTCATTGTTTAAATGGGTTGTAACTTCTTTAAACTGTCATTTCTGCCAGCAAATTTAATTATTTGTCTACTGAATTAATAGACCAGCGACTAACTTTGAAATAGAACTGTTCTTTGTTTACATACAAAAAAACCGGCCAACTGCGAGTCGGACTCGCGCACCGAGGGTTCCGTGCAAATATTTTCATTATATGCTGAAGTAACTATAAATGTATGCTTTTCGCAATTTTTCCTTTATCTGTGCTATAAGACGTTGCTTCATATCAAATTTCAAGATTCTGAGTTCACGGGAAGTGCCCTGTAGGTTTTGATTCCCTTGCGAGTGTCGAAAATTTGCAGCATAAACGGCTGTATCTTTTGATTGCGGGCCAAGAAGAAGCCAACGGGCTTAGAAGTTTGATTTTTTCACAGCTCCAAGGAACAGTAGACCTGAGTATGAGTATTTGATATGAATTTCAGCTTGATAGCACCACGCGTGTCTTGACAGACAGACAGACGGACAACAAAGTGATCCTATAAGAGTTCCGTTTTTTCCTTTTAAGATACGGAACCCTAAAAAGAAGTTCCGTTGCGGATGCTAAATAAAAATTTAGTCGCTGCACTTATTATTTCCTATTGTTTATTGGATATCTAGCCTTCGCCATAAATGTACATATGAGTCAATTGTTGCACAGAACAATAATAACCGATTCTAAATTTGGTAAACACAATATCATGTGCCTAATTAGATTGCTGCAAACGACTTTTCGTGTGAGCAATTAATTGACAATAGAGCCGAATACTAATGAAATTTATTTTCTAGATCATGCTTTGATGTCAAACAAAACAATTCCGTTTGGTAGGAAATGAATAAAGTAATTAATTTAATTCAAATGAACGATTAATGAGGGAATGCTTTCTAATTCTAATAAAATAATATCTGCAAAAATAAGGAGATTTTTGAAAAATAGAACCCAGAAAATGCTCTATTTTGCAATCTTGAATTAGGAAGCGCTTATTTTAATACCATGTTCAACTGTATGTTTGTATACATAAACGGTTAACATTTCACTTACAGTTTTCTTTATCACAATCAAATTTAAAATAAGAATGCCTGTCAACCTCGGGGTGAAATGACAGTATAGTGATAAAGCGTGGCCTAGGCTATTTATGTCTTAGGGCCTCCACTAACTCGCGCGGGTGTACGGCGCGGGTCTCTGCTCTATTGGAACAGCACGCCAGCGAGTCAGTGGAGGCCCTTTAGGCATGTTAGTTTAACGTTTGTCCACATAAAACATTGGTTCTCACATGGTTCTCACCTTGTCTCACTTTATCCTAGTTGTATGTAAATAGTTCCTTAGATCACCAACAAACTCAGAAAATAGTTACTTCCTGATGTTCGTGTTCATATTTACAGTTTTTCCAAATCAAAAACTAAAGATTCGCAAATAAAATATTTTTTACCTGGTCTGTCTCGAAAATGCATTGGTAGGTACACTGTATATGCGTTTAAGTTGGGGGCGGTGTTATCACCTACATCAACAATAGGACAAATCCCGAATGGCGAGGGAACGAAGGGTTCGATTTCTGGTTTAAGCGATTGTTTTTTTTTCAATGTATTCTAGCGACTGTAGGCAGTGGTGGCGCAAGACTTAAATTTGGCGCGGGCAAGATAAATTTTAATAATAATTGGAGCATACAGTAGCAAACACAAAATATATACATCTAAGTATATCTATATTACTGTTTTTGCAAGGCCCTATGATGGCACACTACACATTAGATGACGGATTTCTAAATGTGCCAAAAAACAAGAAACATTCGAGGCGCGAGGCCTCTTAGACCGCGAGGCCGTGGGCAGTGGAGTGGCCCACGTCGCCCACGATTTGCGCCGCCTCTGACTGTGGGGTTAACAAAAACAAAAAAAAAACAAAGAAAATTGTTAACAGGATACATTTTCTTAACTCAGCCTCGACTGCAGATTCAGCGCTGAGTTTGAATAATAATCACAGCCATTCACAGCTTTTCCGCGTTAACTCGTGGACGTTACACTGGAATGTGGTATCGTCGTTGATCAACGTCGAAGTCAACGCACGACTGACTTCGAGATACCTGACTCCGTATAATATTTACGAGCATGAAGTCTACAGACGAGGTCAAAGAATACTACAGCAGACCTTGGTAAAGCTGTAAAAATACTTACATTGCACCATGAGCATGACGCGTTTGCTGATAGAAGGAGGCACGCCGTTACTGGCAATGCACAGATACGCTCCCATGTGCAGTCGTGAAACCTTCGATATTGTCAAATTCTCCCCGTCCACTACGTTCACTGTGTACAAACAAAAGAGGTGAATCTCGGGAGTAAAGAGAATAAACATAAGCATAGGCTCTAACGGTAATTCCGATATTTGCTTACATAATTACATAATAATCAGGGGTCGGACAAAAAGTGCCGATGACGTCTAACCACTTATAGGATGATTTTAAATAGTATTTTTGATTTTCATAAACAATTATCACTTATCATTTATCAACCTCTTCATTAAACGATATGAAATTTATTTTATTCACTGAATTCCATTGATTTATTGACGATTATTTTGTTACTTCATTAATGCTACTTTGTTACTACATGTCACACGGAAGTTTAAATTAAAACATCATCTTGTGTGCAAGATTACGTATATAATAATATCACACCTGGGACTTAATCATGACGATATATTGCTAAAGTGTAGGATATCAAGATTAACCGCGTGCAATGACCGCGTGAGCTTTTCGAACTTGATTTTTTGTTTATGTCTTGTTGTGTAATTTCTGTTTTCATTGCCATTTAATTTAAGGGGGTTGCTCTTCCATACAAACCTACGGACACCCCGCATAGCTTCCACGGACATGTTTTCTTAGAGGATTTTTGAGCATAGTAAATTATGGATATGCTCTTCAAGCAAAATCCAAAAAAAAGTAACTTTATTGCATCAAAAAGTGCAGCGTGATGCAGTAAATTTTGATGCATTTTACCATTGTATGAGTACAACTGACAGTGTTCGCAGCGAGCATGTAGTGACATCTTATATGGGTGCGTGAGTCAATGTCACAAAATCAAACTATTGTAAATAGGTATCGACTATTTCGTGTGTCACGTGACCATCACCTTTGGCTCAGATAATACGACAACTAAATGAAGAAAGCATTAGATCACTGAGAGATCAAGTTCAAGTTTCTGAGTCTAGTATCTACTTTTTTTGTTTTAAATCTGTTATTTTTGTAAGTTGAAACGCCTAAACTATATTTCTGATTAATGCAAGGACGCAAACTGTAAGTAAGACGAAAAATAGGTAAGTTACTTTTAAAATTGTCATTAAAATAATAATTATTTAAGTAACAGACCCAGTCCTCGGCAAAAATTATAACATTGCATACTTTACAACATTATAATGCGGTGCTTCGATCTAGGACAAGTGGTTTAAATTCAACTTACAAATTCTGAACAGATATTAGTTATTTACTCTTACGTAGACAGTAGCGCCACTAATTTATATAAAGCATATTTATTCTCACAATAAAAGGTGCTAGGTGTAATCACTAAACTAATTAGTTAAAAAATAAGGTCTACATTCAACATACATTGCATGTGTATGTATGAATATCAAGTTTACAGTGAGGCTCAAATAAATTCCTACATATCACGGCATTTTTACGGCCGCTAAATCTAGGCTCGGTGAATAAAAGGTTTTCACAATCGAAGTAGTTTTCGTACCTTTTTTATTATTATAACTGGCTAGATAAGTAAAATTTAAACGTCATTATAATACATTTTTGTCACAACGTCAAGTCAATGAGATTGATATTCAAAAGCAATAATGTTTGAATAATTATGGTTTGAACACAAATCAAGAAGTCAAAAAGTTGGCGGACGAGAGGAAATTAGCAAGAGTGCAACTCTTAAACTATTTATGTATGTACGATTCGATGATGAAAAGAATACCTATGTAATTGGATACACGGGTATGTTTATTTTATCATTTTTGTCAGAAACATTAATATTTGTTACAAGAACACCAGAGGCAGGCTGTAAGAATTTAATTCCTACTGGGTGGCCAAAGTATGGCTTATCGTGTGTACCAAACTTGTGGTCTGCAGCAACCTACTACGAAAACATGCCAAATTTCCCTAACTCTTAGTTGCGTCGTGAACATTTTCACTCCATAGAAGTAAGTCGCTTCCCACCGTCTGTCTGCATATGTACGAGTATGTACTGTATGTACTCTATTATGAAGTGATTCAAGATTTTTTTATTTTATTTATAAGTGTGAGAAACGGCAGGGGTTATGGTTTTGGAGCGTATGTATGGTCATTTCTTTCGCACGCTATGCAACAAGGCCTTGATGCATCTTAGCAAACAACAAGACAAGAGCAGAGACAAGAAAATAAGTCTTTGTTAGGAGTGACACAGGTTGTTAATTTTATGCGTATGTTAGTCTGTCTGTGTATCTTTCCGTCGGCCCATCCGTCCGTCCGTCTGTCGATCCGTCCATCTGTCTGTCCGTCTTTCTGTCTGTCTGTGTTTCGAAGTGAACACTACATCATTATTGTCCAGTGATGACATATGGATCCGAGACGTGGTGCTTTACTTAGGCCTTATAAATAGGCTCAGAGTTGCTCAGCGAGCTATGGAGAGAGCTATGCTTGGGGTTTCTCTACGGGACCGAATCAGAAATGAGGAGATACGTAGAAGAACAAGGGTCACCGACATAGCCAAGCGAATCAGCTCGTTGAAGTGGCAATGGGCGGGCTATATAGCACGGAGAGCGGATGGCCGTTGGGGCCGAAAAGTTCTCGAGTGGAGGCCGCGGATCGGCAAGCGCAGCGTAGGACGTCCACCAACAAGATGGACGGATGACCTGGTTAAAGCCGCAGGTTCGCGGTGGATGCAGGCTGCTGCCAGTTGAAGCAACTGGAGGTCTGTGGGTGAGGCCTATGTCCAACAGTGGACGTCCTACGGCTGAGATGATGATGATGATGATGGTGAATAAAGTTGTACCAACTGTACTTTAGTCGAAAATTTTACTATGACCTTTAAAATTTATAAGTATTTTATTGATAATTAGAAGCAGAGTCTTGAGAAATAGCTCATGTTAGGAGATAAAGAGATCAGAAGAGGTATCGTTAGATTTGTCTCTGTTAGGAGTGACACAGGTTGTTAATTTTATGCGTATGTGAGTCTGTCTGTGTACCTTTCCGTCGGCTCATCCGTCCGTCCGTCTGTTGATCTGTCCATCTGTCTGTCCGTCTGTCTGTCTGTCTGTGTTTCGAAGTGAACATTACATCATTGTCCTATTTTTTTAATTATTGTTTACCAACGCACACACCAAACCTTTTATCCTAAAAAGCTGAAATTTAAGATAAGGAAAAAATGGGATTTATTATGTAGGTACCTACATAAAATTCTACTGGTTCGTAACTATTATTTAGTTTTTAGGGTTCCGTACCTAAAAAGTGCCAACGGAACCCTATTTCTGAGACTCCGCTGTCTGTCTGTCTGTCTGTCCGTCCGTCTGTCACAGGGCTCTATCTCGAGTCGTAATAGTTAGACACTTGAAATTTTTACAGATTATGTATTACTGTGGCCGCTATAACAACAAATACTCAAACCAGAATAAAACAAATATTTAAGTTTTTTTTTTGCTAATGTCTAATGTTGTATAGATAATGGTACGGAACACTTCGTGCGCGAATCCGACTCGCACTTGGCCAGTTTATTTTTAATACCCAGGGTATTCAATGTTATATATTTAATTTTACAACTCTATCTCCATATCACTAATCTCTGTAAATTTTACATGCAGGCAGAAAGGAATAGCAAAAATCTAAATTCAATATCAGGATATTTTGAAAAAGATAAGTATTGTTCACAACCGATCTTAATGACGATGATGATGATGATGATGGTCGTATGTCATCGCTGCCGAATTCTAACTTTATTCAATGAAAGACATGGAGAAACTTTGTCACAAGACATAGTTCAGATAATTTGATATTACGCTGTCCGTCCGTCTATTTCTATAGGATTACTTAAAACTGAAGCAAACTGAAGTGGCAGTGGGCCGGCCATATCAGCCGAAGAACCGATAACTGCTAAGGTAAACGAGTAAAAGCCTAGCGTGGCGAGGGACGCCCTCAGACTAGGTGGAGCGATGATCTTCACTGGGTAGCTGACAGTAACTGGATGAGAGTGGCCGAGGGTCGTGCTCAGTGGCGTGCAATTGGAGACGCCTATGTCCAGTAGTGGGCTAAGATAGGCCGATGATGATGATGATGACTTAAAATAAGACAATAATCTTACTCATATTATAAATGCGAAAGTTTGTTAGTCTGTTTGTTTATTTCTTTATTACCTTTTCACGTCTAATTCGTTGAACCGATTAGGATGAAATTTGGGATACAGATAGTTTGAGTCCCGTAGAAAAACATAGGGTAGTTTTTTTTTAATCGCAATATTCCCGCGGAATAGCTATAAACGAATTCTACGCTGACAGAGTTGCGTGCAACAGTATGTAGGTACATTAGGGGATTTACCTACTGATAGTCTGATTTACGTCCTTATGCTGTAACTAAAAAGCATCGGTCACTTCATTCGTACACCTAGGTATCTTATAGTCTGTCTGCTAATACTATTTCTGTATTTATTAATACACAATTCCTTTCAGATTCAATGCTAACTAACTGCATATAACTTTGCCTGGAATCATTATATTGCTGAAGTAGCCTAGGTGCTGTCATGCAATATTCAAGGTGAAGAAAAGAAGAAACGTTGAATGTTGATATGCAAGAAATTAAGGAATATCTGACTGATTAACTATGTTTGATTTATTTATTAACGCTGTGTTATAAAGTTTGTTCTAAATAAATATGATGTACACAACGAAATAAAGTCTTCGTAGGCATCTTTCTTTTAGCGTTCCGTGGGTGGAAATTTTAGTGGAGCTTCTAAAAACAAGAATACCAACAGGTATGTAGTTTTTATTTTTTGACCATCAGTGGTGTAGCGGTATAGCAAGCGGTACGGATTACCGAGGACCTGGGTTCGATTCCCAGTGATGGTCTTATTTTTCTTTATTTCTGTGCATCTATATTTCAGTTTGTATTTTCAATTTAGGTTTTACGGGATGACCGTAAAAGTAAAAATTTGGAATTGAAATAAAAAATACAAAAAGATTCCAAAAAACCAATCTTAAGTTTTTATTTGTCGAATGAAACTACAGTAATATCAGATGATGAGATAATAGGGGTACATATATATAAAGTACTATAAAACCGTACAACTTTGACCTTTGAGATAACTTTGCCCAAGTTGTCATTTTTTAAAATATCTGAAATAAAACAAAATTGACTGATTTGTGACCACTTTGTGACATGCACATTTCTAAATCATTTTTGTATATTTTTTTCCCTGTTGTCACGAATAAATCTTTTCTTTTCCCTTTATATCGGAATATTTCTTTATTCCTGACGGGAGTTGCTTCTCCTTTTTAGGGTTCCGTACCCAAAGGGTGCCAACGGGACCCTATTGCTGAGATTCTGCTGTCTGTCTGTGTGTTTGTCTGTCTGTCTTCTACTGGTTCGTAACTATTATTTAGTTTTTATAGTTAGGCCAACGGGACCCTATTGCTGAGACTCTGCTGTCTGTCTGTCTGTCCATCCGTCTGTCACAGGGCTTTATCTCTTGAGCTGTAATAGCTACCCGTGTGATGGGTTAGAATTAGACCTCTCCATTTCTTCCGTGGATGTCGTAAGAGGCGACTGAGGACCGTAGGCCACAGGCTAGCAACCTGTCACTATTGTACCGTTTTTGTCAAACTTAAAACCTAAAATTGCTAAAAGTGGCTCCGAAGCTGTAACGTTTCGTGTGCTTTGCCTACCCCATTTAGGCATACATGTTTGTGTGTACTAGACACTTGAAATGTTGACAGATTATGTAGGTATTACTGTGGCCTCCATAACAACAAATACTAATAATAAAGTAAGTAAAATTAAAAAAATAAATGGAGTTGTCATACAAGAAACGTGTTTTTTCCCAGGTTTTTTGGTTACTAGGCGTTGCTAAAACTTATTAGTGAACTGTTTTAAAAACACGATTAAATATTCACAGAACAAAAACAACCCAAAATATCTAAATATCTACGATATTAATTGTTTATTTGTTAGCCCTTTACCAATATGTAATTTGACTTTTTATGAAGTGTAGTAGGGATGATTTCTGCATGACACACACACATGTGTTCGCACAAACACATTTGTCTTAGCACTTGTGTTTGCGAGTGCAAAGAAATCGTTGAAGTTATTAATATGATTCAATCAAATTAAAATTTTACACTTTATGACCTAGTCTCTATCACTTCGTGTTTGAACTTTTGTACAAAAATTGATGATGATGAAAAATGATGATGATATGATGACAAATTGATGGTATTGGTATGATGATAGTGACTTGATGGTGATGATGATGAATATGACGATGGTTGATAGTGTTGCGGTTTGATGAATATGGAGTTTATGATGATGGTGATGCTGATGATAATAATAATGATGATGAATGATGATATGATGATGGTCGATAGTGATGCGATGGTGATGATTATGGAGTATATGATGATGTGATGCTGATGATGATAATGATGAAGTGATGATGACGACATGGACCAATTTAAAAATACTAGTTAACTACGCCCAAACACTGCCTCTGGCTGACCGTGACTGTCCAGTAAGTAAGTATAAAATTCCATACATATCAAGTGTANGCAGATATGTATATGAACGATATTGATTGATGATGATGTAAATTATGTGATGATGATGGTGATGAAATGCTGAAAACGGTGATGATGATTGGGGCAGAACAAACATGACATGTACTTATGTATATTCTTCTGACTGTGTAATATTTTTAAACTGTGTATAATGTCGGCGGCCGATCGTAAAATCGCGCCAGCATCACGAATTCCTAGGCATATCGTGAAATGCCGCATATCAATGAATTGGCTAAGGGACATCCGATATATCGTTTCAAAAATGACGTTTAGCGATTTGCCTAGTGAGTTTAGGCAATGAATCATAAAATTCCTAGGCATATAATGAAGCGAGATGATTGAATGATTTGACCATGTTTAGTGCAGATGATGAATATCCTAGGCATATCATGAAACGATGCCATGATCCGTTCTGGCACTTGTGACGGCCGCTGCCCGCGGAAGCTCGCAACCTCGCTCGCTCGTGCGTTCGTGATCAAATTTAATACTAAACGCACTCCTGCTTTCGCTCGTCGTACTAAATTTTTCTTTATATGAATAAAACCAGTGAATACTTTATTTATCAACAAATATTAACTCTAAATACGGACAGAGGTCATAAGAGATATTTTTATATTGGTGTATATGAATCATTTGATTCAGATTAAAAATAATGGAGCTTGTGATACTTTGACTTCTATTTTGAGTTTATTCAATTCACTAGTTTCGGTTAAGGATGATTTTGATGCGATGCGCCATTTTTTCACGCGCTAGATGAAATATGGCGTCATATGGTGCATGGTGCATTGATACGAGCGATGATTTTTGCTAAAAAGAAATATTTTACGATGTGCCGTTTATAATGAGGTAGGCAATATTGACGATTTCGTTGCTCTAAATCGATACTGACGTATTATTTTCAGGCACATCGTGATATGCCTTGGCCAACGTTAGGTATAATCACTGAAATGGCGGCGTTGACGAATAAGCTAAAGGAATTTCGTAAATCTGCCGAATTTTACGATCGTAACCACATATATATATCATAATCAACTTCGTGTCTTACTACCTGGCGGTGACATATTGTCACATGGAATTCAAACTCACATCAAAAAAATGTATAAAGAATTTACGAATTTGTGCGCTAGTTTAAAAAATATACTACCCGTAATAATAGTACTACTAATCACTACTAATAATAGTACTACCCGTAATAGTAGTACACCGTAGTAATAAAGATACTTTCTGGCGGGCGCTATCTATTTTACTATGAAGCAGTCGAATTTTTATAAGTAAAAAATCGGAATCCCAATCTGTCGGAATCCCAATGGGCACCTTGTATAAGCGCTTTAGAACTTGAACGTTCATTTTTTTTTAACTATAGCGTACAATTTCGTAATTTTTTTCTGATTTACAAGAAATTTGAAAAGTCCGCCAGAAAGTACTTCAAACTAGTTGAATTTTTTGTTTTTTTTTTTATAGTCGGTTCCATTTTTTGCTAAAATTTTTTCATGTACAGTCACCAGCACCAATATCTGACACAATAAGCGTGCATAAATATCTGACACGACTCTATTTCTAGGGCCGGAAGGACCTGTCAGATATTTTTGCACGCTCCGCTGTGGTAGATATTAATGCTGGTGACTGTACCTACATTTTTTGATTTGAGTGAATTCCATGCGACACCATGTCACCGCCAGGAAGTATGACACTCAACTTCGAAGCTGTCTCACCCTGGAGATCGCATAGATCGATGTTTACTTGACATCTTATTCCGAAACTTATTTATTGTTTGTCACTAGTAACGTGCTAGCACAAGTCTTTTCGCGATAGTTTTTAATCTTCTTCTGCGTGAAACATAAACATTGTAGTAGAAAAATAGTAGAATTATTATATGTTCATTTTTTTTAACAACCTAGTTAGTGTTATGCTCTATGTCACAGGATGACTAAATATTGACTATCGATATCGAGATTAATATCACTCATGTTTAGACTTTGCTCATGTCTAGCTTTAGATACATTCTTGACTGAGCCGGCCGCGATAACTGTAGTAGGTAGTATGGCGTTCTTTTTCGAGTGTCATTGCTACTGAACTGTCAGGTTGCCTTACAGAAGAAAAGGAAACTCGTGTAAAATGACATCGCATACAGATACCCAGAATCAAGAACCAAAATCAGAAGAATTGTATAAGTTCATATATTGATAAATTTTTATTGTGAGCTTACTTTTTTTTAATTATGTGTGACTATTATTACAAATTATATATTTTTAAGCTTCTAATACCTTGACTTTTGTATTTAGGACTATTGCATGGTAGGTGCACGCGGCTAGTAGTTAGTTTTATAAGATCTCCGCTTACAAATTGTATCTTTCGCGTCACTGCTTTCATTATAGTGGCATCATAATAATGTTTGATTTTGAGTTTGCATTATATTATAGGCTATGATTGGTTTTTGGAGTCTTTTTGTATTTTTTATTTCAACTCCAAATTTGTTACTTTTACGGGTATCCCGTGAAACCATATCGAAAATACAAACTGAGACATGGATGCACAGAAAAACCAGAAAAAGAGACCAGGGCTGGGAATCGAACCCAGGTCCTCAGCAATCCGTGCTGCGTGCTATAACCCCTACACCACCGCTGGACAGGAATCTAGACACGAATTTTTCCTATGCATACATATCTCAACGAAACAAATACGAAATGAATTTCGGTGTTACCAGTTACCAGGTTCCTTAACCCTTGATGCGTGGCTTTATTGGTGCGTCCATGAGGCACATGTGCCATATGACCAGTGATGTAAATAATGGAGTTGTTCTTTCGAAAAAATAATAAACTTTATTACATACATTATAATAATTATTTTTATTCTTGAACCACATTTAGATAAACAATGAAAATTGCTACGGGGATATTATATTACCTTATCATTACTATGGCGACGTGTCAAAAGAACGCTGCACATTGCTTCGGGACAGAGAACTTGTTAATTTGCGGAACCTCATATAAATTGACAACAATATTTTTTACTTTACTTCTGCGCTACGAACCGTGCCCCACAACTACGTCCATGTGAAATATCTATACAATAAGTTTACATACACGCCCGCCCTCTTTCTCTTCCTTGTAAAACAATATTTTATTATGTATGTATAGTATATGTCACACAAGCTCGACTAGCTGTCACAAATACCTACTATATAACTATTATTAGGTATTGTGTGATATATATATTATTTCATGTAGGAGGAGGGAGATGGAGGAGGGCGTGTACTGCATGTTATTATATTATGTAGGAACGTATCACATAGATCTAACTGTGCCGCACGGTTGACAGCAGAGAAACCTAGGGCAAAATTAAATACTGTAGGTTCTAGATACTGACTAACAGTCAAGCTCAAAAAAATTTAATTGCTAGTGGTACGGTTGGCTTGTTGATTGACTGGACAGCGGGCATATTTAACTTGTATCACAAAGTTTATACCTTTTTTTTTTCTCAAAGTATTAGCTGCATCTAATGCCGACGTTGTTCACTAGCAGACCTGACCCCCTCCTGATCCTGATAATTATTCTCAAACGCTGTCTAATGCGACGTACTGCATTTTACTTACCCCAAAGAAAAGATTGTATGGTAGAACTGCAACTGTCACAGGCGGAACGGCAGTGATGGGCCTGGTAATTGCAGCCTACTCGCGTGCTCGGACAGATGAGAGGAATAGAGCAACAAAATAATTAAAAGAAACTGGAAGTGTGGGGTGTCAAGTCTGCCTAGCAGCGCGAGTCCTTCGAACTACCCGCACTTGGTCATTTTTATTTGTCACCCCACACTTCAGTCTACCCGTGACCACGGCCACTGTAATGTTGCCGAAACGTCGAGGTAAATATTACTCGTGTCTAAAAATATATTGTTTCCAAAATACTTACTTGATTTATAATGCATAATAATTGGCATGATTATTGGGATATGAATTTACTGTACCAGCGGGAAAATTACAAATTAATTATACCCCCTGCCCGTTCAACCAGACTAGTTAGCCGTAGATACTTCAGGCAAAGAGCGCTCAAAAAGTAGCAAAGTAAAGACATTCCCTTTTTACTCTTAGTATTTGAGGACATGTAAAACTATTTGAGCATTTCTAAATAAAGTTTGTACATTTGATTTGCGACTCCTATTTGTGATAAAAATTTGCAGGTATGTAGAGTGAACGATACTGAGCCGTAATAACATAGTCTCTCAAAATGTCCCAATTGGTTTGTATGGAAATTTCCTTTTTTGTTACCAAAACTACGGATTTGCGGTAACAAAAAAGGAACTTTCCATAATTGGGACATTTCGGGAGACTATGTTATTTAAACTCAGAGTGAACGATTCACTCTATCTACCTGCAAATTTTTACCCAAATCGGAGTCGCAAATCAAATGTACAAACGTTTTTAGAAATGCTCATTTTAGCACTGTAGCTTGCTGTGACAAAGTATCAAACTGTTCAGCTACCTATGAGCTTGACTGCTTCGAATTAGGTTTGATGCAACATCTGTCTCCGATGATGACGTGTCAGCTAAACTGAACGTGCCCGTAGTCTGCAAGTACGACGGATTATTTGCGGTAGTTCTAGTTCCTTCACAAGACCTTGAAGAAAGAACTGCGGGATTTTTCCGCCTTTGTACCTTTGCAAGAACTGAAGATGCTACTGCGAAAGGAACAAAGGCTAAAAAATAAACGCAGTTTTTCCTTCAAGTCTTGTAAAGGAACTAATGCAAAAAAAACGCAATAGTTCCATCGCACGAACATCCAAAGGAAACACTGCCAATAATCCAGTACGCACGACTACAAACCTGCTGGATCGGAAAAAAATCCTAGCAGATAATACTTACTATAGGTAGATAAATGATACGAATCGACAACTGTTTTCGACTCGAAGGTAACAAAGGGAGTGTAGATGATTTTGGAACTGCTCGTAGTCTTCTGCTGATTGTGCCAAATCATCGGTTATGATATCCTAACAAAATCAATTTATATAAGTAAGTACAAAATTAGCACGGGATAATTTTTTACCGCAATTTGATACCAGTTATCGGCGAGTGGGTGAACTTTTGCTGTTATGTAAGTATTTCGTAAGTATTTATTTATACCTATAAAGGCAAAACATGGCCTAAAAATGCATGAGATTTGGCAAACGTATTCCTTGAGGATCGCAGAGGTGCAAGAAGTTTTTTTTTTTAATTCGAATACCTACACTACAGAGTAGATTTTTTTCTTCAACGGGAGCGAAGCCGCGGGATTAAGCTAGTAATTATATATACGAACTGAGAAATCCAGATGCAGAAGCCTAGATAAACTCTTCGTCAACTCTTTTCATGGTTAGCAACTTATTAATAATTGATATTAGCAGCTTATGATTACTAATTCTCTACTAAAAGTCTTACCACAGAAATTGAGTGATGATGATGATGATAATTAGGATAGTAAACTCTGTATGGTTTTTATTACCTCTTTTGATAGAAAGAGCTTACACGAAGCACTGTTCATAAAATATTAGGTATGTCTAAAGGCACTGTTACACATGCTCGTTACTGGACTGAAGCAAACGCGTTCACACTTGCTTAATACCTTTCCCCCTTCCACCCCGTCTCGAGCTTGCCACTAATAAGCATGCTCGATAGTAGCATGTCCTGTTCACACATGCTACTAGCTAGCATTTGCTCAATAGTAGCATGCTTTCTTGCTACTAAAGAGCATGTGTAACAGTGTCTTAAGGGACTTTGGCCTTACGGATGCCCTTGATAAACTTGATTGCCTGTGCATTCCTGTGCGTGTCGTACAAGGTGACTAAGAGCCCTGGTGGCAGCGCTCTCTATTGCCAACTACGAATTCCAAACTCCAGCTCTGCGGCGTGGAAGGTAAGGACAAACCTCCGCACTATTTTCCCAAGAAACTCGTCCTGTAGATTTGCTACTGATTTTCAACCGACGACCATGACCACTTTAGCATGGTAGTAACTACGAAAAGTAACTATAAATATAACCTGAATAATAGCAAGACCATCAACCAAGACAAGAAACCGTGGTCAGAATCTCGGTAATTTCTCAATTTATCGTACACATATTATGAACACTTGAAAGGCGTTTGGCTCGTATTATAATATGCGAACAGTTATCCAAGACCCTGCTTCTAATTATCAATAAAATACTTATAGATTTTATAGGTCGTAGTAAAATTTTCGAGTAAAGTACAGTTGGTACAAAATTTCGTGACTCGATAAAAAAATGTGAATATTTCGAAGGAGTACCCCGATCGGGTAGCTAAGTGTCGCAATAGACTTTCGCTAGCTGGCGCTGTCTATTTGAGTGTGTGCGTGAGCTCCTAGTGTCCGTATACGGCCGCAATTGACGTTCAAAGTAAAGCACCTCGTTTGCGGCTTTGGCGGAATATTTCATTTCGAGTGTGGGGTCAAAAAATCGGTTACGCTTAGATACTCCCGCCATTAGTTTTTGGTGAAATAATTCTTCATAATTTACGAAAAAAACCTGAAAAAAGGAACTATTGATAACAGCGCCATCTAACGGGACATTGCTCATGAGCTAACCAGGAGCAAACCCCTTAAGCTTATGTTAACTTCAATAGGATAAAAACAAATTTTAAAAAACCAGTTTTATCTGTGACTATGTATAGGTATCAGAAAACATAGTACATACACGTTTTTTTTCTTTTATCAATTAAACAGGGAATGAAGAGCTGGCAGCTTCCTCAAACAACGTATCAGCATAGCACAGCGAGGAAATGCTGCTGCCAGGATCTTTGGGTTGGGTCCATGCCGGGGGATACCATACTATTACATTTTTTTTTTTAGTTATACGGGGCGGGCCCTGTAACAGGAGCAAAAAGTTGAAACACAGGTTCCTGCTAAATGGACTACTTTAGTTCTGCATTTTTCAAAAACTGGCCAAGAGCGTGTTGGACACGCCCAAAATAGGGCTCCGATGCCAGTACGAAAAAATAAGTAATATTTTTCTAAGGATTTCGTATTTTATACGGAATCTTCCAAGTTTATACCTTAGGCTGCTATTTACTCTTAAACTACTAATAATTCATAAGAAAACTTTGCTGTTATAGTTTTCCTTGTAAGTTTGATATACTTACTACCATCCTAAATTTTTTCAAATTTTTCCACCCACCGGTTTAGATTTTAGAGGGGGGAGGGGAGGGGACGCTCGATTTTAATGAAAATTTGCACTTTAAAGTTTAATATTTCGCAAACAAAGCACTAAATCGAAAAAAATCTTAGCAAACCCCTAATGGTTTTAAAAGACCTATCCAACGATATGCCTTACTATAGGGATGGATGAGAAAAAAAAATCACCCCCACTTTAGGTCTATGCGAGGTAGGTAGGTACCCTAAAAAAAATTTTCATTTTATTTTTTATTGTATCATTTTGTCAGCATAGTTTACATATATATCCGTGCAAAATTACAGCTTTCTAACATTAATAGTCCCTGAGCAAAGCCGCGGACGGACAGACAGACAGACAGACATGGTGAAACTATAAGGGTTCTGTTTTTGCCATTTTGGCTCCGGAACCCTAAAAATTAGTAATTTTGTCATTATGATTATTCCAAACAAATAAAATGGTATTTTCAATGTAGCCATTTATCATTTATTGTCATTAAACATTGCCTGTCACGCTACAAAATGACTGACTTTTGCAATACATTGCTTGTCCAATTAAACTTTACTATAGTAAAAATCATTTTGCAGGTGGTAGGACCTTGTGCAAGGTCCGCCCGGATTGCTACCACCATCTTGCTCGCTAATCCTGCCGTGAAGCAGCAGTTCTTGCACTGTTGTGTTTCGGCGTGGAGAGTAAGACAGCCGGTGAAATAACTGGCACTTGAGGTATTCCATCTTAGGCCTCTAGGTTTGGCAACGCATCTGCAATACCCTGGTGTTGCAGTTGTCTATGGGCGGTGGTGATCTCTTACAATCAGGAGACCCACTTGCTCGTTTGCCATCCAGTCAAATAAAAAAATAATAATAATACAAGTTATTTTCAAAAGTTGTAGAACTAAATTAGCTGAAGATGTAGTGGAAGCTGTGGGCTAATTTTTTGCTCCAGTTACAGGGCCCACCTTGTAATTTAATTATTAATTTGTTTTACTTTTAGTAATAAATTTTATATTAGTTTAATTTTAATGAAATGCATGTCATCAATGTTATGTTACAAATAAATAAATATTGGTTTATGTATTAGGAAAATGATGAAAATATAGCCGGTTGAGGTTCCGCGTGACGTTACGTTAAATGAACTTAGGCTAATTTTGCCGGAAGTCAGCATAGTCCCCGCGGGATAGGGATAAACGAATTCTTCGCTGATGAAGTCGCGGGCAACAGCTAGGTAGTGCATTTATAGTACATTGTGTCTTAAGGGCGGTAAACAAGGAATTACGAACGAGAGTCTATTAGAAGCCCGAAGTCGAAGACTGAGGGCTTTAATGAGTCGTTGTTCTTAATTCTAGTAACGCCCGTGCGACAAACAATGTTTTTCATCACATTTGCGAGTAAAATTGTATATTTGTAAAAGAAAAACTAATATTTTTTCAAAAATTGCCGATACCGCTGACTACACTCTTGGCAGCGCCAGCCTCCGCGCCGCCCTACCCCAGCCTGACCATGCGCACGATGTGCGCGCACCACGCTCCAGCACGCCATGCAGTATCACACTCATTTACCGACCACGGGTTTCATGACCAGCACATTAAGGTCGAGGGTTTTATTTGGGGGATTGCAACCAAGGTAGCCTGCATGTTACGACATTGTTTATGAGCAAGTGTGATGAAAATTATTTTTTTACTTTTTAGTTGTCTATTTTGGCGGGGTTTTTTTGTCGGGGGTTTTTTTTTTTTTCATGTTTTTTAAACTGGTATATTATTTTTTAAAAGTGTACTAGTGTGTTGGATATCCTGGCTGCAGCATCAGCTCATCGTGTTGCCACCATTGCATTGTATGTAGAATCAAATACTGATCAAAAGTAATCAAACACGATATATCTGCTATGGTTTTATCAAGAGTGTAGGGTTTTGCGATAGTGGCCGCCGTGTGGTTTGGGACTAGGTCAATTGGTGTCAAGTGTCCCATGATATTTATTTATTTATTCTGGAAGCATTTCAGTCCATCGTTCTGGTCTGAATGGCCACAGAATTACCATGAACCCTTTCATACTGACGGACTGATGGTCCAGACTGATGAAAATCAAATCGTTTAATATTCATCTATCCGATGTAATACGGTATTTGACAACTTCTGATTTTCCCATATCTTAATATTATTATGAAAATATAGATATACAGATAGTGTTTAGCGAGAGAAAATTTAAATCGTTGAAATTGGATTTATAGTGATTTTTGAAAAATCTATATACCTGTCTCTTTCTCAAACGCTTTTCTCTATGCAGCAAGTATGGCGGTACTGGCGTGTGACGTCACATGCCAGTATGTCTTTCTTTGTCTAATCTTGAATTTCAAACCTTTATAACTTTGTTATTTGTACAGGTAGCTTAAAAAACATTTTTCTATTCGATAACAGGTATTGTGTAGTTTTAATTTATAAGACATATACAAAATAGTCAAATACCGTATTGACAGATGAACTAACCACTATGGCTAAATGTCAGAATGTTTATGGCCAGAGAGTGTGGACGTCCACTCTGCCTCACATACTTAATAAATTTCCATTTGAAACTGTGCAGGAAATTGTGAACAGCAAACACAACAAGATTAAGTATCTTTTTGTGCGATGGTTAAACCTACCTCCTTAAATAAAAATTGTATACCTACCTACTCAGAGTAAAATATTAAAATTATAATTATTGTATCCATTCATTCCAAATAATCAAGTAAAATTATAAACATTGACTGCAACAACACTTTTAATTAAGGATTAGTAAATAATTAATGAAATGTACGTTTATTTTTTTTATTCAAATAAACAACTTTTAATTTTATTTTTTTACCTAACCAACAAAAAATTGGAAAACCCCCGACTTTATCACTTCAAAGTTCAATATCTCAAAAACAGCTGAACCGATTTTGATGAAACATGTTTAAAAACCATCGCTAGAAAACCTGATTTCAAATGAAAAAATTGCGTTCAAATCGGTCCACCCGTTTAAGAACTCCGGTGCCACAGACAGACACACATAGCGGTCAAACTATAACACCCCTTTTTGCGTCGGGGATTTAAAACGAATGATAAACTGAACTGATGCCAGTATGAGTTTAACCGAAGCAAAAACATTTGATTTGAAGTCTTAGACGTAAGTAAACAAAATCTCGACTGTTTCCGCCACGCTTACCTGGTGTGATAAATAATTAAACGGCGTCAAAACAAATTCTCATGGTATTCACCCATTGAAACAATTATCTAGCAACAATTGCTTACGAACACATAGGTAATAAACACACCATGACCTTAGGGAAGGCCCAGTAAGTAACGTCTATTTTTACACCAAAACAAAGTCCGTTATATTGTAACTAGGAAATCCGCCAAAACGCGGTTTGATTAAGAACTCATTGTGCAAGGTCACAGCACAGTATAGTCATCGGAAATATCTGTGCACTTTACTATTTCATACTAGAGGTTTATAAATAAGCAAATAAGATTATAACATAATGGCAATATCGAAATAAAAACAACACTTTTGTATTGTTATCACACCGTATCATTTAAGTGCAAACAAGGAAGAAAATAGGGAAAAAAGAACCAATTTCCATAAAATCAAGGTGCACAGATATTTCCGACCAACGAGTTTGACATAGTAAACAAAGATCACAGATACTGACAGTGTTTAAACAGGTAGAATGTTTGAGTTTGCGTTAATTTACGCAGACAGCCTTATGGGCACCCTGCCCTATAGCAGCAACTTGGGTGATATTAGTAAATTTATATAGATTATTATTATACTATTTTATTCATTCATTTATATTCATTTATTTATTCATTGTAATGTCATGTTACATATATAAGGTGTTACAATATTATTATAAGTCAATCCATGACGCCCTGTCAGGACATACAATAATTCAAGTAGAACGCATAACTACCCACAACCAAAATCAAAACAATTACTGAAACTAATTAATAAACTAATCAATAAAACAATGTCAATGAAAATGTCAATCTAGGATTCGAACAAATAAATTAAGTATAGAATAGTTATATCACGTGTTATTAAATAAATAATATACTATCGAAAAAAAATGAACAGGCGCTTCTGAACTGAGAACTGATAGGAGATCCCGAAGTGCATATACATATATGTTAGTATATAATTATAACGAACAAAACATAACGGGTGTGGCCTCTAATATGAGCAAATAATTAAAACATAGATCATACTCGTCAAACTGAACAACATTAGTTCAGCGACTTTTAAAAATAGTTAGTTTTTTTTTTACTTTTATTACACAGCAGTATTTAATTTGTATGAAAAAAGGAAGATTCGAAGACTCCATTATTTTTAAAAGTCGTTGAACTAATGTTGTTCAGTTTGACGTGGAGGATCTATGTTTTAATTCTTTGCTCTTATTACAGGCCACACCCAGTATAAATTCATAACCCTAACCTACTTTTAAATCGAGTAACCTACTTGTAGAGTGGTTCATGTGGTATGATTTGTAATATTATTTAGAGTAAATGTTCTTAATTAAACGTCACACATATAACATTTTGTTACGCGTCTATTTAATGAGTGAAAATGGCGAATGTATTTATAGTGTCCTAATGTTGTTCATATTTTGCCAATAACTATATTCGCAATTCAATGTCTCCTCAAGGTTCGGAGGCAAGCCTCTTGCATTATGACCTACCCACCGAACCAGTCCTGTATGATGTAGTCTTGATGATCGTTTAATCATTATGGTTGCATCAGTCACAGGTAGCTTTCTATTTCAATGGAATCTATCAAATGGGCGCTGTCGCTAATACAACGGTTGCCGGCGGGTGCTTACATTAGCAACTCTGTGACCTAAATTTGATCACCTTTGGGTAGCTCTACTTTTTAACATCTGGGGCTCAGGCCTGAAATATCCGTTTTCCTAAAATGTATTTTTCGCAAAATGTCTACTTTTCAGAATGTCAACACGTCTTTTCCATAATGTCAGCTTCTCAAAATGTCAGCTATTTAAAATTGCCCGTCTCCAAGAATGACAGTTTTGTATAATGTTCGCTTTTCAGAAAGTGCTTATTCTCAAAATATCTGCAACCTCAAAATATCCGCCTGCTTATAACGTTGGCATTCCAGAAAAGTCTTATTCCCAAAATATCTCCAATCATGGTCTTCAAATTTCATCTAAATCGGTTTAGCGGTTTAACCGTGAAAGAGTAACAGACAGACAGACTGAGTTACTTTCACATTTATTAGCATTGATTTTAGTAAAACACTCTAAACTACAAAAATCCCTTCGTTCGGGTACGAAACCGGTTGAGAACGAGAAATATTTGGTTTTAAAGCTAAAGAGATGTGCGAGGGTGTGTTGCGAGGAATATGTTTTTCATCAACCAATAGAAACGCTTCATTTACGCATCCTCGCATAGCACGTGTCTGGTGGAAACAGCTCAGCGAAGCGAGGTTTTTGTAGATACAAAACAATAGTGCAAAACAACAATGTGTGCGAGGATGTGTTGCTAGGATTGATTTGAAAATAAAGCAGACATTATGGGAAAACAAACATTACAAGTCTATAGTTTTATTAGTATTTAAAAAAGTGAACATAACGGGAAAGCAGAAATTATAGTAATGCTAATATTATAGGAATGTAAACATTAGGAATAGACGACTTCCTGAGATTGTACACATTTTAAATAGCAGACATTTTGAGAAAGCTGACAAAATAGAAGTGCTACTATTGTGAAAACGCAAACGTTTTGGAATTGTACATTTTAGGAAAACAGACATTTCAGGCCTGAGCCCTCAAAGCTGAATCGCTCTTAAAACAAAATGTATGTATTCCAAACTCAAGTAATTTTAAATTCACGCATGTCTCTCCCTGTGACATCATTAAGACTTTTAGATTATTGAAAGTAAAAAAAAAACGGAAGACTTGTGGGGGCGTCTCAGTTAAGGTTCTACATTCCATTTTAGATGTCGTTGTTCCAACTTTAGCATTTATTTTTAATAGCTGTATAGATGAAGGCGTATTTCCAGATTTCATGAAATATAGTAAAGTTGTTCCTATTTTTAAATCAGGTGATAAAGATAATCCCTCTGATTATCGTCCTGTGTCCATCCTATCAGCGTTGAGCTGACGCAAATGATCTCGCATTTTAATACCCATAAAATCACCCATCCACAGCAGTTCGGATTCACAAAGGCAGGTCTACTACAGAAGCGGGTCATAGTTTACTTAAATTCATATTGCAAGCTTGGGAGGAATCACATGACGCTATAGGTGTATTCTGTGACCTTTCGAAAGCTTTTGATTGTGTGGATCATGATACTTTAATTATGTGTAAGTTAAATTTTTATGGCATTCGTGGCCTCGCTTTAGAACTCATTAAATCTTACCTCACACAAAAAAGCAAAAGGTAGCGATTAACGGAACGGTATCGGAGAGATCTGTGGTCGAAATGGGAGTGCCTCAAGGATCCATTCTTGCCCCGTTCCTGTATCTTATTTATGTAAATGACCTTACTTATATGGTAAGCCATAAGTCGGGTATAGTTATGTTTGCTGACGACACGTCTACTGTTCAAGGTTAGTAGAAAAGATACCGACTTCATTGGGCCCAATGAAACCCTGTCCGTGATATCCGCATGGTTTGCTGCCGATAATTTGTTACTAAATCGTAAGAAAACTAAATGTATTAAATTCTCGTTGATAAATTCATCTAACTCGAATTCAGTTTCTAATATAAAGTTAAATGGTCTAACCGATGTGGCGACGGCACGGTTGGTGTATTTTGCTTACTTTAATAGCATTATTTCGTACGGCCTTATTTTATGGGGATCTGCTGCAGACATTGAGTCAATTTTTATCTTACAAAAGAGAGCAATTAGAGCAATTTATAATTTGAAGACGCGTGAATCTTTAAGATCTTTTTTTAAGGAAACAGATATCCTAACCCTGCCGTCGCTTTATGTTTTTGAAATAATCATGTATGTAAGGAAGAACATATGTAATTTTCCCACTAACGTCGATAAGCCACAGGCTACTAGAAACACAGGGAAGCTTAAAGTTCCATCTTACAGACTGGCTAAAACCAAAAAGTCGTTTCTGGGAAATTGTATACGTTTTTATAATAAAATTCCAAAAAATATTATAAATGAAACGGATACAAAATTCAGATCTATTGTCAAGAAGACATTAATATCAAAGGCGTATTATAAAGTTAATGGACAGGGATATTTGGAAATAATTCCGATCCGCATTAGCGATCCCTTCAAATAGCGAACCTACTGTGTTAAAAATTAAGTTGTGTTAAATACTTGTGATGTATACATATCATTTAATAATATTGTAAATCTGTTTAAAAAAAATATACCTCGTTGAGTTTCTTGCCGGATTCTTCTCAGCAGAGGTTTTTCCGAACCGGTGGTAGATTTTTTTTGACATTCATAAGTGCTTGTTATAGCCTAAATTGAATAAAGATATTTTGACTTTGACTTGGACTTAAATAGCAGCCTAAGATATAAAATATACCTAAACTTGGAAGATTCCGTATACGAAATCCTTAGAAAAATATTACTTATTTTTTTCGTAATGGCTACGGAACACTATTTTGGGCGTGTCCGACACGCTCTTAGCCGGTTTTTGTATTCTTATCGTGGGTAAAATTAATGGCCTAAAGTGGACCAGATACTACGAAACTCGAAACACCGTCTCTTTCACTCGCATATTAAATGACATAAGCGTCAGCGGGACAGCAACATACGAAGTTCGAGTTTTGCACTTTGTACGTAGTATAGGGCCTGATTGCAACGATATTACAGTCGGTGCCCTAACATAAGTAAGTAATGCGACAAGAGCGCGAAGCTGTTAAAAAAAAACATAAGTAAGTAAGTACCCACTTTTTTATGCAACTAAAGTGCTTTCACTGTAGGATGGTGCGGGTGACACTTGATGCAAGTTTTGTTTTACTCAAAAAAAGATCAGCAAGGGATTGAAATACACGAGATGCAAAAAAACTTTGGTCTCGTGTGACACATACAATTTTTCACCTCAGCAGCGAGAACATAATTTAAATGTAACATAAGAATAAAACCACATATACCTACCTGTTTACAAAACAAACATATTTTTTTAAAATAGAATCCGATTATTATCAAATATAATAATTACATTTAAAACCATAAAAAGAGTCCAGTAGCTACAATACAAATCGCATACTCATAACATGCAATCTTAACTTCTTGTACTAATGTCACACTTATTTTTTAATACTGCAAAAAGCCTCATCTCGGGGTAATTGAAAAGGTTGAACAATTAAACCTTTAAATATGATTTTTATTAAGATTTCTATTACATAAACATAAATAGATTTGTTAAAAAATCATTCAATTTAACACATAATAATTATACTGTAGAGGCCGTATACGGAATTCTTTTATAAAAAAAAAACAAGAGAAGCGGCTTTCGTGCAACGAGGTTGCATACTTTATTAAAAGATCGGGAAAATTTACATTTTGGAAATATTTCAATATATTTTTAATACCACAAATGAATTTAATTTAAGTTTGTAATCGACAAATTTGATCCTATCTCTTGCTTTTTTCGAGTTGAAGTGAAATGACAGATCAAAGTAAAGTTCAAATATTTGGAATTCAGTGAGTAGACCCAACACTGTACTCAGCATTAAAAAAAAAAGAAAAAAAAAGTTACTTTGTCTCACGGAGTGAGCAAAATGCGATTTTGCTCACTGATTTCTCATAGCAAAACCTGCCTGTTTGAGGTGCTGAGGTGAAAAATATAATATAAGAATAAGAATATGGAAGTATATTTCAGTTGTAGCCTGAATATGACTGGCGTAAAATATTTGAACATAAAGATCTATGTTTTACCATGTTTTACGAAATAAATTCAAGCTATCAGATTTTTATAATCAACTAGCTTTTGCCCGCGGCTCCGCCCGCGTGGTATTCGGTTATCGCGCGCTGTTCCCTCGAGAACTGCATTTTTCCGGGATAAAAAGTAGCCTATGTCACTCTCGGGCCCATAAACTATCTCTATGCCAAAAATCACGTCGATCCGTCGCTCCGTTACGGCGTGAAAGACGGACAAACACACAAACATACAAACACACTTTCGCATTTATAATATTAGTATGCATTAATTCAATTAAAAGCGAAGAAACGTAATATGCATGTAACGTAACGTTTAGTGATGGAACCTAATGGATCTTGAGTTTTCGGTACTTATTAATTGGTAGTAACGAATATTCTTGCAAACTCTGTTTAGCCTTACTTATGTGGCAAATAATATTCCAACCTAGAATTTCACTAATATTCTCATCAAAATTGGCGTAATAATCGGATTAATGGTGACATTAATTATGATTAAGATTTTAAATTATTAGTTTTCTCGACTCAAGTTTCGACACTTTGACTCTCTAGTCTTGTGATATTGACAGCTGTCACCCGCACCACGCTACAATTAAAGTACTGTAGTATGAAAAAGTTGGTACATAAGTAAGGGAACCGACCGTACAAGCGTACAAGTAGGAACAACAAGTAGGTGTGCCTATGTCTTCTTTAAACACGGAGAGGGATTTTTGGAAATAATTCCAATCAGAACAAAAAACTTTCTTTCCAATCAGAAAAAAATACTCTAGGATTCGAACTCGGGGCCTCGAGCACCGTAGTCCATGCGTGTCCCACTATTATATTTGTTGTATCCTTGACCTACGCAAAGAGTCGAAATAAACCATGGCTTTCGAATTAAATAAGCTTGTAATAAAAAAAGTAGATTGTACAACAAGAGTATAAAACGAGCCATTTTACCCGAGACGTTCATATAGCCTGCTCCCATAACTTGTCTGTAGTTTGTAAGAAGGTAGTCTTCAACCTTCTCTGATTTTTGAGCTATATCTTATTTTTACCCGACTGCCCGAATGAGGGTTATGTTTTTTGAGCGTATGTATGTATGGGGAAATGTATGCGTTAATTTCACGAAATGGAGACATGAAGTTTCTCATTGATAGCTCCCTACATTAGTTGGCTCCGCAGAAAACCAGCGCCGTTGACAACGCTAGTCGTGCCAACAGCACCGCTGAGTGGAGACCATTTCGGCTTCACATCATTATTGCTTGTTCTTGTATTCTTTACCATTTTGTAACTGTGTTTTTTCTTTTTTTTGTCATGATGTGTTGGCTGAATAAACATATTTCTATTCTATTCTATTCTATTACTTCTTGGCCTAGGCCATAAGGAATGTATGAAAATCCGTTTTTGTCCGCTGCTCTAACTTTTTAAATTTGCTTCCTAAAATTATACTGACAAAGGAAAATTTACAAACAGCCAACCACCACTAGACTGTATTTGGTATATTATGGATGGATGGATGGATAGATGGATGGATGGATGGGTGGACGGATGGAAGGACGGATGGATGGATGGATGGATGGATAAATAGATGGATGACTGGATGGATGGATGAATGGATGGATGGATGGATGGATGGATGGATAGATGGATGGATGGATGGTACATTTCCCCACATTGTTTGAGAAAAGCACTATACAAACCTCGGCCAGAACAGGTATTGCTGGACTTGTTCTACGACTCGGCCGTCACCCCGAACTCGTCCATCAATCCTTTACTTCATGGCCTCTGCAGTAATGTCATATTAAGAAAATATGTCGAAACTTCTTTGTTTTTGGCTGTTTACACCTGATTGCCTTGGTTTTAGACGAAGATTTTACTTTATGCACTAGAGAATAAAAAGTCATTTTATGTCGCCTAGATCCAGCTTAAACGCGAACTTTACGAGCAAGACAAGTGAAATCTTAATTTGTCAACATCATGAGCGGCAACAACAAAGACCTTCTTCTGTTCTTCGACCGCCCCACGGAGCCCTGCTTCATGCAGAAGGGCAGCGACAACGCCGTGCTGGAGCTGTCGGACCACCATTACGTGAGTAGTCCAGCTGTGGGCTGAGTGCTCTACCCATACTTACTCAAAAGGTATAAGTATTGTTTGACGACCGGATGGCCAAGTGGTTAGAGAACCTGACTACGAAGCTTGAGGTTCCGGGTTCGATTCCCGGCCGGGGCTGATATTGTATGAATAATACGAATGTTTGTTCTCGGGTCTTGGATGTTCAATATGTATTTAAGTATGTATTTATCTATATAAGTATGTTTATCCATTGCCTAGTATCCATACGATTAGTACAAGCTTTGCTTAGTTTGGGACTAGGTCAATTGGTGTGAAGTGTCCCATGATTTATTATTTATTTATTATTGTATTGTATAAGTCTTTATTGTAATAAAACATATAAAAATAACACTTAACAGAAAGATATGTACAAAGGCGCTACTTATAGACTACTTAAAGGAGTCTATTCCAGTTAAAAGGTACGGCGATTCTTTTTTACCCGGCTGTGAAGACTTGTTTGATCCGTAAGTATGTATAATGTATGCATGTATTTCTATCCGTATGTCCTCTCGTAACTACTCAACGGATGAACCGATTTTGATAAATGATACGTCATTGGATTCGTCTTGACACTGGGTACATGCTACGGTACATAAAATTCTTGAAAAAACAAAATGGCGGATTATTGGCGCCAAATTGAGTTTTCATTTTTTTTTATTCAAACCTATCGAGTAGGGTATCGAATGAAAGCTAATTATTAGCCCATTGTAAAAATATACGGGTTATAATCGTTTTTATCTAACATTTTCATAGAAATATGAATAAATTGAAAAAAAAAAAAAAAAACCCAACTGCCTTAAAATATCCTAAAAGAAGAAAACAAGTCTAGTGGGCTAGAACTCTGCTAAGTAGCTAACTTAATGTTCAACAGTTGGGATTATTCAAATCCTGACCAGCTCAAAAATCAGTAACTTTTTGGAATCAACTACAATAAAAAATATTATTATTTGAACAAGCATGTATTACCAAATATGAAATACAAAAATTGTAATTTTACATACATTAATAAAAAAAAGGTACGAACGTTTAAAGGCGGGATTTCGAGGAATTTGAAAAATATATTTAAAACATCATATCTCCAAAACCGTGACCGGGCCGAACACCCTGCATATTTTTGATAACGTACAGTCGAACAAATTGAATCATGACATGACCCTTGGTAGAGAGGTCAGTCAGTCGCGCGCGCACTCCGCGTACGGACGTGTAATTATCGATTATTGTGTTTAACCATAACATTGTGTGAAAGATGGTGCAGTGCAAAAAATGTAAATTATTTTTGTCAACGGACAAGGGTGACGTGATTCGATGTAAGGGTTCCTGTGAAGGAGTCTATCATAAAAAGTGCTTGAACATCAAGCAGTTTCAGCTGCGGAATGAACTTTGTGATGGATGTTATAAAAGTGTAGGCAGCCCTAAATCACAGTCACCGATGTTGAACATTGGAGACGTTAATAAAACTAACGCCGAAACGGTATTGATTGAAGTAAATACTAAGCTTGAGATACTTTACGGTCTGCAAAAACAAATCCAAGATTTGACCGACACCGTTGATTTTTATGCAGAAAAATACCAAGGATTGATGGAATTTAAGGAAACCGCCGAAAGAAAAATAACTGTGCTTGAGAACAAAAACGTAAATTTACAAAAAATCAACGAAGCACTTGAGGAAAGAGTTGCATTGTTAGAAGCCAAAGATCTAGAGAAAGAAGTTGAAATAATAGGTCTGGATGAAAAAAAGGATGAGAATGTGACGCAGGTTGTCCAAATAATTGCCCAGAAACTGAATATTAACCCCGATAACATCGAAAGTACTAAGAGGGTAGGCAGAGAAAACGAGAAAAAAACTCGACCCATTGTTGTAACGCTCCGATCAAAACAAGATAGAAATGTATGGATATCCAAAAGAAGGACAGTAATTACAAATAATAACATTCTACAAAATGAAAACAACAAACGTATTTATATAAACGAATGCCTACTTCGTTATATGAGGCAGCTGTTCTGGAACACTAAAACCTTGTTGAAAGGACAATTTAAGTATATTTGGATACAAAATATGCGCATTCTTGTCAAAAAAGACGATAATTCTAAAATAATTAATATTCGGTCGGACGCTGACATAAGTAGGCTAAACGCTGCAACAGCTGATGAGTAAGCCGCACTATAACATAGTGCGCGAATACACTACATGATTACTTTTGCTAGTAAAATTCAACGATTCGGCATCCAGCATTGTCTGTAATTTGGATTATCAAAAATTTACTGAATTAGATAAATGGGTAAAATACATACAGGAAACAAAACACGAATTACAAATAATTCATTTAAATATAAGATCATTGAGAAAAAACTACAGCGAATTACTTGTTCTTTTAAAAAGCAGTGAGCACAATATTGATATTATAATTCTCAGTGTAATAAATATCAGGCGGCAGGAACTGACGTTTTATAATTTAGATGGATACGAGATGTTTGCATGCACCAGAGAAACGAGACGGGGTGGCGGTCTGCTAATGTACGTTAAAACTAAGTTATGTCCGGAATTTACCAGCCCTCATGTAAGTACAATGGAAACAATACACTGTCAAATTAAAAACTTCAGTTCAACTAAAAAAGCAACGGGAATGATTCATGTGTTAGCTATATATAGGCCACCTAATACCAATAAAATAACATTTATAGAAGAGATAAACACAATGTTAAAAAAAAACCGGACAAACATGACATCGTAGTTATTGGCGACACAAATATAAACATACTGGACTCAAGTAGTATCGTAGAGAGTTATAAGTAGCAACGAGTGTACGCGAGAAGAGATGGTTGCCGGTGTGTTGACTGCGTCATGCATAGATCACGTGTGGGTGCGCGGCCGCATGCGCGCCGCCGCACACATGCTCACCAGTAAGATATCGGATCACTATATGGTCGGGGTGAACCTCGCGGACAGTAAGTGTAGTTTAGCGCGCGGTGCGAATAATCATAATAATAAAGCGTGTGCGTACAATAATAAAGCGATACGATCAAAACTAAGTGAAATTGATTGGAACGAGTTGCTATTATTAGACTGTCCGCTGTTATTATATGAGAAAATGCATGCTATATTTAGTAACATATATGGAATGTGTAAGATTGAAATACTTCATAAAAAACGGGAAACACAACCTTGGGTTAATAATACACTTAGGCTAATGATAAAACGTAGGGATGAGTTATTTAGGAAATGGAAGGCATGTCCGAAAAGCGCGAGTTTAAGACTTGAATATACGAGGCATAGAAATAAAACTAATGTATTAATAAATAAGGCTAGAAATAAATATAGAAAAACGGAAATTTTAGACTGTAAAGGGGATTATAGGAAAATATGGGCAACAATAAATGGATGGTTGGGATGTAAAAAAGAAAATTTAGATAATGTAATTTTGAAGTACCTCGGTAAAACAGATACCGTGCGTAATGTTTGCACAAACTTCGCCAAAACATTTACAGGAGAAATAGATAAAATAAAACATCACTGTAGCCATAAATTTTTAGATCGTTCAAAATATGTAACTCAAAGTAACGCATCCCTACGTTTTCAAAAAGTTTCAGCTATGGAAATTGAAAAAACTATAGATAAATTAAGCTGTCGTAAATCGCCGGGATGTGACAAAATTAGGGTACAGGATCTTAAATATATAAAAAAAGAAATTAGTCCGGTCCTAGCGAAGTTTGTGAATATGTGCGCTGAGAAGGGAGTTTACCCGGATAAATTGAAGAAATCTATTATTCGTCCTATATATAAGCAAGGCGGCCACTTGGATTATTCGAACTATAGACCTATAGCTATTTTGTCTGTAATAAATAAAATAACGGAAAAAGTCATAATTAAAAGAATTCATTCGTTCTTGGAGAAGCATGACATTATATCCCAATCCCAGCATGGCTTTAGGAAAATGAGGAGTACGTCAACTGCACTAGTGGAGTTCGCTGATAATATTAACGATAAGTTAGATAACCGAATGTATGTAGTAGTTTTATTTCTAGACTTCAAAAAGGCATTTGATACACTGGACCACGAAGTGCTACTTCTTGCTATGCAAGAGTGTGGGGTCCGTGGTCCACTGAATCAATGGTTTCGAAGCTACTTAAAGAATAGAACGTTGCGTACTATGGTAAATGGGGAGACGGGAGAGGAAGCGGAAGTTGTGTATGGGGTGCCAACCGGAACAGCATCAGCAACGTGGTGGAGCACAGCTCCACGTACATGTACGCGGACGACACGTGCCTGGTGTGCGCCCGGCGCCGACAGGGACGTCACAGTCATACAACACAAACTGCAAGCTGATTTTAATAATCTATTAAAGTGGGCTCACGATAATGGCATTCTCCTCAATGTATCAAAAACAAAATGTATTTTTTTTTATTCGACTGGATGGCAAACGAGCAAGTGGGTCTCCTGATGGTAAGAGATCACCACCGCCCATAGACAACTGCAACACCAGGGTATTGCAGATGCGTTGCCAACCTAGAGGCCTAAGATGGAATACCTCAAGTGCCAGTTATTTCACCGGCTGTCTTACTCTCCACGCCGAAACACAACAGTGCAAGCACTGCTGCTTCACGGTAGGATTAGCGAGCAAGATGGTGGTAGCAATCCAGGCGGACCTTGCACAAGGTCCTACCACCTGCAAAATTATTATTCCCTACTGATTATTAAAAGGTTCCACCCTGGGTCATGTCATGATTCAATTTATTCGAATGTACGTATCCATTTCAACATGACAACACAAACTAATGTGAATTTGAACTAAATTCCAGCCAGACAAATATAAGTCCGTGACGAACCAGCTCGTCAACAAGTTCGGCGCAGACGCCGGCCGCACCATCCCCGTCAGAAACATCGCGCTTCCCGACGTGTCTCTGCCTCAGCAGCTGCCTTACAATGATCATTTCTCTCTCTTCGTGCCAGCGCACAGAAGGATGGCTGGAAAATTGATTGATATCTTTATGAGTAAGTAAACTTTCCCTGGTATAAAAATATTTCTTGATGTGACTGCCTCAGCCTTATAATGATCGGTTTTCTCTCTTCGTGCCAGCGCACAGAAAGATGGCTGGAAAATTGTTTGACATCTTAATAACATTTTATATCTTATGACATTATATGGATTCTTGTGAGCTGAAATAAATGATTTTATTATTATTACTATTATAAGTAAGTGAACTCGCCCTGGAATAAAAACGTTTCTCGACGTGACTTTGCCTCAGCAACTGCCTTATAATGATTAGTTCTCTCTCTTCGTGCCTGCGCACAGAAAGATGGCTGGAAAATTGATTGACATCTTTACGAGTAAATGAACTCTCCCTGGAATAAAAACGTTTCTAAGTGCCTGTGCTTCAACAGCTGCCTCACAATGATCAGCTCTCTCTTCGCGCCTGCGCACAGAAAGATGGCTAGAAAATTTATTGACATCTTTATGAGTAAGTGACTCCTTGAAATAGAAGCGTTGCTCAGCATTCTTAAGCGTCTCAACAACAAAAGTGAGACGTACCTATTTACGGGAAAACTTTTTATCGTAGTTTTAGGTAGAAAGGTGCTAGAGAAATTAATATAATTAATTAACATTATGCATCTTGTTATGCAATACAATACAATACAATACAAAGACTCTTTATTGTACACCAGACATAGTAAACGATACAGAAAACAATTATTAAAATTACAAGGTGAGCAATAGGCGGCCTTATCGCTTAAGAGCGATCTCTTCCAGGCAACCTTTTTTACAGAAAGAAGGAAGGACTAGTTTACAACAGGTGGTGCATCAAAAGTAGATCAGAAAATTTAAACGTAACAGCAATACATCTACGATACATACATAATTATATCGTACATATAATATACGTCCAAAATAAATATAGGTAGTGAGATAAACAGCAACAAATAAATAAATAAATAAATTATAATAAGGCTAATAATTACAAGATGACAGATAGTGCTCCTTAAGCATAGATTTAAATAGTGACAAAGACTTTGCGCGTCGTAAGTCAATCGTAAGGAGTTCCACAACCGAATAGCCTGGACAGTATAAGAATATACATAGAATTTGGAGTTAGATAGAGGCACGGAAAGGAGAAAGTTCTGAGAGCATCGAATAGAAGTTACGTAGCTAAATCGCTCTTTGAGGTAGCGAGGAGTTGCAGGGTTAAAGAGAGTGCCGTAAAGAAGGTTATGCTGAGTAAGTATTGAAACCTAACTCCTCTCCACAGACATGCGAGACGTGAATGATTTGCAGTCACTCTGCTCGTACTGCCAGCTGCGGATCAACCCGCACATGTTCAACTACTGCCTCTCTGTTGCCATTCTGCACAGGTAAGCTACACACACCACATGCCACAGAGACCTTAAGACTGTTCTATGAAGGTTTCGTAACAGGTTAGTTGAAATCTATCTATCTAATACCTTTAAACGAGCAATTCTTGTATATGTATATAATCAGAATCTCGGAAACGGCTCCAACGATTTCGAGAAAATTTGGTATGTGAGGGTGTTCGGGGATGACAAATCGATCTAGCTCGGTCCTATCTTAGGGAAAACGCTTATTATCGAGCTTTAGTCCAAACAAAGCTCGGTCGCCCAGGTACTATCGCCAAGTGGCGCTAGAATCGTGAGGTCTGTTGGGCAACTTAGACATTTGTGTCCCGTTTGTGATTGGTTAAATACCTAACTAAATGAGTCAATCGCAAGCAAGACTATAACTTCAAATCAAACAGACCTCTCGATACTATATGTCACTTGTCTAATAGTAGTTCAGAGAACAATCAAGCTATTAAAATTTATTGACAGGTAACAATCAATAACAATGACTACCATTTTCTTCCTTCTCTTTCACTCTTCTTCTTTTTTTTGCAGGTGATAGGACCTTGTGCAATGTCCGCCCGGATTGCTAACACCATCTTGCTCGCTAATCCTGCCGTGAAGCAGCAGTGCTTGCACTGTTGTGTTTCGGCGTGGAGAGTAAGATAGCCGGTGAAATTACTGGCACTTGAGGTATCCCATCTTAGGCCTCTAGGTTGGCAACGCATCTGCAATACCCCTGGTGTTGCAGATGTTTATGGGCGGTGATTTCTTACCATCAGGAGACACACTTGCCCGTTTTCCGTCCAGTCGAATAAAAAAAACTTTCAATATCGAAGGTTATTTCAGACATAAATGGCGCCGGCTCTGGGGTGGAGCAAAAGGGAGCGGTTGTTCTATTGACCAGATGGCCAGGGGCGTCATTTTCCAGTTTTCAAAGCAAAATAAAAATATGATGGCACCTTTTGAGAGGCGTGGAAATGGTGTAGACTATTGTTAGTTACTACTCCTCTGGTAATTTGTTGGGCTCACACGATACAGGCTCGACCTAGTGTGTGAACCACAGTTAAACTTTAGTTCATAAGTAGCATGGCGATAATATTGTGTTGTAATATCTCTACTAGCTGTCCGGCGAACTTCGTACCGCCTACTTAACAGGCAAACAATGAATGTCGTGTTAACTTTTAGCTAAACAATGTAGGATTTTACTAACGTAACTGAATGAGTATAAATAAACATAACGTTAAAGTTTATTAGAATAATAAGGATTAAATAAAACAAAATCAGGTTAGGACACCATTATTATAAATGATTATTTCCAAAATTTATATTGTGGTTTTCATTGAGGTTGTGTTGTGAATGTGAACAATACGGTATTTGACTATTTTGTATATGTTTTATATATTAAAACTACACAATGCCTGTTATCGAATAGAAAAACAATTTTTAAGCTACCTTTTCAAATAACAAAGTTATAAAGGTTTGAAATTCAAGATTAGACAGAGAAAGACATACTGGCATGTGACGTCACACGCCAGTACCGTCATACTTGCTGCATAGAGAAAAGCGTTTGAAAAAGAGACATGTATATAGATTTTTCAAAAAATCACTATAAATCCTATTTTCAACCGATTTAAATTTTCTCTTCGCTAAACACTATCTGTATTTTAATAATAATATTAAGATATGGCAAAATCAGGAGTTGTCAAATACCGTATTGTACAAAATTCAAGATTCTAAACCCAGTGCTGAAATTTCAAGATTTTTCCTATCCCGTGAGAATATCGGATAAAAAGTAGCCTATGTGTTATTCCAGATGTCCAGCTACCTACATACCAAATTTCATGACTCTAAGCCTAGCGGTTATTATTTCGAGATTTTATCTCTATTGTACCTTTTTTGACAAATTTTAACCTAAAATTGCTAAAAGTGGCTCCAAAGCGGTAACGTTTCGTGTGCTCTGCCTTCCCCATTTGGGAATACAGGCGTGGTGTTTGTGTGTGTGTATCCCTATCCCGTGGGGATATCGGGATAAAAAGTAGCCTATGTGTTGTTATTCCAGAGGTCCAGCTACCTACATACCAAATTTCATGGCTCTAAGCCCCGAGATTGTTATTTCGAGATTTTATCCCTAGGTATCCCGTTGGAATATCGGGATAAAAAGTAACCTATGTGTTATTCCAGACGACCAGCTAGCCACATACCAAATTTCACGGCTCTAAGCCCAGCGGTTGTTATTTTAAGATTTTATCCCTATCCCGTGGGAATATCGGGATAAAAAGTAGCCTATGTCCGTCTACTGGTTCTAAGCTACCTCCCCACAATTTTCAGCCAAATCGTGCAGTCGTTCTTGAGTTATAAATGGTGTAACTAACACGACTTTCTTTTATATATATAGATGACTGTGTAATCCAGTTTGGTAAAAAAATCAGTATCTTATCTTATTTCGCTCTATTTTAATTAAAGGCTAGAGCCAGCGTTGGATATAAATTACTTTTTGCGGGATTATCAAAAATTAATTAGCCATTGTTTTCTTCTAGGCCTGACACGAAGGGTCTGAACATCCCCACTCTTGCCGAGAACTTCCCCGACAAGTTTGTGGACCAAAAGGTGGTCCGTAAGGCTAGAGAAATCACCACCACCGTCCAGAAAGGCGAAAGGGTAAGTGTCCATTAGCACCTTCCTCTCCCCCGAGACAAAATATGTGGAGTAGGGAAGGGTGCCACTTATCAGTACGTCACATTTTTATCACCTAGTAAGTCTACAGTTGTTGTAGACTGAAAGAGGTTGATCACCTTTATTCTTTTTAGTTAAATACATTATTAAAGGTAGAGTTTTTCCTGTCTACAATCACCACATCTTTACTTCCGCAGACACCAATTGTGATTCCCCAAGCGACCGCCTCAGACCTAGAGCCGGAGCAGCGCGTGGCCTACTTCCGCGAGGACATCGGCATCAACCTCCACCACTGGCACTGGCACTTGGTGTACCCCTTCGAGTCAGCGGACGTCAACATCGTGAACAAGGACAGACGCGGCGAGCTCTTCTACTATATGCACCAGCAAATTATTGCAAGGTAATGAGGGATTTAAATAAAATTATCATAGTAAATAGAGAAGTAGTAGGGTCGGAAAACGTACGTCTTTTGACTTGTGAGAGTTGTGAGTGCACCTACACGATCTTCGGCTTATATGCGTCCAACTACTGGGTATATTGTCTAAAGGTGGTATCAGACGGTTCACTCGGATAAATGTTCTTTCGAGTGAATGCTTCAGTTTTCATTCATTCCATGTCCACACGGCTTAGCTGGAATGACGTAAAAAAGAACATTCATCCGTAGTTTCCTTCAATATGGCGTCGAATGTAGTCGTGCGAGTGAACGTTCTCTCTGTTTTCAGACTGTTTATTTTCTTTCATTCGGAATGAATGATGCCGAATGGTGGATCGGTTCATTAATGAATTCACTTTGTTTCCCTTTGTGTGTTTAGACGTGTCATTTCGAGTGAAAGATGCCGAATGAAAGACAGAAATAAACGAATAATGAACCGTCTGATACCACCTTAAAGGTGACGAGAATTGAAATTTGTATGCATTCTCGCGCGCCAGCCGCGGCCGCCGCCGTAAAAACTTTAATTCTCGTTTCGCCACGCCTCGTCTCGCCTCGCGGGTGGAAAATCACCTTAAGACACTTGGAATCCCAATGGTTATCACCACGGGTGACACTAGGTATTTACCAACCGTACAATACCGACCTGATATTTGGTGTACACGCAAATATCGGATCGGATTTCCATGTCGGTATTATCCATGCCGGTAAATAGTTGAGTAGCATGAGCGTAACAAATAAATAAAATTTTCTTGTAGGTACAACACGGAGCGGATGTGCAACAACTTGGCTCGCGTGGAGCCCTACCAAGACTTCAGGGGCCCTATCTCCGAGGGTTACTTCCCCAAACTCAACTCACAAGTAGCCTCTCGTGCTTGGCCACCCAGGTAATATTAACCTACTAACAAGTGCTTAACCTACCCTACCTACTCGCTTTGGAATGCCATGGGCAGGCCACCACGCCCACAACACAACGCTCGAAGAATAGGTAGGTTTCCCTTTGAGACCTTATACGTGATCCCCGGGTGGTGCCAAATTAGTGACACCATATTGAGTGGTAGAGCCAAGCTGCTTTGCAGCATAAATCAGGCCGGCTGTAAATAAATGTTATCTATTCTTTTGGTGATAATAAATAACAATAATAACAAGAATGAAAACACTAACGCATTTATCATCATCATCATCATCCCAGCCTATTTACGTCCCACTGCTGGGCACAGGTCTCCTCTCAGAATGAGAGGGGTTGGGCCGTAGTTCCCACGCAGGGCCAGTGCGGATTGGGAACTTATTATTTATCAAAATAGGTTCAGCCAATTCGGCCATTTACAAGACTTTGAACTTTGAAATAAAATTGTCTGGAGTTTTAGAATTTTCAAGTTGGTTATTTAAAAGTGTAGGTATCTAAATTTAAAATAAGAATTATTGTATCTACTGCAGAATTTTCATGTATTTGAAATACCAGAATACTTACAATATAATCAGATGAGGAATAAATAAATAAACATTTACTTAACATAAAATCATCTTTAATCGAGACTCCTGGCGAAAAAGGTTTGTGATGTCTCACGCCCGCCCACCCCGTACCACGAAAGGCGCGTGCTACGCGGAAACGATACAGAATTGTATGGAGAGCGATACATATCGTTTTGTTTCGCCACTAACATAATACTTTCGGTCATCGTTGATTTTTCCGCCTGCCCTGGAAACACACTTGATAACAAAGTTATGGACCCAATTGCAAGGTGTTGCGTCCAAAGACGTACCTAGCTTCTATAAGTGTTCGGATTGCCTTGCCAAAGCATCCACCCTAAACCACTACGGTTGTCCATCTAACTTTGACCCACACTTCCAGGTTCGCGCACTCGCGCATCCAAGACCTGGACCGGCCGGTGGACCTGATCCGTGCCGACGTGTACCAACTGGAGATCTGGCGTGACCGCTTCCTGGAAGCCATCGAAGCTGGTGCCATTCTGCTGGTACTTTTTACGGTTCCGTAGCCAAAATGCCAAAAACGGAACCCTTATAGCTCCGCCATGTCTGTCTCTGCCTGTCTGTCTGTCCGTCCGCGGCTTTGCTCAGGGACTATCAATGCTAGAAAGCTGTAATTCTGCACGAATGTATATGTAAACTATGCCGACAAAATGGTACAATAAAAAATTAAAATAATATTTTTTAGAGTACCTCCCATAGACGTAAAGTGGGGGTGATTTTTTTGCTCATCCTACCTTGTAGTGTGGGGTATTGTTGGATAGGCCTTTTAAAACCATTAGGGGGTTGCTAAAACGATTTTTCCATTCAGCGATATGTTTGTGGGTGGAAAAATTTGAAAAAATCAGAATGGTAGTTAAGTATATCAAACTTACAAGGAAAGCTATAACGGTTAAGTTTCCTTGAGAATTATTAGTAGTTTAAGAGTAAATAGCAGCCTAAGGTATACCTAACCTTGGAATATTCCATACAAAATACGAAATCCTTAGAAAAATATGATTTTTTTTTTTCGTTATAGCTACGGAACCCTATTTCAGTCGGGTCCGACACGCTCTTTGCCGATTTTTATACTTTACCGTTGTTTGCAGCTAGCTTGAAAACTATCTACGTTGACTTTAACTATAACGTTTACCGTGCAGCCCAACGGACGCACTCACCCGCTGGACGAGGCGACCGGCATCGACGTGCTCGGCAACCTGATGGAGTCGTCCATCATCAGCCGCAACCGCAGCCACTACGGCGACCTCCACAACATGGGGCACGTGTTCATCTCCTTCGCCCACGATCCCGACAACAGGCATCTTGTAAGCTTCACCTTATTCCATTATCTACTTAAGTTATTAGTCCTTTTATATTCGCGCGTGGTTTATCACAACATCGTACGTCGTCCCATCACTACTTCAAAACTGGTTTTATCATGATTTTTTGCATTGCCTTTCATTCATCATCAACATCATCATAACCATCATCATGAGCAGCGCGCGAGTGACGCGCCGCTAGCCAACTCACGAGAGGCAAGTGTGAGTCGTGACTTTCCCAGAGCCTCGGCTCGCCTCGAGCCGTGCTCGATCTGGGAGGATTATTGGGCACGAGTCAAAGGACTTTCTTACGATTAACGAAGATAGGACTTACAGAAGATTCTGTGGTGGCCTACAAGTTTGGTGGAGAACATTACAACATGCAGTCTCTCGCAATTCCACCGTATTTAAAAGTGCCGTACCAGGCATATACTTTCCAAACTACTTCGACAATAATTTGTTAAAGTGACTACACTCAGAACCTGAATTCTAACGCTTATTTCCCCGGCAGGAGAATTTCGGAGTGATGGGCGACTCAGCGACTGCTATGCGGGACCCGGTCTTTTACCGCTGGCACGCGCACGTAGACGACATATTCAATCTGCACAAAGCTAAACTTCCGGCCTACACTCCAAGACAGGTAACTAAGTCGAAATCAAAAGGTCAATTTACGAAACCTTCAAACAATGTCATTCATTATTGTAAGAAGAATGTGGCACGAGAAATTCTACAGAAAGTTGCAACAAATGAATTACAGAATGATCAATAACATTTTCATCGCATTACTTTTGCCCAGTAAGCGCTCCAAACTTTACTTATTAATTGAATACGAATACCGATAATGTTATTGTTCTCCCGAGCACATCTTATAATACAGGGTGGAAAGAATTTATGAGCCCTGGAAGGAAACTGCCATAAATCCTTCAGTTAGCTTATTTTACTTAAAGGAAATATTACTTTATTTTTAAAAAGTAACAAAGGAGCATTCAAAGTTTTATTGAAATTCACTTGTCTCACCCAAAAGTTGAACCAGCTAAAAATTCACAAGGCAGTTTTCTTTCAGGGCGCATGTTTTTAATAACGATAACCAGTGTCAAACCAGCCGTCAAATCTCCGGAGATCCTTCGTCAGCTGTATATCTACAGTACTTGTGCATGATCCGCCCGGATTGCTACCACCATCTTGCTCGCTAATCCTGCCGTGAAGCAGCACTGCTTACACTGTTGTGTTTCGGCGTGGAGAGTAAGACAGCCGGTGAAATTACTGGCACTTGAGGTATCCCATCTCAGGCCTCCAGGTTGGCAACGCATCTGCAATCCTCCTGGTGTTGCAGGTGTCTATGGGCGGTGGTAATCTTACCATCAGGAGACCCACTCGCTCGTTTCCCATCCAATCGAAAAAAAAAACATCGTTAAAATCCTGTGTTTATGAGGCTACTTCAAAACACCAGGCTACCACAGCTTCTCATTTACCTGGTAATCTTCCAGCTGGAGTTCCCGGCGATCCGTGTATCCTCAATCGGCGTGGAGGGCCGCGGCGGGGCCAACACGCTCCGTACGCAATGGGAGCAGAGCACGGTGGAGCTGTCCCGCGGGCTGGACTTCATGCCGCGCGGCAGCATGCTGGCCCGCTTCGAGCATCTCCAGCATGACGACTTTAACTACGTGTGAGTAACAGCCTATCACTGGAACGAAGTGCAAAATTCGAACTTTGTCTCTTGCCGTCCCGCTGACGCTAAATAGTAGAAATGAAATGAAATGAAATCGTTTATTGCATGGCCACAGGATAATTAGATTGTACAACAAGAGCATAAAACGAGATTTACCGAGGAGCGGAATTCTCATAGCAAAAATAAAATGTCAAGAGGGATTGACCATTGTGTTTTATCGACTGTCGATGTTTACTTGTCAGTTAGCACGATATGTTTAGGCAATTAAATTAGACCTGTAATGGGGGAGGCCTTTGTCCTGCAGTGGGACACTATAGGCTACCAAAAAACATAGACCTGTGTGTTTGTTACAATTTACACATAAAACCGAAACTGAAATGTTAAACAGTGTAACTGACGATAGACTAACTTAGCTATCATAGGAGCTATCATAAGGTCGCGGGTGAGCAAAGAAATTATTTTAGTTCATTAATTTTATCTATGTGTTCAAGTGTTCCGAGAGAATACGGTACGGGGGCTAGGGAACGTCAAAAGGGAAATAAAAAGGTGTAAGAGACACCTATGGTATTATGAAACGTCCGCTTACACGATTGACTATTGTCCAGATTGTGTCAGTGTTCAGATATTTTTGATCATATCACCGAGACGATCTTAATGATGAGGAATGTATCAGAAATAATACGGCGCGGTGTTCCAGGATTGAGGTGGACAACACAAGCGGAGCGAGTCTGATGGGCACCGTCCGCATCTTCATCGCGCCGGTGGCCGACGAGCGCGGCCACACGCTGCCCTTCGAGGAACAGCGCCGGCTCATGATCGAGCTGGACAAGTTCTCCCAGGGCCGTGAGTATTCTAACTTAGGAGTAACCTGTAAAGGGGCTAGGTTCAGTTAAGGAATGATTTTGCAGGTGGTAGGACCTTGTGCAAGGTCCGCCCGGATTGCTACCACCATCTTGTTCGCTAATCCTGCCGTGAAGCAGCAGTTCTTGCACTGTTGTGTTTCGGTTTAGGATAACAGTCCTCTTCCGGCCTTCCACTAAACAAATAGCTGAGTCCTCCCTACCCGTAATAAGCTCCAGGGAGTTGGGGACGTGCAACGGGGTTTGTTTAACCGGTGAGAGTCCGGAACTGTCTGGGTCCCCCTTTCCCAGGCGTCCATAATGGATTTTTCCCGACTGTACGCCCTCATTCCTAAAAAGCACCTCATAAAATAAAATAAAACAAACATCAAAAAGTTTTATTCGCGTTTAGCTGACTCAACCCGTTGTACCGTATGCTGTATTTACTGTACTGTCCTGTAAGTTGAAGGTATACCGTTACATCTTTAGCTAATAATTGAGGTCTCTTCAGTGCGTCCCGGGAACAACACCATCCGCCATCGCAGCACGGAGTCTTCCGTGACCATTCCGTACGAGCGCACCTTCCGCAACCAGGAGCGCAGGCCTGGAGACCCGGGCTCCACTGAGGCCGCTGAGTTCGACTTCTGCGGCTGCGGCTGGCCACACCACATGCTGCTGCCCAAGGGGACGGCGCAGGGATACAAGATGGTGCTGTTTGTGATGGTGTCCAACTGGATGGAGGACAGGGTGAGTTCATGTTATGATCAACAGCCCAGCCTCTACACGCCCTCTGCTCTGCGGCTTGGGTCATAGGATTGGGAACTTCACACACAACATGAATTTAGAGGAATTTAGAGATGCGAGCCTAGATTTGAAACCATGACCCTCTGCTTGAGATGCCACACCTACTTAGGTCAAACCACTAAGCCAATCCGTCTCTTATATAATTACCAGTCTTTAACGCTGGTTTTTTTTATTGAAATCCCGGGCTCTTGCTATATTTTCCCTCGGAAATGTTGGGATAAATGTAGCCTATGTGTTATTCTACAGATTCAGCGTTCGTATACCAAATTTTTATTCAAATCAGTCTAGCCGTTTTAGCTTGAAGGAGTAACAAAGACACGCACGTACAGTCGAGAACAGGGTGGGAGGAAGTAGACAGAGGGAGCCACTTACCACTGCTCGTAATATGGCCGTATAATGCTACTCCGGTTTACAAGTATGTTCATCATCATCATCATCATCATCATCTCAGCCTATATACGTCCCACTGCTGGGCACTCCTCTCGGAATGAGAGGGCTTGGGCCGTAGTACCCACGCGGGCCCAGCGCGGATTGGGAACTTCACACTCACCATTAAATTGCTTCGCAGGTTGTGCAGTTTTCCTCACGATGTTTTCCTCCGCCGTAAAGCTCGTGGTAAATTTCAATTGTAATTTCGCACATGATTTCCGAAAAACTCAGAGTTGCGAGCCGAGGTTTGGATCCGCGATCCTCTGCTTGAGAGGCCATAGGTCAAACCACTCGGCCGCCACGGCTACTAGTATGTTAACTCGGCTAAATTATGAACAGTGGCGAGTGGCTTCATTCCGATTTGCGTTGGTTGCTCACAAAATGATCTACCTCATCCTCAGATCGAGCAGGACCTGGTGGGCTCGTGCAACGACGCTGCCTCGTACTGCGGCATCCGGGACCGGAAGTACCCGGACCGGAAGGCCATGGGATACCCGTTCGATCGGCCCAACCCTGCGCGCGCGCTGTCGGACTTCCTACGACCCAACATGGCCGTCCGGGAGTGTTCCATCAACTTCACCGACGCCACCAGGGTCAGGGGGCAACGGTCATAGAAGATTCAAGGATCATTCGCAGCTCTTTCACCTGGAATTAATGCCATTTTTTCTAGCTCTTTATCCATTACAAGTAAGAAAGGAAGGTCCTTTTTGTTTGTATGGTTGAAGAGAAGAAAAATAACGCAGCGATGTTAGCTCGATCTTGTTTTATTTGGAAAAGAAATTTGGACAATCGCCTTTATGTGTATTAAGGTGGGTACTGACCAACGTTACGAGGTGTAATGTAACATGTTGCACAGCGAGCATTCGTGCAGTCAGTACTTAGTGTTACGGGGAAACCAGCGAGCAACGAGTGCTCCACCCGGCTGTCGGTTTTTTGGCGAATCCTTTGACTGTTACGCGGTTCAGTCAGTACGCTGTAACAAGTCAGCCATCTTTACTGAGAGTGGCTGGCGAATATGGAGCACAAGTTTTGACGAGCAACATTACGCAGATTTTGAGAACACAGCGAACATGCTCAATGCGTAACATGCTCGATGCGAATGTACATTTCACCTCGTAACGTTGGTCAGTACCCAGCTTTAGGGTGTCGCAGGTAGAGCCACCTTACATTTCTTAGCGAAATTTTTTGATTCCCTTTCGATTTGCTATCGAACTGTGAGGGGCTAAAGATAATAGATGTCCTAAAGGAATAATAGTATACGTAAGTAGATGGCGTGGCCTGCGACAGAAGGAACTTGTAAAGGAACAAAAGCGAACAAGGAATGGCATCACTTCCAATAAATGAACTATCGCGAATAATCCTTTAAGTGATTGGGAGAAACGTTCTACAGAGAAATTCTAGGATATTCCAACCCATTTTCAATAAGTAGGTACTATAGAGGTAATAAATTCCGATATTAAAATCTCCAAATGAGCTCACATAGCTTTTCTTAAGTAAATGATAATCAGTTGAGAATAAAACAGAAGAAAAAAAAGTAAGAAATACCTCGGTGACTTGTGTAATTGGCAGAAACGCCTGGAATTTTTCTTGAAAACGAGTGAAGTAGCTCATACATACAATATGTTCGCAAATAGCAAATCGCAAATCAACAAACAACAATTTCTTCAAAAATTGCGAATACTTTTATCATGTTATTGTTGTCAGATCATTGTATTTCAAATAGTTATAAGTATACATACTGCTCTTTAGGCGAAAAACACATATGTAAAACCTACTATTTCAAAATAAACGACGTTTTGTGTGCTATGTGCTGCTAAGAAGGCTTGGCAACGTACAAAGGACTTTGAGATATATTCTAAATACCTAATTTAAGATATAATTAACATTTGTCGTATGTTAAAGTAGAATATGTTTTACAATGCATGAACATTTAATTTTGTTTTCTTTTTAACCTTACAATTTAAGTTAACATTCTCTTTAGTAATTTTTTCAATCAAATATTGTTTAGTAGTTAAGTTAGTGTTAATAAACGGGTTATTTATAGTAATTGTACATACTTAGAATACGTAGTTATAATGACAAGACTGATTAAATCGAGCCTCTTACCAAAACATTGTTTTAATTTTAACATCACCCTGTTAGGCAATGGTCCTAAGAAATGAACTAGTTCACTATACTATTGTATATATTATATTTCAATTTAACAAAAAATTATGAAGACAGCCAGTTAGCATTATGACGACATAGCTAGTTAGAATTATGAAGACATAGCCAGTTAGAATTATAAAAAGTACAAAAATACAAAAAGACTCCAAAAAACCAATCATAATTTGATTGCTTAGTAGCGACATCTCTTGTCTGGGTGAGCGGTTGGTTCCGAAAGAGTGTGACGTCTCTCGATGAGAGCGGAACATAGATGTCGCTAGTGCTGCTGCATAAGTAGCGTAGTAGAAATAAGCAACCTGAGATATGTATGCATAGGAAAAATTCGTGTCTATTCGGTTATAGCACACAGCACGGATTGCTGAGGACCCGGGTTCGATTCCCAGCGCTGGTCTCTTTTTCTGGTTTTTCTGTGCATCCATGTCTCAGTTTTTATTTTCGATATGGTTTCACGGGATAGCCGTAAAAGTAACAAATTTGGAGTTGAAATAAAAAAATACAAAAAGACTCCAAAATACCAATCATGAAAATAGCTGTTTCAAGCATTTGGTGTTTATCACTTTCGAAATTTATGGTATTTTAAATGAAGGTATTATTATGGACATTCGGTATTATGACGCGTCGCCGTATTTATTTAAAAGTAATAAGTTACGGTCTACATGCCGTAACGAAAGTGCAATCGATCACTGTCTTCATCCAATAATATTTTTTAGGGTTCCGCAGTCAACTAGGAACCCTTATAGTTTCGCCATGTCTATCCGTCTGTCTGTCTGTTCGCGGGTAAGCTCAGAGACCGTTAGTACTAGAAAGCTGTATTTGGGCATGAATAGACGATAACCCATAGACGTAAAGTGGGGGTGATTTTTTTTTCTCGACTAACCCTATAGTGTGGGGTATCGTTGGATAGGTATTTAAAATCATTGGGGGTTGCTACTATTTTTCTATTCAGTGATCTGTTTGTGAAATATTCAACTTTAAAGTTCAAATTTTCATTAAAATCGAGCGCCCCCCCCCTCTAAAATCTAAATCTAAATTGTTGCGTGGAAATATTTGTAAAATTCAGAATGGTAGTGAATATATCAAATTTACAAGGAAAATTATAGCGGCTAAGATTGCTTGACAATTATTAGTAGTTTAAGAGTAAATAGCAGCCTAAGGTATAAAATATACCTAAACTTGGAAGATTCCGTAACCAATACGATATCCTTAGAAAAATATTACTTGATTTTTTCGTAATGGCTACGGAACCCTATCCTGGGCGTGTCCGACACGCTCTTGGCCGGTTTTTGTCTCACTAGTTCTAACTCGCGGCTTTGCCGTATTAGAAATACCTTCACGAGATTATATGTATTTACAATCAGCAGCAGAAGTGGACGAGCGGTTACAGTGCTCAAAATGAGCTATCTACACGCGACTACTGCCAGGTAATAAAGTGTTTAGATTATTTTGGGCAACTCATCCGCTCATCTACTTCTGGTGCTGACTGTAGTGTGTGTCCCTTCAGGTGACTCGCCTAATCGTTCCCTCTCCTACATAAATAAATACGGATAAGTATTCGTGAAAATAAATATAAAAATAAAACAAAACTTTGATCATTGTGATTAAACTTCATACCAAATTTGATTCAGATCGGTACCTAGAGTACTAAATCGTGAAAGGGTAACAAACGTACACACGCATTTACAATATTAACTAGTTTTTGCCCGTGGCTTCGCCCGCGTAGAATTCGGTTATCGCGCGCTGTTCCCTCGGGAACTGCATTTTTTCGGGATAAAAAGTAGCCTATGTCACTCTCTGGCCCATAAACTATCTATGTGCCAAAAATCACGTCGATCCGTCGCTCCGTTACGGCGTGAAAGACGGATAAACATACACAAACACACACACTTTCGCATTTATAATATTAGTATGGAATAGGGTAAGAAGGATAGGATGTAATTGGTCATGAATCATTTAAAATTGTTAAGGAAATGTAACTTCCTAACATTATTTATTACCGATACTTGCATTGCGTGCATTACGCCACTGCGTGTCTGTGGGTTAGTACGTCAGTCCTTCCAATACAAGGAGCGATGAAAATTGCTATATTTGTAAGTAACTTTTAACTTTGATTAGAATAGAAATTATGGGTGCAAATCGCGTAAGTTTAAAAACATAACGAGAGAATTCACACACACACACACACACACACACACACACACACACACACACACACACACACACACACACAAACACACATACAATGCTTGCGCACTTGTAGTCTTTTTTTTTTATTATTTTTAATGTAATTTAGGTTTTCTGGACTAAATTAGGTTTTATTCTGTTTCTTTTGTATTGTTTCACATATTGCACTCCAGGGTCCCAAGATACAGGCTCAGCCTAGTTTGGGGTCCGCTGGGCATAACTATACTGTAAACTTGTGAATTATTAAGCAAATAAATATTTTTGTATTTTTTTTTTTTTTTGTAATTTAAACAGTGAGAATCACGGTTGAAAGGACAATAACGCTAAGCGCCATTTTGTCACAATTTAAAGCAGGGGGATAACGCAGGGGAACAATTTAAGTTTTGTTTTACAAAAAAAAAAAAGTACTGAAATATTTTTTTACTGCATACCTATTAATAATTAAAAAAAAACTTTCTGATTTAAATAAAAGCATATTAATTTAGAAAATTTATGTCGCTTAGCCCAAAATGCATAATGGTTTAACTATATTATTATGTGACGAATAAAACAGCTGATAGTAAATGATAAAATTAATGTGACGAAAAGTGAAGCGTTATATCAGCTGATAACAGTGATAACTAATATGCCCTACGAATCTAATCATATATGGACCTATTTATGCAAACAGGATCCAACCCACACTCCTGTCAAAATTGAGTTAAATACACAGAAAGCTTTTAAAATGCACCTTCTATCGACCTACTTAAATATCAAATTGATCTGGCAACTATCTCATATCAAAACATTAAGTCAACAAAGTTACCAAACGTGATAGCAACAACCTCATAATAAGCTAATAAGATTCATGCTGTATGATAACTCTGTATTCTACAAAATGTTAATGTTTTATTTTTTATAAATGGATCCATGTCGCTTGGTTCCCCATAATCGCAAATTTATATATTTTCAGAAGGGACCATGTGGGTTGGATCCCGTTTGCAAAATAAAAACTGACGCAGTCTAAATTTTCATAAGGGACCATGCGGGTTGGATCTCGTTTGCAAAATAAAAACTGACGGACTCAAAATTTTCACAAGGGACCATGCGGGATGCACCTTGTTTGCAAAACAAAAATTGACAAAGCCTAAACTTTCATAAAGATTCACACAATATGGTTACTTGTTAAATTTAATTGGGCCTATTTATGCAAACAGGATCCAACCCACACGTGGCTAGTTTTGAGAAAAATCGGTTTTTGTTTAAAACATGCGAACAAAATTTTCTATAAACATCTCAAAAAAAGTTTGAATGCAAAATTTTAGACAACGGTAAGTTTTTTGTTGTCTTATACTCGTTTTCCAAAAAATAATAATATTTAGGGACGTTTTTCTTCAAAAAGTCAATGGATCTTTTTTGCAAAAATGCTCATGTGTGGGTTGGTTCCTATTTGATTTAATAGAAATTAAAATTGTAAATAATATAATAAAATATACATATGTTATTTCAATTTACTTTATTGAAAATAAATGCTTATACTTACAGGAAATCTTTTATACCATTAAAAAGTTCTAGAAAAAATAAAATATTGTGAATAATCATACATTTCAAAACATCACTCATTTACTAAAAGAATATAAAACAGAATCTGTTTTCTTTTTACCATTAAAATGTTCTAGAAAAAATTAAAACTTTTGTGAATAATCATACATTTCAAAACATGAAAGTATATAAAACAGAATCTCAGTTTCGAAATAAGTTTCTTCCAACTCGAAGTCAAGTTCACCAGAAAAGCCTTCCAGGTCATCTTCAATATGTTTGTCTGCATCGAGATTGACGTAAAAACTGTGGTACTCCTGAGGAATCAGGTGCAGAAGGCTCTTTAAGTCTTTCAACTTTGCCTCTGGTATTGGTTTTCCTGTAGGCCAAAGAGGCTCCATTATTTCTTTTGAAATTGCTGGTTGCCTCACGCGACCAATTTTTTTAATGTCTAATTCCTTAAAATCTTCATAAAAGTTCGACCGCATGTAAATCTTGTACATTTCACCTTTTTTTAGTTAAATTTCTTTAGTACTTACTTTATCCCATCAGTAGTTTTTTTTCTGTTTGTGATGCTTTTCTCTAATTTTAGAGACGATAAAAAGTCGTTTTGGTTCATGCGGTGAACTATCCGCTCATGATAGACATTTAAGGAATTAGACATTAAAAAAATTGGTCGCGTGAGGCAACCAGCTATTTCAAAAGAAATAATGGAGCCTCTTTGGCCTACAGGAAAACCAATACCAGAGGCAAGTTGAAAGACTTAAAGAGCCTTCTGCACCTGATTCCTCAGGAGTACCACAGTTTTTACGTCAATCTCGATGCAGACAAACATATTGAAGATGACCTGGAAGGCTTTTCTGGTGAACTTGACTTCGAGTTGGAAGAAAATTATTTCGATAACTGAGATTCTGTTTTATATTCTTTTCATGTTTTGAAATGTATGATTATTCACAAAAGTTTTTATTTTTTCTAGAACTTTTAATGGTAAAAAAGAAAACTGAGATTCTGTTTTATATTCTTTAGTAAATGAGTGATGTTTTGAAATGTATGATTTGATTATTCACAATTTTTTTATTTTTCTAGAACTTTTTAATGGTAAAAAAGATTTCCTGTAAGTATAAGCATTTATTTTCAATAAAGTAAATTGAAATAACATATGTATATTTTATTATATTATTTACAATTTTAATTTCTATTAAATCAAATAGGAACCAACCCACACATGAGCATTTTTGCAAAAAAGATCCATTGACTTTTTGAAGAAAAACGTCCCTAAATATTATTATTTTTTGGAAAACGAGTATAAGACAACAAAAAACTTACCGTTGTCTAAAATTTTGCATTCAAACTTTTTTTGAGATGTTTATAGAAAATTTTGTTCGCATGTTTTAAACAAAAACCGATTTTTCTCAAAACTAGCCACGTGTGGGTTGGATCCTGTTTGCATAAATAGGTCCATATGATAGTGTTGCACTACAGTGGAGTAGTAATTTGATGCAAGTTGCCCATTAGAGTGCCGATAAAATGAATCTTGCTAGAACTCAATACTAAAGCCGTTATTGTTTAAAGCGACAATAAGATACTGCAAAGGGTAGTTTTGACACTTACCCAGTTTTCGGTACTTACTACATTGGCCCAACTACACTGCTTATAATTCTGATATAATGCAAAATGGTGCAAGCGACAAAACGACGCCGTGTTTAAAAAACGCTATGTAAAGTTACCAGCACCAATATCTGACCCGAAGCGTGCATAAAGGTTGACTGGTAGAGATCCCTTAAAGGGATAAGTCCGCCTTTGTACAAGTAAGTCAAAGTTTGAAAATTGTATTTTGTTTCTTTTCTTTTGTACATAAGAGTTTACATACATACATACATACAATATCTGATAAGACTCTGTTCCTAGGGCCAGTAGGAAGTGTCAGATAATTTCACACGCTCTGCTGCGGCAGATATTAATGCAGGTGACTGTGATGATGATGATGATGATGTTCTCCCAGACGTATCCGTCGACTGCGATACCCTGTCAAGATGAGTTATTCTGGGCACTTGCGAGGGCGCGCGCGTAACTAGCAAAAACTAGCAAACCCAAACTTGGCTTTGAAAGTTCAGTTGCAAGATCTGACACCACGCCTCCATCGCCGAGGCTCTTCACGGCGGTTCAATCGCTTCGCGTACCCAAAAGCGAGTCTTGTTTGCTTTGCAGTGCCTCCTCCTGGTGCCGTTCCTTCACGGAGCGACCATCGACCAGCCCGACTCACCCTCCATCGAGCCTGCCACGACCAGCCCGCTCCAGCCCCAGCATGGTCGGACCAAACGCTTACTGTTCGACGATGACGATTACTTGGACTACTTGTTCGGGGGCCGGCGCCGGCCTTCCCGCAGGACCATCCGGCTAGCGCAGAGGCTCCAGCAACTGGGATTGAGCCAAGCACAGGTACACTTCATCATCAGCTGGTAGACGTTCACTGCTGAACAAAGGCCTGCCTTTGAAACAATGAAAAAAAAATGAAAAATGAAATTATTTATTTCAGATACCAATTTGAGCAATTAAATACCCATATACATATATGTTAGTAACAATGAGACTTAAAAATTATGTTAGTGAAAAAAGAAATGGTCATTGGATTTTACATGCAAAGACATCCAATGAGCTATAATGGGGCTGTCGGCCCTTGCTACCACCACCCTCAGGAGGGAGTTGGTACTGCCGCGAACAATAACAAACAACAATATTGGGGTACAATAGGAAACATAAGATGGTTTTCTTTTTCTTTCCCTTTTGAATCTTGGAAAAAGAAGAATACTGACGAGTCTCGAGCGACATTAACATTCTAAGTACAATTGTATTGTAAACAACACAGTCCCATTTTGTGTCTGTCACTGTTTTTGAAAATTAATCGAAATTAAACGTATGTTCTACAAGTTTGTATTTCTTGTGACAACGAACTCTTTGGCAGCGGGCTGGACGCTATAGCGGGTAGTTATCTAAATACAAAATTTCAGAGTCCGTCTAAGCGTTGTAACGTGAAGCAATAACAAACACACACAGAGACATTGTAATATGGTTTTTAAAATAAAATTTTCCTATTTTCAAAATCACTAGAAAGTATTCGCTCCACGTAACTCATATCCACCCTCGCCATTTGGCTCTCAACCAGCAATCCAACCTGTATTATTTCTGTTTTAGCTGCAGACCCTGCTGCGGAACCTTGAGAATCTCCAGACGATGGCCAGCATACAGCAGCTGCTGCAGCTGCAGAATCTGCAAACGCAGCCAACACCGCAACCTGCTCTAACCGGCTAGTTGGTTGGACAGTTAAAAAAGAGGAAGACCTGGTTAAAAAAGAGGCAAAGTGCACAATATCAGAGCCCTTTGCCTAATTGGCTATTTAAAACGTCCATATCTTCGTGTTTATTATGATGTAGATATTTTATTTCATAATTCGGTTTGTCAAATAATAAAGATTTATGTGAAGAAATTAAAAAAAATGCTTGCATATTCTCTATTTTTCTTGATTCAAAAATTCCGACGACAAACCTTTACAGTTTGTTCAAACTAATCTAACCATCTGTTGAAATATATAGTAATAATATTGACTAACATAGTATTAAGGCACTTGTTACTAACCTGCTATGGATCAAAAATGGTCTGAAATAAATCATTTTTTATTTTATTTATTTATTTTATTTAAGAGTGTTCACACTATCCCATCCGATATCGGTATCGGACGACGATGGACGACACCCGATAGCCGACACCAGTGCTGTTTTCACATATCTCCGACAAAATTGTTCCGATACGGCCGGCTCAAAATGGCCGCCACGCATCGGGCTCTGCGCACACAGAGACAATTTAGATACACGCATAGCACACATGCAAACGTGGCGGGCGTCTGATGGTGCCGCCAACTGCGGTGGTGGCTCCGATATCCGATATCGGGCCGGACAATGTGAAAGACAGGTAGGTACATCATCATATATTTTACTTGTCCGATACCGATATCACATCGGATAATGCGAAAACGCTCTAAGACGCCTTGTATAAAAAACCTTAGTGTAAATACACCGCGCCGCGCACACGAGCAACCTGATACAGTTGTAAATATTCATTTATTTATTTATCAATTAAAATTTACACAAGTATTGTGACCACCTTGTTTATTTTAGCATTAGATAGAAGGTAAGCGATTTTGACGTGTCTTTTTATTCAACAAACTTTTTAAAAGAAGTCATAACAAAACTAAAAAAAAAATAAACAAACTAATTTGGCTCAGGGACCCAAAGAGGGTCTTGGCCTCCGAAACGAGAGCACCCCATCTGTCCCGATCGTGCGCAGCCTCTTGCCAGTCGTCGACTTGGAGACGTCGCAGATCCGCCTGGACACTGTCCTCCCAGCGGTACCTGTACCATAACAAAACACATGACTATTATCTAGTAAGAACATTATGGTTATACACATTCTTTTAGATCCATAAGTAATCCCTACTTATCTCCTTTTTCTAATGCTAAAATAAGCGAAGTATATTTAGAAATATTTTATCTTCGCATCCCTAAAGTGACGGAATACGTCACATTCTCCGGTTAGAAGTCGGAGTGCAAGAACGTCTGTTGGTCCTTAACACGCACTTAGAGCCTAAAATAACTAAAATTGTTAGCCCTAAGACACGAGCGAACATGATACTAACATAGTCATAAGTTACACCTACTAACAATCAAAGAATGTTTTGGTATCTGAATAAATAAATTAACTAAATTATCATTCTGTATTTTTATTTTATGACTTCTTTCACTTAAATATACTGTACAATATACATTAAAAAATCGGCCAGGAGCGAGTAGGACTTGCGCACGGAGGGTTTCGTACAAATTTGTAGGTATCTACGATCCAGTGTTAAACATAGCCCCTCGTCTAAATTCAAAATTCCGTATACAGATAGTTTGAGTCCCGGGGCCTTCCCCGGGATTTCTTTACATTATCTAGGATAGTTTTATCCCTAAAAATTGCATAGTTCCCGCGGGTTAGCGATAAACGAATTCTACGTAGACGGAGACGCGGGCAAGAGGCTAGTTGTGAATAAATGAATTTTCTTCCTTTTCTAGTTATTTTAGAGGTCTTGCTAGACTGTTGACCCAACTAAATGTACCTACTCGTCGACATACCTACTGTAATGTAATGTCCATCTGAGGGCTACTGTTTTCGCGCTCACCAGTTGGCGCCACCGTAGACAAAGGTCCTGCCTGAAGTAGTGGTTAGTTATTACGGGCGTGAAAACAAAATTTACATTTAAATAAAATTTAATACCTCACAACCGTACCATAAAAATATCGAGCATGCCACAGTGTTCATTAGTCTCGTTTTGTTCGGACAAAATTTTTAAAATTTTCTCATTTTTAAATTCAATCAGATTGTGTTTTATTTAAAGTTTATTTTGGAAATGTGAATATTTCGAATTGTTTCAGTTTAATATTAAAGGTGCGATTAAGGTTTCCGAAAGACGTGGGGTGCGGGGGGCCTGGCCTGAATTTTTGTGTGAAGTTATCAGTATCATGGAATTTTGAATCGGTAGCCCAACATCCTGGGGTGGGCACTGGACCATACAGGGGTGGGCACGGCCCACCCGCCCCCCCTCTATATACGCCTATGAAGAAGTACTAATATTCACAAACATCCGTATGAATGTGTGTGCGTGCCCACACGTGTGTGTTTGTGGCTCATTCACGCTAAAAAGGCTGTCTCCGGGATACAACGGTAGCTATTATCTCGATATTCCCGCGGGATACAAGTAAAACACCAAAATCTTAAAGAAGGAAGAACGAAGCATGGGCCGTCTACATACAACGGTTGACTCAGGATCCATAATTAGTTAATAATAAATGGGAATTAAGTAGAAACCCGGAAATAATATTTTACATGAGCAAAACCACGAGTAATAATAATACTGCTTATTTTGATCGCATAATTAATACTTATTTAAATTGCATATCTGCATTTATAAATCAGCCGCTCTGCAGGCAGACGGATTACTTCCATTGAGATCGACGGTCGTGCCTATTCACTATGAAATTAGTTTTGGTAAGTTAGTTTTTGTATTATTAAATACTAGCTGTTGTCCACGACTCCGTCCATGTAGAACTCATTTATCGCCATCCAGCAGAAACTAAGTAATTTTCCGGGATAAAAACAGTCCTGTGTCCTTTCCTGGGACTTAAACTATCTGTATAGGTACTTACCGAATTTAAAGTAAGAAAGAAAGGATACATTTATTTAACGCCATAAAAACAAACATAGAACAAATAAAGACATACATGACGATAAACAGGTCCCCACTCAGCATAATGCCACCTAAATCTCATCTCAAATCATTCTAAATCGATCACGGACACCCACATGCATATACTCAGGCGCATGCGCAAATGCACAAATACGCACACGACAGCACCCACCACATTTTTTTAATTTATATGTTATTGCATTGGTTGAGGTACAAATGAGGTACATACCGTACATATTTACACAGCGTACAAAATTTTCGGGTAGCGACCGTCCCTCTTCTAGGGACCAATCTTAAAAATTAGCGCTGGGCATGCCTAGCATACGCTGAGATTGGGACCCATTGCCTAAAATTCTTAGTGTTTTTAGTCTTTAATAATTCGTTTTATTCTAAATTTTATTGTATGTTTTTTTTTTATTTTTTGTGAGTTGTACGTAGTAGCTAGGTTTTTTTTGGCAATAAAGATTATTTTACTTTACTTACTTTTACTTTTAAATTCATCTAAATCTGTGAAATCGTAACAAACAAACAGACTTACAAACTTTCGCATTCATAATATTAGTGGAACTGACGTTTACCCGCGGCTTCGCGTGAATCATTATATCCAGCAGTTTCCGGGATTAAACTGAATTCCCGTGGTAATTCCCGTATGTCCTGTATAGTCCTGATAGTCCTAAAGGAAGACCAGCGCGGCGGCATTATGCTGATTTGGTACCATTTCGTGACAGTGATACGTAATTTTTTTAGTTTTCTTCTGAGTATTTTGTGTAAAATGTCACGAATAAATGTTTTCTTTTCCTCTTCCTTCTTTATTTATATATTACATTGTGGTCTTTGTTGACGGTGCATTGTAAACAACAGTGCTCTTTAGTATGACTCTAAAACAAGCGAATGAGATTTCGAGATTTTCTCCCGAACGACATTTATCTAAATATTTAAATTATCGGATTTCTGTCTAATATTTGGCCATTATTTCATAACATAATTGGGTTTTTATACCCACAGGACCAACTATAATAGCAAATATGACTATATACGCTGCTTTAAACGCAATGCGCTTAAAGAACACGAGCTTTACGGAGACGGAATATATCATGAAGAAACCTGAACCAGACTTTACAAGTTTCTTCACATATTTTTCAAAAGTTCAAAACCATTTATCTAATTTTTAGTATTAACCCAGACTAACCCAGTAAAGCCACTTTACTTCATTACGCACTTCCAAACATTTCTCTCTCGACTGTATTCTTCTTGTATTACTCTTATTTATTTATATACATTATCATCACAAAAAAAAGACTCGTACGCACTAGCTAACACTTCTATTAATGAATGTCTTTCTATTCCGAATTAAAGACGTTTGAATTTGAATTCCATGGCAACGCGCCGTTACCTAGACACAAAGGCGTACAACGCCATCTATCGGCGGGTAGCGAAGTTAATTTCCCCCTTACAACTCATACCAACTCAACCTCAAATTTCTTTACAGATCCTTCTAGCAGTGGCTCTTGCGAGCCCTGCCTTCGCCATCACAGTATACTCGGCCTATGAACCCGCCCTGGTCCCGGGTTTCACGGCACCCTACTACGCGGATACCCTGGAACCCTATCCTTACGTGATAGGGCGCCAAGGCATCGGCTTCGACAAGAGGACCGCTCTGGCAAATGGATTCAGGGTGCCATTGACTCCTCAAATTCTGGAAGTTCTGCGGAAATATCCTGTTGAGAAGATTGGAGAACCTTCCTTATTTACCAAAAGAATAAAAACAAACACTATGGAATAAATTGACATGTATATACTCGTAAATTTGATGATAAAAATACTAGCAAATAACTCTAGGCAAAAAAACGTACAGACGAATTGAGAACCTCCTCATTTTTTTTTTGAAGTCGGGTGAAAGGAATATTCATTTAATATATCTTCTGCTAAAATTATACGCATGTTATTCATTGTTGGTTTGATTTGACATACTTACATAAAATAAAGTATTATTATTTTTGAGAGTAAATTATATGCTTCAATAACCCCTATGCCACGGTTACTGGTCTATTCTAATTAATTTTAAGTAGGTATTCTTCAGCACCAACTTATATAAGGCACTTTTTATACTACCGTCGCTTTCGTAATAATGACCATCATTGTCAAGCAGAATGCAGAAGAAACAGGCAGAAAGACATTTTTTTCAAAATCTAATATAAATTACTTACCTTATATATAACAACATGTGGGTAAACCTGGGGGAATTATGTAAAATCCCGGAATTTCTAAGTTGCTGCCAGGATCATGTAAAGGCTAGTTTAAAATTATGGAAGAATTTCCAGAAATATAATAACAACCACATTTGATATAAATATAATTCGATTTACTAAAAAAGTAAACTTTATACGATTTCTAGCTGTAAGCGTAGAATTAGTTTATCGCTATCCCGCAGGAACTTTGCAATTTTCCGGGATAAAAACAATCCTAAGACCTTTCCTGAAGCTCGAACTACTTATCTGTATACCGGAATTTAATCTAAATCGGTTTAGACGTGAAAAGGAAACAAATAAACAGACTTGCAAACTTTCGTGTTTAGAATATTAAAGGGATGTTTTGTTTAATTCTATTTCCAACGCATTCCAACCTAAAGGTTCGGTCAGGATTATTTTATAAAATAAATCAAATTATAACAAACGTTGTTACCTATATCTATAATTACACAATGTTTGCACAACGAAACACTAACCATCAGAACAATTAAGTAGTAAATAACTATAATGATTGATGATTGGTTAGCCGGTTGTTAGTTAATTGAACTACAATCAAGTTTCACACTCGTACCGACGAGGTTAACGGATGCGCTAACCGTTAGCCTATTTATACTAATTACTAGTTTTAAATATTAAGGATTATATGTATGTTAGTCTTCTTCTTCTTCAGCCCATAGCCACCCAATGCTGAGTGTAGGCATCCGGCATAGCTCGCCACTCATCGTATGTTAGTCTGTAAGGTATTTATTGTATGGGCCAAGTTGCCGAAATAAATGAATTTATTATTATTATTATACAAGAAAACTGAATCACTCAATGAACTAATGCTAGGTATAGTCACCAGCATTAATATCTTTCTGCCACAGCGGAGCGTGCAAAAATATCTGACACGTCCTTCCGGCCCTAGAAATAGAGTCGTATCAGATGTTTATGCACGCTTGTTGTGTCAGATATTGGTGCTGGTGACTGTACTAATAATTATTATAATTATACGAAAGTTTGTATGTGTGTTTGTTTATCGTCAGCCGAAAGACGTTTCGAAAAAAACTAAGTAAATAGTAGTAGTGATCGTTCACTAGCTTTTGCCCGCGGCTTCGCCCGCGTGGTATTCGGTTATCGCGTGCTGTGCCCTCGGGAACTGTGCATTTTCCGGGATAAAAAGTAGCCTATCTCACTCTCTGGCCCATAAACTACCTCTATGCCAAAAATCACGTCGATCCGTCGCTCTGATTCAACGTGAAAGACGGACAAACATACAAACACACACTTTCGCATTTATAATTTTTGTATCGATGGGAAAAAAGTAGTAATCTTTAATAACTAGGTATCCTAACTGATAAATAACTATACTATAGGTATTTGATATCAGTCTACAGGATGTCTATGACCAAGGTAGAGCTTTAAATGCAAGATTCGATTCTACTTGCACATTGATAAATGTATTTTTTGTTGAGATATTAAAACATGTACATTTATAGAAAGTTAATGAAATTTCCCTGTACCATGAAATACAATACTAAGTTGACAGCACATTGATAAATGTTTATCGTGAGGATTTTTTTTATATACAGTATAGTTATTTGGAATCCCGCCTGATGGAAAGGAGGATTTTGCCTACGAACATTTGCCACAAATGCCATTCACCCTAGACTTGAACTGATTAACCTAAGCTTTGATCAATAAATTATCGAAATTCGAGTCATTTCAAAAGGTTACAAACAAAAGTACTTAGTTCAGTTATGTGAGTGGAATCGAATCTTACATTTAAAACCCCATGGTCGTAGGCACCTTGAATATCGAAGACTGTTCAAAAAATTGGGCTCATTATATCGAAAATACAAACTGAAACATAGATACACAGAAAAACCAGAAAAAGCGACCAGCGCTGGGAATCGAACCCAGGTCCTCAGCATTGCGTGCTGCGTGCTATGCCTCTACACCACCACTGGACAGGAGTATAGACACAAATTTCTCCTATGCACCACATATCTCAGCTTGTTTTTCCCCTTATTTAGTCACTTAAGCAGCGATACTAGCGACACCTATGTTGTAGCCCTCATCGAGAAACTTTCAACACTCCATTGGAACTAACCGCTCACCCGGACAAGAGATGTCGCTATTAAGCTCATTATTTCGTGGGTAACTAATACTAAATCTATGAAGAATATGAAAAAACGCGTGTCCATTGCTAACTTGTTGTGGACGAAAATATACAAGAGAGCATTTCTGTTCTTATTATCATCATATCATCCCAGCCTATATATACTATATATATACGGTTGTCGAAAATGAGAGCACACACAAACACAAACAAAGGCAAAAACCTACTCAAACAAAGGAAAAAATCGTGAGGAAACCAGCACACTCGCGAAGAGATTCAATTGTGTATAAGTGTCCAATCCGCATAACGCCCGCATGGGAACTAAGCCCCAAGGCCCAAGCCCTCTCGGTCCGAGAGGAGGCCAATGTCCTGCAGTGAAACGTATATAGGCCAAGATGATACACACACACACAAACATCACGCCTGTATTCCCAAATGGGGTAGGCAGAGCACACGAAGAGTACCGCTTCGGAGCCACTTTTAGCAATTTTAGGTTTAAAGTTTGACAAAAACGGTACAATAGTGACAGGTTGCTAGCCTGTCGCCTACGGTATACCTTAACCTATATCCTCAGTTGCCTCTTACGAAATCCACGGAAGAAATGGAGAGGTGTAATTTTAACCCGACATTGCACCACACCAAAATGATGATGATGTCAAAATCCTGCGATGCAATTCAATGGTGCGTGTATAGTTCCCAACCTGCACTCGGTCCGCATGGGAATTACAGACCAATCTATCTTATTCTGAGAGGATATGCGAGGATATTTACGATGACTGGATAGTCAAGTGGTTACAGAACCTGACTACGAAGCTTGTGGTCCCGGGTCCAATCCCCGGCCGGGGCATATATTTGTATGAATAATACAAATGTTTGTTCTCGGGTCTTGGATGTTTAATATGTATTTAAGTATGTATTTATCTATATAAGTATGTTTATCCGTTGCCTAGTGCCCATAGTACAAGCACTGCTTAGTTTGGGACTAGGTCAATCGGTGTCAATTGTCCCATGATATTTATTTTTTATTTATATATTCCACCGTCCAGAAAAACCCTCCTTTCATTAGCTTAATGATAAGTTTACCTTGTTAATTGTTTTTTAAGTATCATAATCTATTAATTGACACGTTCTGTGTCAGTCTGCAACGATATGGCGACTCTAGCGCAGGTAAGTTTTATTTTTTATAATATATATAAATATTATAATTATATAAATTATATTTTGTATAGGTAATCAATTGTAGAATGAAAAAGTCTGCTTCATATTTTCATGACAAGATATTTAACTGTGTATCCAACCAACATGGATTTATGCATTTTTTTACTTGAAACGTCCATACGAGATTTTTTTCTTCAATAACTTATTGAAATTACTTGATTATTGCAAAGTATTTCCCATTTCCAAAAGTTGCCTAGATTAGATATTTACTTACTCCGTAAAGATAAGAGTGTCAGTGATTACTTTATGCACGCACCAGCACTCCTCAACTCTGTACTTGAAGCAGCCCCTCAGTGTGATGGAATGGAGAAGAGAGCTAGAGAGAATGCATGATGAGTGAGAATTGCGTGTCACTAGTTTTTTTATTTAGTACAGTCGAGTCCATAAACTTGTGAGCAAAAATTTGATCAACAATATCTAAACACGCTTCTACGCCGTTGACGATAGAGTCGTGTTCAGTTATTTTTGATCAAATTTTTGCTCACAAGTTTATGTACTTTACTTTTCAAAGTTAATTTTAAGTATCTAATGTAACGCCATGGTGTTAACCGTCATGTTGCATGTAAAAAGATAACTAAATGACGGCCGGATAGCCAAGTTGTTTGAGATCCTGACTACGAAGCTTGAGGTCCTGGGTTCGATTTCCGGCCGGGGCAGATTATTTGTATGATTTTTTTTCTCGGGTCTTGGAGATGTTTAATATGTATTTAACTATGTATTTATTTATAAGTATGTTTATCCGTTGCCTAGTATCCATAGTACAAGCTTTGCTTAGTTTTGGACTATGTCAATTGGTGTTAAGTGTCCCATGATGATATTTATTTTAAATAAATTTATATATTTTTTTGACAGTGTTTATTTTTTGAATTGTTTATTGTGTGGCGTTTAATAAGTCATTCCATTTTTATTTCGATTAACTTAATTTCCAGATCATTCTAATCATCGCTTGCGCATATTTCGTGGATTGCCGCTACATGGGAAGGCAGTCACACAAGCAATCATCACCAACTGATCATCAAGCAACCACAACTCATACAATCATCAAAGACTTCGACGCTGTTATTTTTCCACGCGACGATGGTGATGATGGTGCAAGTAAAAATGTCGAAGCAATGATAACTAATAATCAAAAGAGTGATTTGGGTGTAAATAACGAAAATACTGAGACTAAAGCTGACGTACCATTGTTATCAAAGGTACCTGTTGTTGAAGTTAAAGATATATTTACTAATGCTGCAGTAAATAAAGAAATGGTAATTAATGAAAATATCGTTCACAAAGACGCACACAAAGAAACCGATGTGAAACAAATGGCAACCACTGCTAATGGAACTGAAATTAAAGTGGGAAATTCTGTGAATTCTAATAAAACTGAGCCAGATCTTTCTACTAGATTCGGAGGTACTAGTGACTACATGCTAGTTCCTGTAGCAAACAATCAAAATTATCAACTTTTACAGACCACAAATGTACCTTATTACAATACACAAGGCGTTGTAGCTCAAGCACCAGCCAATACAGTGCAATATGGCACCAGCATTGCACCAAATATCGGCTCCAATCAATTCATCTCAAACACACCAATACAATATCCAGCTTCAAATATTTTCAACCCTACACCGACGAATACAAACACGTACGTGCCAGTAAATACCCAAAATACTTACATGATCAACGGTCAATTGTATGCAGCAGTGACTGCGCCGAACAACTTGGAAGTATTGAGTCCTCTGTACTTCGTGAGCCCTCCAAATTCAGGATACCAGGTGCTGAATAATGCGCCAATGTACAAGCTGGTTACAGTAAGTGATGGGAGTCCTCAAGTGTAGAACAGTAATTCACAGATTTTCGGCAATTAATGGTATAGAAGCGTGTTTAACGGACACCGCCCTGTGTTCTGACATAGGCCTCCTCCAAAGAACAGAATAACCAGTCATGCGCCGCCCACATTCATTGGACTCCAGCGAACTTCACCAGGTCCTCAGTCTACCTTGTACAGTGCCTAGCCGCGTTGCGTCCGCTGGTAGGTGGTCGCTACTCAAGAACACAAAGGTCCCAACGGCTATCACTTCTTGACGATTAGACATGTTTTAAAGATTGAATAAAAATACTACGCAAAAGAGATTGTTATACGAGTAGAGACTGAAGACGGAAGACGTGTAAATTTTGTAATATTCTGGAGTTGGTTTTAATACATCTTTATTTTATCTGGATAAAGTGGTTTTCTTCGCTTTACTATCCCACATTTGTATATAATTATATCCCTTAGTATGCCATAGTGGTCACGGGCCATAAACTTTATTTGCCATAATTTAGATCCCATAGTTCATAAGTGTTATATTAATAGAGTGCCATAATATCAATTTCCATATTTTTTATATAATTATAATATCAAGACACCCACTGCCTTGTGCCATGTTCAAACATTAGGCTTGCCCTAAAGAACGGTACAGCCACCTGCATTAATATCTGCCACAGACACCCTAGAAATAGAGTGGTATCAGATATTTATGCACCCTTTGTTGTGTCTGTATTGGTGCAGTTGACTGTACCATCTGGTCTGCACCTCCTGTATTCATTAGACTCCTACAACCTTTACCAGGTCTTTCCAGCAGCGTCTTCCGGTACGTGGTCGCCACCCAAGAACACAATGGCCCCAATGATAATCGATGAATTCGATGGTTAATCATTTATAGTTAAATACTAAACATACGGGACTTATCACGCTAGTAATATTTACCTTGACGTTTCGACCACTGTGGCCGTGGGCACGAGTAAATTCTAAGTCATTTTATTTCAGTTGGTTGGGGACCCCGAAAAAATACTTATTCCAAATTAACGTTAATAAAACGTATCAAAAGTCATAACGACGACATCGTCAAATTATCTCTTTCGCTAAAAACAGCCTCTCAATTATATGAGACTAAATAATTCTTACATGAAACCTAACACCACGTTTTAAAGCTCAAAATTAAATACAGCCCTGAAAATAGGTGTGAAATAAAAATTCCCACACAAACTCCGGTTGCACTTCTCTCGGGAAATCAACGAACAGCGCCGCGGGGCAACCCACTAGTAATTTGAGAACTCAATTTTCAACAGGACCTATCTCCCTTTCAATGGAAAAAACTAGTTTGAACTCTGACTTTGAAAGAATGCGGTTGAAAATTGTTGTGGTTGATTGTTGGAGATATGATGGTTTTAGGGTAAATATCTCGTTTACGATATCAATAATTCATGCGATGGGAGGACAGTGTAAAATTCAGCTTTTAAGGACGTCGATAATTTGATAGCAGGTCCGTAATGAACCATATTTGTGGCTTTTACCCTAGGGAGGCGTGCTTGCTGAAAAAGGACAAGGGTTCAATGCTGTAAGAACTTTTCGGGTGTCACGTCGCATTTTTCGTACCGTAACTTAACTTATTATATACAACATATCTTTTCATCTCTCCTGTTCGGAAAGTTTAATTTTCATGGGTAGATAGCCGGGTGGAAAATTGCCTTTTCATCTCTGGGGCGGAAAGTATTTTGTTTTTTAATTTTTCGATTAGCCACGGAGTCGAAGATAATTAAGTTACGTCAATGACACTTTTTTTTCAGGTTTCGGCATGACCATCTAGATGTACGTCTTGACCAAGGAGCCTAGCTTATATACAACACTGGAGGTTGAACGCCGAACATCCGTTTGAAGCAAGAAATTAGATCTTTATTAGGTCACGAACATATTCCATCTCTTTCTTTAGTTAGGTTAAGAAAGAGATGGAAGTCATTCGTGAAATGTGAAAGAAAGAGATGGAATATTTAAATAAGTAATAAAGGTCAAACTTCTTCGTTCGGCGTTCAACCTCCAGTTTTGTATATACTCGTTTTTTTTCATAGTCGGTTGTGGCAAGTAGCCAGTCGAAAAGGTACCGTAGGAGGTTGGATATAAGGAAATTTAATTTATTATTATTCTCATTTTTTGTACTATTTTACTTTTCTCACAGTCGAAATGAAAAGTAGAGTGTCTAACTCGGGTGAAATTACCCATTTCCCCTCGAACTATTGGCGCTCTCACTTCGAGCGCCAGAAATATCTCGGGTGAAATGGGTCACTTTCCACCCTTGGTTATCAATCTACTATTTCATCACACTTGCTCGTAAACAGCGTCGAAACATGCAGGCTACCTTGGTTGCAACCCCCCAAATAAAACCCTCGACCTTAATGTGCTTGTCATGAAACCCGTGGTCGGTAAATGAGTCATTGCCCGTACTAATTTTCTTGTCATGAAGCCCAAGGTCGGTAAATGAGTCAGTGCCCGTACTGATGGTGCTGCGCGCGCTGCAGCGCATGGCGAAGCAGCAGGACCACATGCACACGCGATGATGAAGCAATACGCGGTCTTATCGCTTCAGAGCGACATCTTCCAGACATTTACAATAGCCAGAAGAATTTATCGTGGCCTTCGTTAGAAAACGCTTGCTGGCGCTCGCACGCTGTCGCGGCGGGCCGTAGGTGTCGGTCGATAGCGATAACCAAATTAGCTGCGGGTTTCAGATAGCGCCCCCGAGCGCTGAGGGCTTCGACGATCCAGATTCAATCAAACGATCACGTAGCGTAGAAGCGTCATTTAATTTTATTATAAACTTTTTTTTTATCTAGACTCATATCACAAGCCTAATGCGTTCAAAGACTGGAAGTTGTTTATTTATTTATTAATAAAAATACAGCATTACAGTTAGAAAACCAATGCACTGTGAAATTCAAATTATACACAAAAATGGAAAAATACACAAGACTCAAGAAAAACATACAAAAATATGAACAGCATTTAAATAATTTTGAACATGAAAGTATTGGGTTTTCAAATTTTTTAATTGGATTCGGCTAGGTATGTAATTTTATAGATTTTTATAGATCATATGTGGAGAAGCTAAGAAGGCATTTCAAAATCCCACGGTAAAGAGAACTACTTAATTAAAATTAGTTTCCCACATAATCTGCCATCCAGTTAAATTAAAAAAAAAAGTTGGAAGACCCCCGACATTGTCACTTCAAAGTTCGATATCACAAAAACGGCTGAACATATATGATTTTGATGAAACATATATCTAAGAACTATCGCTAGAAAGCCTGCTACCAAATACCTAAAAACAACGCATTCAATTCGATCCACCCGTTTAAGAGCTACGGTGCCACAGACAGACAGACACATAGCGGTCAAACTTATAACACCCCTCTTTTTGCGTCGGGGGTTCAAAATGAAGACACAAGACAATTGATACCAATAGGTACAGTAGCGAAGTAATGTTTATCAGAATTATTGTTTGTCATTTTTTTTCCCAATGAAAACGTAAATTTTTCTTAAGTTTTTAAATGATCAGCCTGTAGAAAACTGTAGGTTACGTTAGGTTTGTTTTATACCTGTAAATAATTGTCTTAATGAAAGAAAGAAAGAAGAAAGAAAGAAAATACATTTATTTAACGCCATAAAAAACAAACATAGAACAAATAAAGACATACATGACGCTAAACAGGTCCCCACTCAGCATAATGCCACGGCAAGCCGTGGCGCTGATTTTCAGTGAGGACCTTATCTAAAAACTAACTTAAAATAAAAATTAAAAATAAAATAAAACAAATATTAAATTGTATGGCAACACCGGCTTAAACAGTTCAATCGTGTGCAGTTGTAATGTATTTTGTTTGTTGTTCTCTGTTTTATTGTTAACCCTTTATAAGGCCCCGTTATTGGAGCATACTACCACAGAATCAAAAGCAGCTATCGAATACATACCTGACAAAGAATATTTTTAAACGTATTCAATAATTACAATGGAAATTGTGACGTATTATGAAATTAATAAGGTTCAGTTTCCAACTCAATGCAAGTGGTCGCTAAATCGCCTCTACCTTATTAAGGGTTAAACACTAACACCCTCTTTCACCATCCATTGATTAAATTATTTGACGGATAAACGTGATGCCGTCTCTGTTTGTTTTGTTCGAATAGACAGAGACGGCATCACATTTATCCGTTAAGTTTAATTTTCAATGGGTGGTGAAACAGCCCCTAACACTTGTTTCAAATATGCAAAAACTGTACTACCAATAATAAGGATCCTTGGTCTGAAATAAATTTACTATTATTATTATATCAATCCTGAACTGTTAACACAGGTTACACTTGTAGCCTAGCTTAGACATTACTATTATTATTGTTTTCTCCTAACTAGGTTAGCTGGAAGAGATCCCTTCTTAGGGATAAGCTCGCCTTTGTTCTCCTCTCTGTGTATTTGTATTTTTATTTTTATGTGCAATAAAGAGTTTACATACATACATACTAAATTTGCAGGTGGCAGGACCTTGTGCAAGGTCCGCCCGGATTGCTACCACCATCTTGCTCGCTAATCCTGCCGTGAAGCAGCAGTGCTTGCACTGTTGTGTTTCGGCGTGGAGAGTAAGACAGCCGGTGAAATTACTGGCACTTGAGGTATCCCATCTTAGGCCTCTAGGTTGGCAACGCATCTGCAATACCCCTGGTGTTGCAGATGTTTATGGGCGGTGGTGATCTCTTACCATCAGGAGACCCACTTGCTCGTTTGCCATCCAGTCGAATAAAAAAAAAAATTCGCTTAGATACGGTTGAAAATATTGAATCATGTTCCAGGGTGGAACCTTTTAATAATCAATGTCACTATGATTTCCTTGACAATAGTATGAGATGTGACATGACATTAGTAGCACAAAGGTTCCACCCTAGGTCATAATTAATTTTGTTCGATTGTACCTAAGATTTCACCACCCCTTGATTAAATTGATTTTGACGGATAAATGTGATGCCGTCTCCGTCTATTCCAACAAAACAAACAGAGACGGCATAACATTTTATCCGTCAAGTAAATTTAATCAATTTATGGTGAAACGGGGGGTAAGTGTTAGCACAAAGGTTCCCCGGTACGTGATTCAGTTCAGACAGTACACTTAATTCGCTCGACAGATCAATTCGTTGTCTGTTTACATTTAATTGTCCGCTCTACTCCGCACCATCTGTCGCTGGCACCTATACTGTAGTCGTAAATTCATTAGCCATAGAGGTGGACGTTATTTCACGTCACGGTATGCAGTAACTGGTGTCGTGCTGAATAACCAAATAACTGGTTTCACGTCAAGCGACAAGTGGTGATTTTTGTAACGAGCTATTTTTCTGGTTATGTGATTTTCGCCTTAACGTTACAGACGTCACGAGTAGCACAGAGTAAAAATTATAACCTTAACTTTATACAACGTCAAGGAAACGATTCTTAGATTATGAAATTATTGGCATTACACCGAAAAACGATGCTTGTGATAAATAACGTTAAATTCAGTTCCAGTGGCTGTCACAGAACGCGTCACTGCAGGCAGTGAAAGAATCTGGTTACTAAAATCACCGGTTTTAGTGACCAGTGACATGATTCTTGTCACCAGTTTCGTTTCGTTTCGCTCAAATCACGTAACGACCCACACCTAATTAGCCATCGATACGAGGTCACGGCACCACATGTGTAGGGTACAATTAATATAGGCACCTTCAAATTTATCGGGCTCTGACATTACAGCGATCAGGTGGGGAGATAAAGGGGTATTATTGAGGTTGGTCGTCTGGTGGCTTCAAGAGCTTAGTTGTAATCTTGTTCGTGCTTATATTTTTATAGTGCCTCTATTTGCTTAAGAGGTATGTATCTATTTGTATATTTTTTGAAAGTTTTAATGAAATGTTTGATTAGGTAATTTTTTCCCGTCCAAACTGTATTTTTTAGAAATTTATAAATGGTTATTCTGAATTCTACGGTTAGGTTTGTTTAATATCAATTATGACTTTCACAATAATCCAATTCACTATAATTTCTCAATCGAGCCTTTTGCTTTGCCAGAGTGAGGGAGCTGAAAGATATACTGACCCATTTATTGGATCCTAATGAGCCAATGAGAGCGCTATATGAACTAATAATACTTAGTCCTTTTAAATCACTTACTCGCGAGCTACATATTGAGGGTTAGAGTAGTTTCAAATGTAAAATGAATTTCAACCAGTCGTGAGATAAAATTTCATTTATTTTTGACTTGTGATTTAAAAAATAACAGAATATAATACACTATTATAAATATTAAAAATAATTGAAAACAAGCTTAGTTCAAAAATGCTTATTGTGCTATTGCTTTGAGTTTGAAGTTAAATATTTTATATCGAACATTTTATTACAGAGGATAAGCGATAATCATCATATAATTAAATTCGGCACGACCACACTAAGTCGGAGTGTCGTGGATGCATGATAAGAAATTAGTGTAGGTCTAGCTCAGTTAATGATGGACAATAATGCATTCACTTAATTATTGTTTAAGTAAGTCTGATTAAAAGGATGTTCATACTTTGTTGTAATTAAATCGCAGTCAAAGTATGGACACACTTAATTAAAAATAAGACTAATTTAAAAATTTAGTCGATATATTTAATGCATAAATTTATTGATTACTAACTGGTTTCCGCACCTAGGAGGCGATGGCGGGACGAATTGGACCGTTTCCAGTCACTTTGGCAAGATTCGGCCAAAAGTAGGGACGAGTGGAGAGAAAAATGGGAGGCTTTTGGCCTGTGTGGTGTCGGGTTAGAATTACACCTCTCCATTTCTTCCGTGGATGTCGTAAGAGGCAACTGAGGATTTAGGTAGGCGACAGGCTAGCAACCTGTCATTATTGTACCGTTTTTGTCAAACTTTAAACCTAAAATTGCTAAAAGTGGCTCCGAAGCGGTAACGCTTCGTGTGCTCTGCCTACCCCATTTGGGATACAGGCGTGATGTTTGTGTGTGTTTTGGCCAGCAGTAGTGGGACTAGAGTGGAACGCACTACACGCTAAGTAAAAAAACATGTATTGTTTTTTATTAGCTGTGCTAGGAACTCCAATAAAGTATCACGTGAAAAATGACATTGTGTATGTCAGTCAGCTATATCTTAGCAAAGCGATAAACTAGCGTGGTCGTACCGTATTGGATAATAAACAGATTTAGGGGTTGTTTCACCATCCATTGATTAGTGTTAAGTGACGGTTAAATGTCATGCCGTCTCCTCCTATTCGAACGAAACAAATAGAGACGGTACCACATTTAACCGGCAGTTAACACTAATCAATGGATGGTGAAACAGCCCCTTAGATTCAAGTCTTTCCAAAGTTAAAAGTTTGCAGCCAATATTTTTAAATCAAGTCTATGACCCTTTAAAATCTCATCAATAATTTTTAATAATCGGGATTTTTGAAATTTTACGTGAAAATTTGACAAGTTTAAACTTCGTCAACTTCCTAGTCCATTTAGAAAAAAAATGGGTCCAAATTTCATCGTCAGGAAAGACGAGTTCTGTTTTTATCTGTTTATTAGCCTACTCTTATATTTCAGAATTTTATCAGCTTACCCCCTTTTCTTAATTACAATTTTGAGGCAAAATGCAACAGAAAATTCAAGCCAAATATCAAATTTAAAAGATAAAAATCTTTGTTGATAACGGCCGCGGCGTGGCGTTCGTTTCTAAAACTAAAGCCGTCAAACGGGCATGGGCATCCATGGGCAATCCTAATGTTAAGTGACTACCGCCTCCTATGAGACCATTGAGACCCTTGGTACATCACCGGCTTTATAAGACATGATACACTCGCCTTTTAAGGCGCCCATGTCATAGCAAAGGGTCGGTGTCGGGTCGCCTAATTGTTAAAAGTCATAATGTAACATTTATCATAATGTAAAGTTTGTCATAAAATTATTTTTTCCCTGAATTCATTGTTGTTCAGAATTATTATAAAACAAACATAATCTAACTTATTTATATAGTTCTACAGCTACCATTTAAAAAATATGATTAACAAATATTACATTTTGACATATTTACATTATGACTTTCAAATATTATGCGACTAAATACGCACCCCGTAGCATATAGTGAATACCTAGGTGCTACATTAAAGATTTTGGACAAACTGGACAAAAAGCGCAGCGGAGGAGCACCAACCTTCGTGATGGTCTTGAAAGAAACTCTAAGCTGGAGTCAATCTTACAAACTGCGGCAGTGTGACGAAGCATTCCTGTACGGACTACAACGTCACAGAGCAAGTGTACCATGCCACGCCCGTCAACAAAGGCGTTAATATTAAATACTACATACAGTCAAGTAATCAATATAACATTATTGATATAATAATGACAATATTAAAAGCGTTACGCCCTAATCTGCTATCACAACATGGAAAGGCAATTTTAAAATATTGGACCATTTACTTACATGGAAACTAAAATATAACCGTCACCTGCCAGAAAAAAAGTAAGAAAGAAGAAGCCATGTTATCAGCATAGCCATGTAGCAGCAGAAGTAGTTAGACAAGCGGCTACGAATACAAAATCTACACACGACTTTACTGCCAAGGTAATAAGAGATAGTTTAGATTATTTTGAGCACCACAACCTCTCATCTACTTCTGCTGCTGAATGTAGGTACTCAACGACTTATATTAAACTAGAGACCCGCGGCTACGCACGCGTAAACTATTCGATCTGGTAGTTACAATTGAAATTCATGGATTTTACAAAATTCCCCTGTGATTCCCAAAATTTATTTTAAAAATTTCAAGTTTTTATCGCTATCCCGTGAGAATATCGGGATAAAAAGTAGCCTATCACGAAAATTATCTCACCACGCTACTGATATACATACTCACGCGTATATCGTCTTGGGGTAACACCCAGACTTAGAATGCCAAACACCTCCTTGAACACCTATTTTGCTTGAATGCTCTTCGGTTACCCTAAAGATACCCTTATTTTAGTCGTCCTCCTGAAAAAATGACTTTCTGTCAAGTTTCTTGCGGCGCATTCTTCTTGGCAATGATGGTCTTTCCGAAAGCGCTGGTAGTTTAAAAAATGACGTGTAAAAGTGCCCATTGCGGCCTATTTACTGAATAAATGATTTTGATTTTTGATTTTTTAAAACAAAATGTTGCGTTGAAAGTTGTCAACGTAAGCGTGGCCTTTATTTGCCCGGTAGGGTTGTGCCCACATCAAAGACGCGCCCGAATTAGTGCCACTTTGTGCCAACCCTGGGCTGCGGTGGTTATATCGGGCGGAACATTGGCTGCTTTTAGACGTTACGACACGAAATAGACATGCTAAATGATAACCATAAATGTTATGCCGTGTTAGCCCAGTAGAAGCCTATGGCCTCACAAGTAGATCGTGGGTTTGAACCCGGACTCATATCTAAACTTTTTTATTCCCTGAGTTTGACGCTAACGCTCTGTCTGTAGCATCGTAACTATCACTGATTAGACTAACAGATAGACTGATTTGGATACTGTTTTTTATAATTGTATAATTGATGTTATTTTTATTTGCATCATGTTTTTAAAGTATTTTGACGTGCCTGAAATGTAATTTTCATTAAGAAATGTCTAAATAAATCTAATCTAATCTAAGGTTCTTCATTCCTAATGGACGAATTAATTGACGACCAGATTGCCGAGTGGTTAGAGAACCTGACTGCGTAGCTTACGGTCCCGGGTTCGATTCCCGGCCGGGGCAGATATTTGTATGAATGTTTGTTCTCGGGTCATGGATGTTAATATGTATTTAAGTATGTATTTATATATATAAGTATGTTTATCCGTTGCCTAGTATCCATAGTACAAGCTTTGCTTAGTTTGGGACTAGGTCAATTGGTGTCAAGTGTCCCATGATATTTATTTATTGATTTCATGGTTTTGGGAGAGCGTAGTTTAAGTCTGTCGGGTTTCTTGTCGCACGTTATGTCGTCATGACTGAAGGTCCCCTCCAATGTAGCACGAACGTGGCGTAGTTACCCCCCCCCCCTTTGTTTACCGACTGAGCGCATTTAATGACGTTAACCCACAACAACCCACAATTTTGTGCAACAACCTTTCATTAAGGCTCGATAATGAAGTACCGTAAGTAGAAAAGACATTGTTAATATTTTTTTTGGCTATAATCGGCTTATCTTAACCTGCACAAACCTGCGAAATAATGTTTTTGTTTCTCCTTTTTGTACAATAAAGACTAAAAACAAGCAAACAAACTAACTGACTCATCATCATCATCATCATCATGTCAGCCGAAAGACGTCCACTGCTGGACATAGGCCTCCCCCAAGGCTCTCCACTCAGACCGGTCTTGTGCTTTCCGCATCCACCGCGATCCCGCGATCTTAACCAAGTCGTCGCTCCATCTTGTTGGAGGCCTACCGACAGCTCGTCTCCCGGTCCGCGGACGCCATTCGAGAACCTTCTGGCCCCATCGGCCATCCGTCCTGCGAGCAATGTGCCCGCCCACTGCCACTTTAGTTTCGCAATTCTTCGGGCTATGTCGGTAACCTTAGTTCTACTGCGGATATCATCATTTCTAATTCTATCCCGCAGAGAAACCCCGAGCATAGCCCTCTCCATAGCCCTCTGAGTGACTTTGAGTTTCTCATGAGGCCCATCGTTAGCGCCCACGTCTCAGATCCGTATGTCATCACTGGCAACACACACTGGTCAAAGACTTTTGACTTCAAACACTGCGGTAATTTGGACGAAAAGACACTGCGAAGCTTCCCGAACGCTGCCCAGCCGAGTCGGATTCGACGAGTGATCTCTTTCTCAAAGTTGGACCTACCTAACTGGACCGTTTGTCCCAGGTATACATAGTCGTCAACAACTTCGAGCGCAGAGTCTCCGACTATTACGGGAGTTGGTACAACATGGACATTAGACATGACTTTCGTCTTGTCCATGTTCATTTTCAGGCCAACTCGGTCGGAAACTCTACTGAGGTCAGCGAGCATAGCACCGAGGTCCTCCATGGTCTCAGCCATGACTACAATGTCGTCGGCGAATCGAAGATGAGTGAAGTACTCGCCATTAATGTTGATGCCTCGTCCTTTCCAGTCCAAAACCTTAAAAGCATCCTCCAATGCAGCGGTGAACAGTTTCGGAGAGATCACATCTCCTTGTCTGACTCCCCGCTGCAGAGGAATAGGCTTCGTGCTCTGATCCTGTAATCGGACGGACATAGTGGCGTTTTCGTACAGACACTTCAACACTTCGATATACCGATAGTCAACTTGGCACCGCTGGAGAGCCTGCAGCACAGCCCAAGTCTCGATCGAATCGAAGGCTTTCTCGTAGTCCACAAATGCTAGGCAAAGGGGGAGGTTATACTCTTCAGTCTTCTGTATAACCTGCCGCAGCGCATGTATGTGGTCTACGGTACTATAGCCTTTTCGGAAGCCGGCTTGTTCGGGAGGCTGGAAGTCGTCAAGCCTGCGTGTGAGACGGTTTGTGATGACCCTGGAAAATAGCTTGTAAACATGGCTCAGAAGTGAGATGGGTCTATAGTTCTTCAGCAAGGTGTTATCACCTTTTTTGAAGAAGAGCACCACCACACTTCTGTTCCATGCTTTCGGCGTTCTCCCTTGGTGAAGGACGGAACTAAACAGCGTCTGAAGGCCCTTAAGGACTGGTCTACCACCCGCCTTCAGGAGTTCGGCTGTAATTCCGTCGTCACCCGGGGCTTTGCCATTCTTAAGCTGCTTGAGGGCCATACTAATCTCGTACAGGCTGACGTCCGGGATGTCTTCGGTATAGTGTCGGGTTAATCTAGCCCTCGGTCTTTAGCTAGATTTTCGACAGGTGTTCGGTTGTCGTGTATAGCTGTCCATAAAACCTCTCAACTTCCTCCAACAGCTCAGGTTTGGATGAAACGATTCTGCCGTCGTCGGTCTTGAGCTTCATCAACTGGCTTTGACCAACAGACAGATCCCTGGTAAACACCTTAGAGCCCCTGTTACGCTCAATAGCCTCTTCAATACTGGTAGTATTAAATCGGCGTACATCGCGCTTCAGAGACTTTGAGATCTGTCTGTTGAGCTGCCGATAACGAGAAGCGTCACCAGAAGACTGCAAAATCATCTCACGCCTCACCTCCATGAGCCTAAGGGTGGAATCCGAAAGCCTTTTGGTTCTAGTACGGCGGGTCTTGAAGAACTTAGACCCGACCATATGGACAGCTTCCACAAACCCGTCGTTGTAATCGTCCACCTCGCTACCTAGGCATTCGAAACGATTTTGAAGTTCGAGCTGAAAGCTCTCGGGGTTTTGGAGCTGAGCAGGTTCTGGGCGGAGCGTAGATTTCATCAGTCGAGACCTTTCAAGCTTGAACTGGATATTCAATGAGCCTCGTACCATACGGTGATCACTCCCGGTTTAAACGCACTGATCACGGAGACATCATTGAATATGTGCTTTTTCGTCGACATGATAAAATCTATCTCATTCCTCGTAACACCATCAGGGCTCATCCAGGTCACTTCCTATGCTCACGTTTCCTGAAGAAGGAGTTCATCATATAGAGTCCCTCCTTCTCCATAAAACCGGCCAGTAGGTGGCCCCGGTGATTCCTACGCCCCACTCCAAATTTCCCACTCTCAGTTCTTCACCGTCTCGTTTGCCCAGCTTTGCGTTAAAGTCCCCATAACAACCGTAAAGTGAGTTTTGGAGCTATGCATGGCTCTGGAAATATCCTCATACATAGCCTCCACCTCATCGTCGGAGTGCGTCGAGGTCGGAGCGTATACCTGTATGACCTTCAACGAATATCGTTGGTCATTCTGAGTACAAGGCATGCTACCCGGTTCGACACACTATCGATCTTCACCACGTTGTTCACGAGGGACCTGTGGACGATAAACCCGACACCTCCCTGGGACTGGTTTCGCCCTCCCGGAAATAGAGCAAGTTACCGGACTTAAGAGTTATCGTGTCCTCCCCTCTCTACGGACTTCTGATAACCCTATGATTCCCCATCGTAACCTGCTCAATTCTTCCTCCAGTTCCAGTATCCTTTCATCGGTCCGCAGCGTTCGGCAGTTATATGTTGCCAGGCAAAGGTTGTCGTTTTTGGTAGCCGGGCCTCTGCCGTGATTAACTATAGCACCCCCTGCCCCGCGTTACCATGGCCGCTACCGGAGCCAGGAATAGCAGGGCCGCCGGGGACTAGGGTCTGGGCTGATTGTGTGGATTCATTAGTTTTTATATCTTGTACCTTGGGGGGAAAATGCCTTAGTCGCCACGCTTGGCAGGCGGGTTGGCGACCGCAGTTATATCCGATAGTTCGCGGAGACGCTGCTGCCATCCTCCGTTTATCCCTTAGTCGCCTCTTACGACACCCACGGGAAGAGAGGGGTGGTGCAATTCTTGACCGACACCACACGGTACAACAACTAACTGACTGGCTGACTTAAATATCAACTACTGAGACTACAATAGAAGCTCGATTTTTTTTACAGTGCTCCTTGTTCATGTAAGCACTAAGGACGGATTTTTGAAAATTCAAATTTTATATTAGTGTAATAAATAAGCATTGAAGTGTATAGACGCGAAAGCTAGAGATGTCAAATTTTGAGTGAAATTTTGAGTTATCCTTATTATGCATTTACGTTTTTTTTGAAATCAACCTCTAACCGGGTGAAAAATAGGATGTGCTGAATATTCTCGTAGTAGTCTTGGATATAAGGAGGAAGGAGAGGTCAATTTTTATATTTCTCTGCGGCCGAAGTCGCGGGCGAAAGCTAGTCCAATGTAATTTTCTGGCAGGCTTCAGTTTCACAAAAATGATCTAATCTAAGCTCAGATGGTTCTCATCATGCTTCAAGCAAAGTCAGTATTATGTAAACATTATTGAACTCTAAAAAACACGTCGCACAATATGATTAAAAATCGGAATCGAAATGAGAGAAATATCGCTAGATGGCGTTAATATCGAGAGGTCCGTTTGACGTCACAGTCTTGCTGGGTCGATCAACTTTTTACTGTACGTCGTCGCCATGGTTACGTCCCCTGGACAACTGTTTAAAACCACGAGTTTCTCTGTTTTCTGTAGTTAATTAATCGAGTATACATTTTTGTCATAGTTACAAGCTCATTATTTTATAGACTGTCTCCTAAGCATATTAGTCGCGTTATCAACTTTTTAACTTTTTGGCGGGTAAGGCCTACTATTCAATGGAGGAGTATATGCGTGATAGTTCTGCAACTTTTTAGACTTTATTTAGTTTACTGCATGACTGAATGTGCCTACCTACAAGACATTTATATTTGTATGCCCTCGGGCGCAGCATAGTGATACAAATCTATGATCAGTGTACCAACTATTTTAACCTATGTTTGACAAATAAATTATTTGTATTTGTATTTGTATCAAAGCAGTTTTTTTAAGAAACTCTGTCACTGTTGTCTCTCGGACAACGGGACAGAATAACAAACAAGAAAAAGTTGATTGACCCTGCTCCGATTGCTCGTTTATTTATTTCACCAATCGCAAGCGTGATGCAAATGTCGAAGTTGTCAAACCTCACGACACTAGCGCCATCTAGCCCGTCTCAGAAACACTAATTTAAACAAAATCAAAACAAAAAAGGGAGGGCATTTATCCAGTTGTGCGACACCGAATAAACTAAATAAAAAAATAAATGACAGTTTGTCTCTGCTGATTTTTTTTAAAGTATGTCTATCCAAAATTACTGCTGACTTTGCTTGTCGGTGTCGAATTATAAAATACACACTTATTACAACTAAAATAAACGAAAGGAATGTATGTATAATGCGTTATGGCGGAGGACCCTGTTGGATGTTACAAATTCGTTTAATTATAATTAAAGCTTAGTTTTAAACTGAAGGTTGGTCGATAATTTCGAGATGTCAAAACTGGAAACAATTATAAGTACCTACGCATTTTAAGTTAAAATAAATAACATAGTAAACAAATTATTCGTAATTTTCACTGGGTAAGTACACAGTAACAATTTAACATTTTCTAAAAAAAAAACAATAAAATTTATGGCATTCAAGTTACTAATGAGCGTAAAAGGGTCGCATGTACACTTACGCTGTTTTAATGCAAAAAAATCAAGGGACGACATTACTCACACCCTGTTTTCGCGTAATGTACACTGGGTAAAGGAATACTGACACAACTCAGTAAGAACTGGGGGCCTACCACGCTCTCTTAATACGATTCAGTTTAGGCACTAAACTGAACTGCATCGCTGTTTCGTACCACGACGTTACTTTTGCGATTCAGTTCAAGCACGGTTCAGCGACAGCGATACAGACATTTTCATTCACTCACTTCAAGCGGTTTTCGTACCATGACTTGAGTGGGAATTGAATCGCTTCAGTGTCAAATTTAGCGATTCAGTATAAGTTACTCATTCTGTCAATTCTTTTGGATTGCTTTTTTTCAACTAATGAATTTCAAGAACTTTTCAACTTTTATTCAAGTTTTATAACATTGTGCTTCTTAATTCGTCATTCATAAAACTAATTTTTCAGTAAGAAAAGAGACTCGTGGATTAGTGACAGCGTAAACATTTTATTTGTAATCAACACAACGGTTGCTAAGAACACGGAATGACATAGAGTTATGGTTTTCCAAAATAAAGAGGTTTTAGTATACAATATTTGGTTTGCATATAGCGGTATCCCTTTCGCGACTTAGCGTTTCAGTTTCCGACCAGAGACAATATCGGTCTTTCATTCACTTGTAAACCATTGAGACTCAGCTCTGAGAAATAAACGTCGTGGTACCAATTTCGACGATTCAGTTTAGGTGCCTAAATTGAACTGCTCTGCGTTTGGATCGTTTATGAAAAGATCATGGTAGGCCCCCTGGTAATAAAACAAAACCATTCCTTTTTATTTTCCTCCTCGTTGACTTGCGGGTAGATTTAGGTTTTTGTGCACGTCAATCCAGCAGGCTACTATCTGTAGAGTTTTTGCAACATTCGCTTGATCCTCTTCAGAATATTATAATATGAATATATCCAGGGTTTATAAAATGGTTTCGTCAGTGGCCCGCTGGATCAAGATATTTTGAATATAAGTATTAGAGTAAGTAAGCTGTTATATGTACATGATTCAATGCATTGAGCAATTCGATGATATTAGTATTATGTGAATTAGAAAAATATGGCTTGGATATTGAAATTATACCTAAAAGTCAATATTGACTATACTAATAAGTACATATAGAAATAAGGCCAATTTTATTTTTTTATAACAAACTATGTATAAAATAATAGGTACGTAGTCTAAATCATATTATAAAATATAAACACGTTTATATTACATCGAGACAATTATAAAAAATCAACATGTTTTAAATTACAAAAGTAAGTAGCTGTCATAAAAGAAATTTAGACAAGAAGTGCATTTCTTATATTAGGTCAAAAAGGGAAAAACACCTTATTTACAATATCATAAAACTTTGGGACTAGTCGAGGATGAAATATTTAAAATTTAAAAATATTTACAATATTTTTAATTATACTATAATATATAAAAAATATCATCTTCGTGCTTGTTAAGATAATTGCTATAAACCTCACTTTTTGTCACTTTAGCGTAAGTACAAAAACAAACGAACTTGACTTAGAGAGTATTCTACAAACTATAAAGGCAAAAAATGCATGAATATATTTTTAAAAATGGCATTTGTATATGTGTTTTTTTCTCTAACGCATTCAATGCTACATTTAAGCATTAGACTTAAAAATATATCTGAGGATCAATGATGTACTAAGCGAACTCTCAACCCTCAATTATTGGTAGATATTTCGAATGGATATTAATATCCACCAACTGCTGAACACCACTTGCTCGCAACATGTCCAAATTGTTTCAACTGTGCGATAGTCTGTCGATAGAATCTTAGTAGGGTCTTTTCGAACCTATTGGGAGGATATTTTGTAACTAAAGGGTTGTATTCTGTAATACAGGGTACTCTGGATTTTCTCCAGTGGGGTAGTGTCTTGCCAGGTGGAACTGCAGAAAGTGCAGCAGTGAATGCGGGGAGTCTTTGCCAAACAGATGATGCAGCCCTTGCGACGGCGGAATCCCTACAGGCCTGTGTGGCATAGTCGACAGCTTTTCCCCTAGAGATGTGCTTAATCATGTTAAGCTAGGGATGTGGTTATACTCCAATAACTATTATAGAGATACTGCTTATAAGACTGGGATATTTGAGCAAGTTGGGTTACTTCGAATGTGTGAAAGTTATTCAGAAAAATTTAATTGAGTTAGACAAATGTTTCCATTGGTTGACATTCAAAATATTATAATCCGTCGTAGCAATGTCATCATCTACGTAAGCTTTCGGTGTAGAATTGTTGCAAGGGTGTTGAACTTGGCTAATCATTTGCTGAAGTCTTAAAATGTGAAATAAAACCAGAGGTAGCGTTAAAATATCCGCGTAGTGATCAGTGTGTCTAAAGTAAAAAAAAAGCGATACCTCTCCCACTTTCGTCTTCTAGTGGTCTTGCTCGAGAATAATATGGACTTCTATTCATCTGCGGCACGTAAGTGGCAATCGCTCAATCACGCACCACGTATCGGATCCAAATCTCACTGGCAACACACAATGGTCCTGAATACTTAAAGACTTTTCAATATCTAGAATAAATTTCGTATTCATAGTTTAGCTTAGCACTGGCGAACGTTATCTTAGACTTGCCTGTTATCGCTAACGCCTGGGCGATCACGATCGAATTCACTATCTCTCTCTACCCTCGTCTTATGCCGTATGATAGAAAGAAGTGGCGAGAACGATTGCTATTCCCAGTGCGTTAGACAATAAGACCTGTTAAAGTCGCACATCTCTAGTGGAAAAGCTTTAAATTCTGGCGCGCTGCGCGGGTGCGCGCACGCAGGGCGGCCCGGCCGCCATTTTGTTGTATCACCGCGCGGCCATTTCCTCTCCCGGCTGGTCCTTCTTGTCGTGCTCTTGGGATTGGTCGCGCGCCTCGTCCACTGACTCCAGTGCGATGTCGAAGGATGTCTGCCGGCTTGAATATGAGATAATTGATCATTAGAAAGAGTACAATGAAACAAAATCGTAGCTACATCCTCCAACTCATAAATGGGTATAATTATGAAGGGTCCACGGAAAGAACTTGTCTAGTCACCTAAGAAGTGTCACAATCGTAGCGCTGTCGTAGCGTCACTTTCAAAGTATTACAATCGTGGCACCACTGACAAAGTGTCACAATCGTAGCACCACTGTCGAAGTGTCACAATCGTAGCCGCACTGTCAAAGTGTCACAATTATAGCGTCCCTGTCAAAGTGTCATAATCGTAGCGCTGTCGTAGCGTCACTTTCAAAGTATTACAATCGTAGCGTCACTGACAAAGTGTCAAAATCGTAGCAGCACTGTCAAAGTGCGACAATCGTAGCACCACTGTAATAGTGTCATAATCGTAGCACCGCTGTCAAAGTGTCACAATCGTAGCACCACTGTCAAAGTGCCACAATCTTAGCACTGTCGAAATGTCACAATCGTAGCACTATTGTCAAAATGTTACAATCGTATTGCTGTCGTAGCGCCAATGTCAAAGTGTTACAATCGTAACACAACTGTCAAAGTGTCACAATCGTAGCACCACTGTCGAAGTGTCACAATCGTAGCACCACTGTCAAAGTGTCACAATCGTAGCACTACTGTCAAAGTGTCACAATCGTAGCACCACTGCCAAAGTGTCACAATCGTAGCACTACTATCGAAGTGTCACAACTGTAGCAGCACGGTCAAAGTGTCACAATCGTAGCACTACGTATAAGTGTCACAATCGTAGCACCATTGACAATGTCACAATCGTAGTTACTGTCAGTGTGCAATGTAGTACCACTGCCAAGTGTCACAATCGTAGCACCACTGTCGAAGTGTCACAATCGTCATTGCTCCAGCAACCAGTGCTCAGTAATACGAGTACAAGTGAATGCTCAAGTTTATCAGGATGTTAAGAAAGAAGCAGTGAAAACTATGGTGATTCCAAGTGTGTCGGACAATAAGGCTTTATAGTAAGATACGAAATGAAAGAGAAGCCGTGGTGGCCTAGTGGTTTGACATACGGCCTCTCAAGCAGAGGATCGTGGGTTCAAACCCCACCTCGCACTTCTGAGTTTTTCAAAATTCATGTGGCGAAATCACATTTAAAATTGTACCACGAGCTTTACGATGAAGGAAACTCGTGAAGAAACCTGCACCACCTGCGTAGCGAAGTGTGCGTGAAGTTTTCAATCCGCACTGGGTCCGTGTGGGAATTACGGCCCAAGCGCTCTCATTCTGAGAGGAGGCCTGTGCGCAGCAGTTGGACGTATATAGGCTGGGATGATGAGTAAGATACAAACCTGTCAGTAAGATAGTTGCCAGGAGCGGACAGCGACCGCCCGGAGCGCGCCAAGCCTCCTCGCTTCGGCTTCTCGGGCTCTTTGATGGCCTCAGAGGACTCCCGGCGCGAGGAGCTGCCCTCCCGGCTGCGGAGGAACGGGTTCTGGAACGACACATCTTCGTGTTAGATCCCTGAACTAAAACGAGGGTTTTTTGAGGCGAAATATCGCTAGATGGCGTTATATTGAGCCTGAAACGTCAAACGTCAAACGGATCTCACGACACTAACGCCATCTAGCGATAGCGACCTGTCGAAAAACCCTCATTACTTTCCTCACCCGCGACCTTACGACGCAACAAGTGTGTGTTTTTAATTTTTTAACTAAGGGATCCCATACAACCCTGCATTTTTTTACGTATTTTTTTTTAGTTTACTCTGTTATGAAGTAACTTTCATGTCCGTTGCAAATATTCATAACACACTGGAACGGCAACGAAGAAATATAATTAGTTTGTCGTTATTCCACGAGAACTTTGCATTTTCCTGGTAGTCAAATACAGTAGCAAATTAGCAAAAATACGTTTTTATGTGATTAAAACTTTTGCATTTGTAAAACTTACCAGTAGAATAAATTAATAAGTGATTGTTTTTCCGTATATTTTTTTAGCTTGATCTCAGAGGATTTATTTAAGGAGTAAATAAAAGTGCACGTCAGTGAGTTTTTATTAATAGTGGTTTCCCTATGGCTTTTTTATTAATTGACTCAGGTTTGATTTTTGTTTGTATTCAATACCACTACTAGCATTCATTGGGTAGATTTATTAAACTGTGGCAAAACAAACTCCCTATGCCTTTCATAAAATAAAAGAATATATATTTTCCAACAAACTTTCATTACCAAATTTTTTATTTAGACTGTTTTGATTTTCATCTGCCACTCATTGTGTATAGTCACTAATAGTATTTATACTTACCGTAAATAAAACACGTTTTAACGGCGTTAATTAACGTTATTAACGACGTAAGCAAAGCACGTCATTGACGACCGGATGGCCAAGTGGTTAGAGAACCTGACTAAGAAGCTTGAGGTCCCAGGTTCGATTCCCCGAGTTTTGCTTAGTTTGGGACTAGGTCATTTGGTGTCAAGTATCGCATGATATTTTTATATTACTTATTACTCCACTCTTATAATTTTATTACTTTATTATCCGTATCCACGACTAAAATTTGGTTCCTGGGCCACCATGAAACCTTATCATAGTAAATAATTTTATCTGTTTATAGCAATGTTTACCCTATGACCTAAAATGTCATGGTTCTGTATAAGTTTATAATTTAATAGCTTGATTACATCGGCATTTCATCGTTCTACAGGGTTCGTTTGAGGAGCAAATGAAAGTGCACATGATTTATTTTCTTTTATTTTACGTGAAATAGCTGACCTGGAAGCTGTGTTTCTTCAGCATAGTCTTGATTAAGATGAGGGTCGAGAGGTTCGGGATAGAGGTGACCACTTGCGCCATGTCTTCATCCGTGATCTCCACCAGGCGGCAATTCTCCTGTTCCGAGGGGAGAGGGTACCGGCCGTCGGAAGTCACCCAGGGGTGCTCCTGGAAAGAATGCATCAGATGTGACAATGTGACAGTCATCCCAGCCTGTATACATTCCACTGCTGGGCACAGGCCTCCTCTCAGAATTAGTCAATGTGACAGAATGTGACAGTAGTTAGGGTTAATATAGTAAGACTATTTATGAAATGCGTTGCTAAACCAATGCAAGTTTATGATCAAATTTGGTTTTTGAGAAATCTGGTAGAAAGTAACATGACTGTAATGATTGATGAGGCATTGTGCAGTTTCCTGGGTATACTCTATTTATAATCTATCAGTAAGATTATCAGGAAATTTGTAGGTGTTGAATATCCATTGTTACCACAACAACCCTGCTTATAAGCAAAATGTACGCTGAGTGGGATCATTTTAGGTTATTACTGACATAGACAGATATAATAAAAAATGAAGAGTTTCAGATTCGCCTTATTGGTTGTGTTATAAAAGCTACTTTCATATTAACTTTCAAGTTTGAGGACAACTGAAAATACCCTATAAATTTGCATTCGTTTGATTGTTTCATCCTTGTTTGCTGCTTTGTTGTTGTTGTAACTCTTTATTGTACATAAAACATATGAAAATTACAATTAACAAGGGAAAGAGATGTACTAAGGCGAACTTATCCCTTAAAGGGATCTCTTCCAGTTATCCTTTGGACGATTGAAAGGACAACAGAAACCAGAGTAGACACTACAATGGAAAGATAAAAGGACTTGTCTACTTGTACTTATGTAATAACAAACAAACATACCTTAATATCCCTTATAGTATAGCGGCTGGCGGGATTCTTGTCCAGCATGTTCATCAACAGAAACTGCAGCTGCATCGAGAGCGCGGGCTGGGCGGGGAACTTGAGGGGGTCGGTCTGCACGCGCCTCTGGAGCTCTGCGCAGGAGTTGCCGGCCCACGGCACGCGGCCGGTCACCATCGCGAACAGGGTCACGCCCAGCGACCAGATGTCAGCCGCCTGGATGAGGAGTGGGGATTTATTTAGTTAGTAAGAATAAGAGTAAGAGTAAGAATGGTTTATTAGCTGATAATATATATATACATATAAAACACTGACTTAATGCACACATGCCTATTCCTGCCAGCCAAAATCGCCGTCACTCAATGGAATAGAATAGAATATAATAAATGGAAATATCTTAATGAATTTCGTTTGTCCTGGCAACGCGTGGACGTGGAAAACTTGGTTGAAGGCAGTCGGAAATTTTGCATGGAAGTTGGTAAAATTAAATGCCAGCTCGGCTAGAAATTTTTCGACATTATTTACTAGCCTCAGAAATGAAGAGATACGTAGAAGAACGAGGGCCATCGACATAGAGAATGAGACATATCTCATTTAAATTTAATCTGATCAGTTGACATTTTTATCATAATTATTCACTTAGACATAATAACTAACATTGACATTATTTTTATTTTATTTTAAGGTTATAAAACTTTATATTTTGCATGCTATTATAATTAGCTAAGTGTGTGAACATTTTTTATTGCTTTAAATTTAAGACCTTTATAACCAACACTTACTGCAAATAAATGAATTATGAATTATAGTCACGGCAAACGCATGTCCACCAATAACTACGGCTGACATGATGATGAAAGAATACTTGTATATTAGCCCTCACCTCGCCATCGTATCGGTCGGCCGGTGCAGCAGCCTCCGGGGCTCTGAAGGCTGGGGTTCCCACGCCGCCCGCCAGCCTGCCCGCCTCCGCCAGCTCTCCGCAGGCACCCAAGTCAGCCACCTGGACTCGACCCTCGCCAAGCAGCAGGTTCGCTGGCTTCAGGTCGCGGTGGGCGATGCGTTGGTAATGCACTGGGAAAGTCAAAATTCAAATTCAAAATTCAAAATGTGCATGTCACATTACAGGTCACTTTGCAAGTCAAAGTGGGGATGACGAGGGGTCATACATAAATTACGCGCCGTCGCCATATTTTTCACGCCAATCTTTTTCACAATCTATCCAATAAGTCATAAGATTTTGAATATATTATAACAGTATGTGAACACTTAATTTTGCGTCTCATGGCTTAGCGGTCGCTCTTGCAACCGATTTTCGCTCTGGCCCTATAGGGCACCCCTTTAAGGCCCTTTAGGGATTTATAAAGGAGAAGGCGACTCAACCCCAATAAAAACTAACTGTGCATCACAAAAAACTGTTCTAACTTACAGTATTCTACGCCAAGAAGTACATCGCGGAAGTAACTCCTGGCCAGGTCTTCGCTGAGATACTGGTCCGTGGGTATCTCAATCACGGGCCCTCCTTCCAGCAGTTGGAAGACCAGATACAACTGGTCTTCCTCCGGATCGTCCAGGACCTTAGAAATAGTTCGTGATAACATGATCGCGGTATTAAGACAAGGATACAAATGAGATACTTACAATCTGCAAACCGACCTTTATATAGGTATTTTAGTTAATTTTGCTATCATAACCTGTACTTATTAGTACTTAATGACTTATTGATTAACTTATTGACTGTTAGTGATAGTTTTATTAAAAATACATTAGGAATCTTTTTTTGTTTTCAATTGTCTTAAATAATTGCTATTTACTTTCTTAATTTAGAGCTAACGTTGCTATTTGCTAATGACATGACCGATATTGTAATATTAAGGAAAGTAATGTCTCTAATTAATTAATTCTGTTTTTGTACTAAGAACGCGTTAAAATTTAATGGCAACTACCCCTTGTTTCACCAACCATTGATTAAATTTACTTGACGGACAAATGTGATGCCGTCTCTGTTTGTTTTGCTCGAATAGACGGAGATGGCATCACATTTATCCGTCAAATGGGTGGTGAAACAGCCCCTGAATGTCGAAAATCTCACAGGTGGGACTTTGCGTTTGAACCTACGATCCTCTGCTTGATACCATAGTTCAAACCACTAGGCCACCACGCTGACCTACCGAAATATTCGAGATGAATTTTGAGACATTTTGTGTACAGTCAACTGCAGAAGTGGATGATTACGCTGCTCAAAATGATCTACCACACAACTCTACTGCCAAGGTAACAAGGTGTTTAGATCATTTTAAGCACCGCAACTGCTTATCTACTTCTGCTGGTGACAGTAGGTGTCTCACATTAGTGTAGGCCAAATGCAATGACTTCTTTCTTTTTTTCTTTCTTTCTAACAATTCTCTCTTTTGAAACAATGTCTGTTACCTCAACCAGCTTCACGACATTGGGGTGGTCCAGTTTTTTGAGCACGGCGATCTCACGGTACACCCTCTGGAGGGGGTCGGGGGGAGGCCCGGGGCCGGGGCGGCGGGGGGGCGCGCGCCCGAACAGCCCCGCCCTCCGCATTAGCTTGCGTTTAGAGAGGATCTTCATGGCCTGAGGGTTTAAATTAGATAGTAGGTATCACCGATGTTCCCACATGACACGGAGACGCTTCGCTCGCTATTCGCCAGATTTACATGGTTATTTCTACATTGCATTGTTTAGGACTTAAGTCATCATCATCATCATCTTCAGCCGGAAGACATCCACTGCCCCCCCTTAGAACGTAACAACGAACGACAACTTACCACTTGCGTCAACCGGTTGCCCGCAACTCTCATGATATGATCAGTCCACCTAGTGGGAAGCCAACGCTTCGTCTTCCGGTTCGTGGTCGCCACTCGACTTTTCTCCCCCAATGACTATCTGTTCCAGCGATGTGGCCCGCCCATTGCCACTCAACTTGCATTTTTACAGGACTTACGTAATTAACTAAAAATTAGATAACTTACATAGTGTGTGTCATCTTCTTCACTGTAAGCTAGCTTAACAATGCCATATGATCCCTGTAATTAAATAAGTTCAATTAGTGATGAAACAAATATAGCACTTATCTAATAGCAAGTTTGCCTGTGTGTCTTGTCTTCTTTTCTTTATCATCATCACCATCATCATCATCATCATTATCCCAGCCTATTTACGTCCCACTGCTGGGCACAGCACAAATTACAGCTCAAATTACATTTTAGACTAGTTATCAAGGTTAAAAATATTCAGTTTAATTATTCACTGTCTTTTGTAAACGTATTTCAAAAATTCTGCTTATATTTATTGTAAAAATACTGTTCATCTGATTCCTGGCCTATATACAGGATGTTAATTAAATAACTAAAAACCAGAAAGTAGTTTTCTCAGAATCGAGCAGCAAAGCGAGTAACAAACATCCAAACCTCCCAACCTCCAAACATCTTCCTAAACTTTCACATTTATAATATTAATAAGGATATCTTCCCCGACAGCTAATGTAATGACGATCCACATCCCGTAACAAATATATCTGGTGTAATTCTAAAATTCAGTCCCCTATTCCGAATCCCAGAGCTCAATCGAATGGGAATAAAATCAATTACGACGCGCTTCGACCTTTTATTTGGGCAATTTTTTATGAATATTAATGCGTTTTTAAGGGATATATCGGTGTGCCCGAAATTGATTACAACGTGAAAGGATGTATTATTTCCTAGGTGTATTTGATTTGGAAATAAATGTGATTTCAGGCGTTTGAATCTGTTTTTCTACAAAGTAACGCTTATGATTAAGGTTTGCCAGCGAGCTGTGGAGCGCAGTATTCTAGGTGTTCGGAGATCTGATAGAATCAGGAACACAGATCTGGGCTCCAGAACAAATTTTCGATGTGGAGAGAAAAATTATAAAATTTGCCTGGGGACACGTTTGCCGCATGGATCCGGATCGCTGGGCCAAAGTTATCACCGATTGGATTCCATACGACGGGCACCGGAGCAGAGGTAGACAGGAGAAGATGGCGGGACGATTTGGACTGATTCCAGTCAGATTGGCAAGAGCTAGCCAAGAGTAGAGACGAGTGGAGTAAGAAAGGGGAGCATTTTGGCCTGCAGTGGGACACATTTTAAGTTAGTTAAAAAAAAGGCTTATGGTGCCAGAATTTTTCTACATAATTAGTTTTATGCTCGACGATCGAGTACGGTTTGCCTTTCATCATAAAAGAGACTTAATCTATTCCCTACTAGCGGAGTACCTACAGTGCCCCTAGTGTGGCGTTTTCAACAAACATTCGTTTACTATTCGAAGAGGCGCAACACTCACTTCGCCAACAGGCTGCAACAGCCTGTACTGGTTGAGCTGCCGTAGTCGGAGGCCTGCGCGAGCGAGACGCGACTGACGAGCGAGTGAGAGGCGACACTTACCTGGCCAATAGGCTGCAACAGCCTGTACTGGTTGAACTGAGGCTTGCGCGAGAGATGCGACTGACGAGCGAGTGAGAAGCGACACTTACCTGGCCAATAGGCTGCAACAGCCTGTACTGGTTGAACTGAGGCTTGCGCGAGAGATGCGACTGACGAGCGAGTGAGATGCGACACTGACCTGGCCAATAGGCTGCAACAGCCTGTACTGGTTGAGCTGTACGTATCCCGAGGCCTGCGCGAGCGAGACGCGGCGCGACTCGCGCGGCGCGCGTCTGGGGCGCGGCGACCCCGCGGGGTTGCACTCCGCGCTTCTGGCCGCGTGCGAGCGCAGCAAGTTGGCGCGGTCGCCGCTTGGATATGTTGAAAGTCTGCCGGCAAAAGTTTCATGTCATGATAGTGAAATGTCTAGTTCATGCAAAGATGTGGATTTTTAGGGTTCCGGAGCCAAAATGGCAAAACCGGAACCCTTATAGTTTTGCCATGTCTGTCTGTCTGTCCGTCCGTCCGCGGCTTTGCTCAGAGACTATCAATGCTAGAGAGCTGTAATTTTGCTCTGATATGTATACATATGTAAACTATGCCGACAAAATGGTACAACAAACATTCAAAAAATATTTTTTAGGGTGAAGTAGACGTAAAGTGGGGTGATTTTTATTTCTCATCCAACCCTATAGTGTGGGGTATCGTTGGATAGGTTTTTTAAAACCATTAGGGGTTAGCTAAGACGATTGAGTGATATGTTTGCGAAATATTCAACTTCTAAGTGCAAATTTTCATGAAAATCGAGCCTCTCCCCTCTAAAATTTAAACCGGTGGGTAGAATTTAAAAAAAAAACAGGATGGTAGTAAGTCTATAAAATTTTCAAGGAAAACTATAACGGCTAAGTTTGTCTGAGAATTATTAGTAGTTTAAGAGTAAATAGCAGCCTAAGGTATAAAATACACCTAAACTTGGAAGATTCCGTGTAAAATACGAAATCCTTAGAAAAATATTACTTAAATTTTTCGTAATGGCTACGGAACCCTATTTGGGCCATTTCCACATGCAAAACTTATTTTTTTTCATCTTTTTTATTTCTTTTATCCATTGACCATCATGTTTCACGAATAAATATTGTCTTTCTTTCTTTCTTTCTTTAATGGCCACGGAACCCTATTTTGGGCGTGACCGACATGCTCTAGGCCGGTTTAAAAAAAAACAAACATGGAGGTTAAAGGTTAGAAAATATTACTAACTGGCAGCAAGTGAAGCTGTCAAATAAAATCCTATTATTTATAGAGAACTAACTGTTGCCGGCGGCTCCGTCCGCGTAGAATTCGTTTTATTGCTCTCCCCCGAGAACTATTTAGTTTTCCGGGATAAGAACTATCCTATGATCTTCCCCGGATTCAAACTATTTGTACACCGAATTGTTCAAACTATTTGTAATCGTTCATCTAAATCGTTCAGCGGGTTTTTTTTTATCAGTATAGGCTTGCGTTTGGCACATTCACGCCTGATGGAAGCGAGGATGAGGCCTACGATGGAGCACGCTGCCTAGTAAATGCTCATTCACCCTGGACTTGAAAGCGCCAAATTGATGCAGTTCAGGGAACACAGTCGCAGGCAGGGATTTCACTCTTTTGCTGTGTGGTTGATGAAGGAAGAGCGGAAACGCTTGTGCGGATTTTGGGAATACTGACAACGTAAGGTGAAAAGACCCCGCCCACTTCTGGTCGAACTGTGGAAAAAAGAGCAGGTAGAACAAGGTTGTGAAATTCCGAAGCACATTCACCGAAATGTAGCCTCTAGAATACCGACAGGGAAGCCACTCTTCTGCTATGACGTAGGCTCTGACGACAAAAATCTGCGAGTCAAAGCAGCTAGCTGATATTCAGCAGAACCGTCCCAAAGGTGGCAGCAATACTCCATGCAGGACCAATGAGCTGGTCCGTAGTGAAGTATCGCCTACCTTGGATAGAAGCAGGTTTAGACGTGCATGAGAACAAACAGAATTACAAACTCGAGGCATTATAATAATTAGATGATATAGAGAGAAGGAAAGAATGTCTCTGTATGCAATAGTCCGTCAAAAGATGTTAAATATGCCGCGCTACAACAAGTGGTTTTAAAGGCAGCAACAATTAAAACACTATAGGATAATAAATATGTTGAAAATAGCCTGAATGGCTTGAGAAAAGTGTGGTACGGCCGTGCCTTTGTTTTTTGTTTAGCTCGACTTGGCGGGGGCACTGCCTTGCCCCCAGATTTCATAAATTATTTCACACGCTCTTGCTACTCTAGCACTACTCTAGAGGGATTTGGAACTGTTGTTTACTGCTTAAAGCTGGGCACTTTTGCAATTCCCGCGCATGAGATTTTTTTATTCTTTCCTCTACAATCCAAGCCAATATTCATTGAACTTGAAATAATTAAGAGGGGCAGTTACTACGAAAACGTAGCTGCTACGGAGATCCGTAGAGCCGCTACGAACGTGCTACAGCTGTTATAAATGGCGCGCAATTTTTGACTTCATCCTACCGGCTCAATTTTATGGCATCGATGTAAATGAAGATGAGATGTTTTATGAAATTAATTGGGTCTGTAATATTAACTTTTGATTCGTGCTTAAACTGGAAGGAAAGTAATTGAAGGATAATAATTTGAAAGTGTTTCAACAGAAAAAAACTTAGGATACATGAAAAACTTCGCATCTGTTATATCAACGTTTAATATCTCAAAAACGGAAGAACTGACTTTAATAAAACATAGCTTAGAACCATCTTAATAAAACTAGCTTTAATTAAAAAATCCGAATCAAAAGGCTCTGGAAGCAATTTCATTGGAACTAACCTTTATTACACCTATCCAAGAACTACCCCAATCAATCAAACACGCTTTTACGTAAAGAAAACCGCACAGAAATCGGCCCATCCGTTTGAAAGCTACGATGCAACATAAATATCATGGGACAATTGACATCAATTGACCAAGTCCCAAAATAAGCAGAGAAAATTATTTAGTATCAAAAGCTTACTATTCAAGAGTATTTAAAAATGACACTCATAATTTACATTAGAATATAGATAGGTAGTTACTGTTATAAATGCAAGTGATACACGCAACTTTAAAATATTTTGCATGTCTTTCTGACAAAACGTGTCGCATTATAAATTGTATGTAAAACATCTTCTTTGTACCATATTTGAGCAAATAAATGACTGATTACTGCTTACGGAGCAAAGCTATACTGTACTATGGGTGCTGTATGTATAAGGGAATGGAAAAAGACATACAGTAGGGCTACTACGAAATTCGAAACTCGAAGTTCGTATCGTACCGTCCCTCTCGCTCTCGTATTGAATAGCATAAGTGTCAGAGGGACCGCACGACACGAACTTTGCGTTTCAAGTTTAGTAGTAGCCCTGCAGACATTGGCATCAAAGTTATAACACCCCTCTTTTCGCGTCGGGAGTGAAAAATAAATGTTTCGGCTTATGTTTTTAATCTCTGATAGTAGGTAAGTACTATATTCTCACTCAAGTAAGCCTCTACTGTTTTCCGTCTTTGATTTATAACCTCTATCCAAAAACGTACTGTATTATTTACAAATAGCAAATCCCAGGAATCCCTCCGCCCGAAATCTATTAACCCCAATAAACTATAAGCACAGTTATCACAGTCCACCTGTCCGCTCATCGCTGTTTTATGGCACAGTTAACTCGGGGGTCGCAGGGGTTCGGGGGTTGGGGCTTGGGGCCGAGGAGCGACAGGCCGCAAATAACGTAAGGGATATAAGTATAAGGGCTGATTTCTCAGTTTGGTTTTGGGATTTAGATTGCGTTTTGGTAAAAAAGTTGAGTTTTTGTGCAACGCCAATCAAATTCATGATACTTTTCGGGGCGTTCTAGAATTATGGACGAAATTTAGTATACCTATAGATAAAATAATAAATGAAATAAAATAAAAAATCATTTATTGCCACATCATAATTACAACCCAGCAGCTACCTACGTTCCGGCAATGGGTACCAATCTCAGCGAATGCTGGACACATGGCAGCATGCACCCAGCGCTGATTTTCAGACCGGCCCCTTTAGCGGAGGCTAGTTGTAACATTATTATGCTACAAAATCATTATTTGAAGAAGACGTATAGTAAAAAAAAATATATATTCAAATAACAAATAACAAACGAAACTAATTACAAAAAAAATAAAAAAAAACAAGCATGGTCTGACTGAGTTTAGTTGAAAGTGTGATAAGTGTGTGTGTATGTGTGTGTGTGTGAGCGTGTGCGTTCGTGCGTGTGTCGTGTTTGCGTGTTGTGTGTGTGAGAATGTGAGTCCTTGTGAGTACATTAGTGAAAAGACTGACAACAAACTATGAAACAACTGAAAGTCTGGAACAATACAGGCTATGGACTTTTTATCCCAAAATTCCTCGGGATTCGGCTAACATCCCAAATTTTCTAACGTTAAGATTGAGATTCGGCGCAGGTGTTTTATATGCAACGTTTATTAAATTCACGACGTAATTTTTGGTGATTTTCGATGGGTATTTGGCGAGATCCGGGAATTTCAGTTAAATTACTGGATCTACTGCAGCTGGCAGCTTCCTTGGGCAAAGAATTAGCTAATTTAAAGAGGAATTGCTGCCAGCATCCTCGGGACCTGAACTATATGTAATTTGTTTAAGTTTTAGGTTTATTTGTTATTATTATTTTTAGTTTATGTATTTAGTAATATCATGTTATTTTGTTACATAAACAAAGAGGCAAGTTTTTATTCCGATATTACTGTTGATAGGGATAAATGGGTCTTTATATCAACTGGCGAAAATTGTTAGTCATAACGACAATGTAATGTTTGACATCTCTTTTTTCTCTGAAAAACATTTATTTTTCAGAGTTGTTATAAAACAAACCTAACCTATACAGTTCTACATGACCATTTAAAATTTATGAACAATGTACGGCCTCAGCGGGAAAAAAAAATATGACTAACATTAATTATGACAAACATTACATTATGACTTCTAAATTATCATCATCATCATGTCAGCCGAAAGACGTCCACTGCTGGACATAGGCCTCCCCCAAGGCTCTCCACTCAGACCGGTCTTGTGCTTTCCGCATCCACCGCGATCCCGCGATCTTAACCAAGTCGTCGCTCCATCTTGTTGGAGGCCTACCGACAGCTCGTCTCCCGGTCCGCGGACGCCATTCGAGAACCTTCTGGCCCCATCGGCCATCCGTCCTGCGAGCAATGTGCCCCGCCCACTGCCACTTTAGTTTCGCAATTCTTCGGGCTATGTCGGTAACCTTAGTTCTACTGCGGATATCATCATTTCTAATTCTATCCCGCAGAGAAACCCCCCCCCCTAAAAACCCTAAAATTATGACTTCTAAAATTACGGCAGTCGAAAGGATCCCAGAGATAAATTCGTAAAATTTAAATCGCTAAAATTGGATACTTACATTAAATGTTTACAGATGTTTCATACGTAACGTTAATGAAATCCACGATGTAGTCATTGGGAATTCCAGTGAGAATTTAGAAAAATCCCGTAATTACATTTCGACTGCCGGATCTAATGGAATACACGTGCAAAGCCACTCGTAGTCTAGTGTTATTGTAATAGAAAAATGAAAAGTGTTTATTCCAACAATTATTTTATAGAAGAGTTACAAGTAGGGGTCCTGTGCTACGAGTAAGAAGCCCCTGTGTTACAGGACCCTTCCATAGCGATACACTGTTAAATGCTACAAGTCTCTACAGTACTTTCATTGTAGTATGGTGCGGGTGACAACTGTCAATATCACAAGACTAGAGAGTCAAAGTGTCGAAACTGGAGTCGATAAAACTAAACATTTAAAATCATAATCATAATTAAATATTATCATTAATCCGATTATTACGCTAATTTTGATGAGAATATTAGTGAAATTCTAGGTTGGAATATTATTTGCCACTTGAGTTAGGCTAAATGGAGTTTGCAAGAATATTCGTTACTTACCAATTAATAAGTACCGATATAACTCAAGATCCATTAGATCCCATCACTAAACAGGTCTCTGGTGTTACGTTACATGCGTATTACGTTTCTTCACTTAATTGTATGTATGTATGTATGTATGTATGTATGTGCATCGAGTGTCACCCGCAGCATGCTACAATGAAAGCACTGTAGCTATAGTATATAGCTCTAGCTATAGTGTATAGTATATAGCTCAGTGTGTGCGCTTAAAGCTAAAATTAATGTGTAATACCTGGCAACCCTGCTGCTGGCGGAAGCAGCGACGCGGCCAGCCCCACAAGTCCCATAACGCATTACGTATAATAGCATTACTGATCCACGGTATCCTGCAGCCTCAACTGGATGATAAATCATTCAACAGTTGGGTTAATGTCTAATTTTATGGAGTTTTAGGATTCCGTACGTCTAAGGGAATAACTATGAGGAAAAAGAAAGAACTAAAGTCTAGAACTCTGGTAAGTACAGTCAAATATACTTCGAACTTATTATAATGTTCAGTGGCATACATATATTTTTGACGCCTTATATTTACGCCCTTGACTGTACCTAATGTTAGGTCTTCATTAATTAAAAGATCAATTACTTAATAATGAAGCATTTAATATTCAGACACGTTACATACGTTCCCCATTGTCCAACGAGAGAGAGGGAACAGCAAGCCCAGTGTTGCTATAATAATAATAATAATATATATAACACCTAACTTAAAGTTACTCTGGAATGAACTATCGCCTGCGGTATTCCCGGACCGATATGACCTTCAAGTTTTCAAAGAAAAGAGCGTACTCCTACCTTGTACCACTTGTGACTCTTCTGGCGTTGCAGGTGTCCATGGGCGACGGTAATCGCTTACCATCAGGCGATCCGCCTGCTCGTTTGCCCCCTATACCATAAAAAAAAAAGTTCGACAGTTGAAACCCGTTCAAAATCGTGGTTAACTTTAAATTTCCCAGTAATGGGTCCCAACCGTTGAACTTTAAGGCACTAACAAAGTTCTAGACTTGTTTTTTTCTTTTCAGTTTTTTTTAAACACAAGTACAACTTATTGAATCAGGCGGTACCTTGCAGAGGTCCGCCATATTAATTAACAATTACTTTGCAATACCTAATAATTTTATTCTTGATAATTTTAATGGTCGGGCAAGTAAACTACTGGCCATTTTAATCGTTGCTCAATATTATCCTTGTTCATTTTTATGGTTGGTCACATTTAAGGCTGGGTATATAATATAATAATTGATATTTTTAGTGGTTGGACAATTTTATCATTGGTGATTTTTATAGCTGGCTAATTGTCTCACTGGTCATAATTTATACTTGAGCGTTTTTAGAATCGGTGGATTTTATTATTGGGCATATTTTTTATTGGACATTGCCTGCTTAGACATTTTTCATTTTGGATAATTATAAGCCAAGATTGGTTTTTTGGAATCTTTTTGTATTTTTTATTTCAATTCCAAATTTTTACTTTTACGGTCATCCCGTAAAACCTAAATGGAAAATACAAACTGAAATATAGATGCACAGAAAAACCAGAAAAATAAGACCACACTGGGAATCGAACCCAGGTCCTCGGTAATCCGTACCGCGTGCTATACCGCTACACCACTGATGGTCAACGGTACCGGTATTTGGAATTGAAATAAAAAATACAAAAAGATTCCGTTTTATTACTCTTACCACGATAACCTGACTATCACGCGACTGGCGGCGCGGTGAGTCGGTTCTCTGTTCATTGCGTGTGCCGGCAGGTAACCACTGTTGCAGTGAGCGTGTCGGCCACGCAATGAATAGAGGAACATTCGCACGTCGCCACTCGTGGGTACTCGGGCGTACACTTGTCTTTAGTTAACTGATTCCTATTTTAATTATGAACGCACTAAGTGAACAGGTTAATTACTTCCGTACCCGTGTTATCTAATAGTTGTTAAAAAGGGGATATCCACTTAGACTGTGAATAAACCATGGAGGATAAAGCTAATTGTTGATTAATAATTCATTTGGTTAAGCACCGATCGAACCTAAACCGATTTGTAAAGTCAGAAGTTGAAGCCATACTGGCATGTCATTAATATTACGGTAATTTGCACGAAGCACTTCGTTTCCTCTTTTATAATTATCTATTATTTATAACTTAATTTTATTATTCTTCATCACACTTGCTCGTAAACAGTGTCGTAACATGCAGGCTACCTTGGTTGCAACCCTCCAAATAAAACCCTCGACCTTAATGTGCTTGTCATGACACCCGTGGTGGTAAATGAAGTCAGTGCCCGTACTGATGGTGCTGCGCGCTGCTGCTGCAGGACCACATGGACCACCACATGCACACGCACGTTGCGGCGCATGCCGAGGGAGGGGAGGTTGAGGGCGGCGCTGCCAAGAGCACAGCCTAAGTATCGCCAATATTTGGAACAATTATATTTTTTATTTTACAAATATAAAATTTTAACTTGCAAATGTGATGAAAAACATTGTATGTCGCACGGGCGGTACTAGAATTACGAACATCGACTCATTAAAGCCTCAGTCTTCGACTTCGGGCTTCTACGACTCTCGTTCGTAATTCCTTATTTTACCGCCCTTAAGACACAATGTACTATTAACGACCGAATAGCCAAGTGCTTAAAGAAGCTGACTGTAAAGCTTGAGGTGTGTGTTGTTGTTATTTAAAATAAATGTTTTTTCTTTTTTTTTCTTACAGTTTGTATCTGTTTTTTAAATCTCTTTTTATTGCTTTTTTTTTGCTGTTTCAGGGTACAGTCACCAGCATTAATATCTGTCACAGCGGAGCGTGCATAAATATCTGACACGTTCTTCCGGCCCTAGAAATAGAGCCGTATCAGATATTTATGCACGTTTGTTGTGTCAGATATTGGTGTCCGTGACTGTATCTGGGTAACAAAAAAAAATTTTCTGTAATTTTTTTTTAACCACTTCGTTGGCAGAATTGCTACGTATTTATATACATGCAAAATTACAGCTTTCTAGCACTAATAGTCTCTAAGTTAAGCTGAGACGGACAAATATACATGGCGGAACTATAAGCGATACGTGTTGCCATTATGTTTAGGGAACCTAAAAACAGTGATTGCTAATCCAACTTGCAAGAGCCACTTAAAAAAGCGACTTTCTTCTATAAATCACTTTGCTACCGTTGTAGAAAGACGTCAAGTTTCTAACAAAATAGTTCAAAGCTTTAGTATTCCACGGCGCTGCTGAACGTCTCGTGCAAATTGAATCCTTCTTTTTCCGGGAAACATTTGCTAACTTCTATTTAAATTAGTTTGCGTTGAATACTTAAGCAAGGGTCCAGAAGATAATTGCGTTAGCTGTATTTAATGTCTTACTAATTCCACTAATATTATAAATGAGAAAGTTTGTAAGTCTGTTTGTTTGTTAACTCTTCACGTCTCAACCGCAGAACCGTTTTAGATGAAGAACATGGGATAGTTTTTATCCCGGAAAGTTGCAGTTCCCGCGCCATAGCGATAAACGATTTCTACGCAGACCGAGTTGCGGGCAGCAGGGTAGTTTTTTTTTGTTTGCGACATTAAAAAAAAGTTAATCACACTAATACACTGGTACGATATGTAGCTCTAACTGAATCCGGTAGAGTTGGTCCCCGCTGACGTCTCCTGAATCACCTGTCAACCAATCAACCAATTTCATTCCTAGGCCACTATAGAACCTTGACATAGTAAATAGGTAATTTTGGTTTGTCTATACTGCTATAGATAGAAGAATATTACTTAATTTTTTCGTAACGGTCACGGAACCCTATTTTGGGCATGTCAGACACGCTCGGTTTTTTTTAAAGTAGTGAAGGTATTCTTCTTTTCGTATCTATGCAAAATTTTAAATGTTGACTTGACAACCTAATGGCGAAGACCCCTATCCATGTTTGACCTGTGAAAGGACGCAGCCGCGAAGGTCGTGAATTTCTCAGAAATAATTATTACAATTATATTCTAAACGATTCTCGAAACCCCTAAAATTAATTCAGAAATAATACATTTCGTAACGAACTCACGAAATTCATGCAATCAAATCGAAACTTGGTGAGCTTTTCTTGAATAATAAGGTTGGAAAAGCACAAGAGCATAAAGTTGAGCCTTTTGCTCCTTTGAAAGTTGCAACAAAGAAAATTGTAGGGCGTCCTTCGCCTGCTACTGGACTGATGAAACAAAGAAGTGCTTCCTTGGAGAATTATTTTAGAATGTTTGCCCTCGGTAGGTAATACTGGGTTTTAGAGCGTTTTCAGATTCATCATCATCATCACTTGTACTGAATGCTTGAGGTACTGTGAGGCGATGGACGATAGATGTTCTACTGTTCCAGTATAATTTGTTTGTTACCTGTTAGTGTTTATTCGTTAAATCAATAATCTTTCATAGTTAGTTTAAGTTTCATGATGACTTGGTCATTAAGTACTGTAATGTCATGTAAACGTTAATAAATCATCATCATCCCAGCTTATATACTCCCACTGCTGGGCGGCCTCGGAATGAGAGGGCTTGGGCCGTAGTTCCCACGCGGGCCCAGTGCGGATTGGTAACCTCACACACACGATTGAATTGCTTCGCAGGTTTGTGCAGGTCCTCACGATGTTTTCCTTCACTGTAAAGCTAGTGGTAAATTTAAAATATAATTTCGCACATGAATTCCAATAAACTCAGAGGTGCGAGCCGAGGTTTGAACCCATGATCGTATGCTTGAGAGGCCATAGGTCAAACCACTCGGGCCACCATGGCTTATCATATAGTTTTCAGTGCAATTGGAGATGCCTATGTCCAGCAGTGGACTAAGATAGGACAAGCAGAATGCGCTGCAAGAAACTAACCACAAGCGTTAAGTCCATTTTTGTACTTAAGTAATGCCTACTCGTAGGTCCTCTTCCCCCAGCTATTTGCTCAAAGTGGAGCAAATATTCTAATAACCTCATTCCACAAGCTCTTTTCAACACAAAAAGCCAACATCCAGGATGAGCTGACCTTCTTCCAGACATCGCAAACACATTTTAATCCCGCGTAACATTTTTAATTCATTTTCAATTATCTAGCATAATAGCTTTGCTCGACGACTTTGAACTTTATCCTCCAGGCTTAGCACTTGAGTCTCTTTGTTCGCTAAATTCCTATATTGCTGTGCCGAGATACCACAGTCAATATGTTAAAACAGTAAAGCAAGCTAGGATGAAATATAACAAACAGTGAAAAACAATGAACTAAAAGAATTTCTTTGCTCACCCACGACCTTATGATAGTTTATGCCAGATATGCGTGTTGATGCAGTTCTTCCACCTCCACATTGTAAGAACACACACAAATCAGACAAGCCCATCTATCACCACCACTAGTGATGCAACGGAAGTCTCTTAGCGGAACCAGATACGGAAACAGATGTCAAAAATAAATTTTAGCAGAAACGGAAGTGTAAGTAGTATGAAAAAATCCTATTTTTTATTTTTTTTTATTTGATATCAAATACACACAAAACCTACATTAGAAATAGAAATACACACTAGAAAACAATATTGCAAATTAAAATTTTATTAATATTCAAAATTAAGTAAGATAAGATAAGATAAGATATCATTTATTGCCACAACACATAGTACAACGAAGACTTAATTAATATAAAAAACTAGACTTAAACACTAACATTTGCTGTGGCAAAAGGGATGTACTCAGCGTATGCTAATGGTATTATATATATTTTGTGAAAAGTAATTTGGCCACTGAGCGAGAATTGAGAGTCTCAACTGTCATCTCAACCGTCGTAAACTTCCGATTATATTTCCGTTATATAAGTTGCGGAAACAGAAGCGGAAACGGATGTTAAAAAGCGCGTGGAACTTCCGCAGCTGCGTAAACAGAAACAGAGGTCTCTTGCATCACTAACCACTACCACACTACACTGACGCGATTCGAACTCAACCAGAGCTCATCTTCAGAGCAACACAACCGTACACCATGGCACCAGATGTTAGACTCCATTTTTTTGATGTGTTCTTACAGTGTGGAGGTGGAGGAACTGCATGAACACGCATATCTTGCATAAACGTAGCTATCACAAGGTCGCGGGTGAGAAAGAAATTATTTTAGGTAATTGATATGGATCTCCGCAAAGTAGCATCAGGCGATCCAATAAATTAGAGATAAACACTTTACTTTTTCTTTTGAATTACCGATTTTTTTCTCAATGTGAACTCTATCTTTTTTCGCTTTGAATATACACACAAGGAAAGTGCGGTGTATGCATGCATGAGTGCGTGCATCGCAGTTAGTTTTAAGTTTAGTTGTCAATATTCCGCTACAACAGCTGACGCGTTTGATTCCTACACCACAGTGGCGACGAGGACGAGATGGGAATAATAAAATCACTACTTAAACATAAACGTCTAACATAATAGGTAGGTACTATATAGGCATTTCAGAATTTCTCGCGTATGTCTACTAATTTATTTGCTAAAAAAATATTTTTTAGCGCAATCGAAACTTTACAGCTCTCTCTTCTAAGTCGCTACTTACTTAAAAGAGTGGTCTTGGCCGTCGATTCACAAACATAACTTAGGCCTCTAGGTTGGCAACGCATCTGCAATACCCCAGGTGTTGCAGACGTTTATGGGTGATGGTGATCTCTTACCACCAGGAGACCTACTTGCTCGTTTGCCATCTAGTCGAATAAAAAAAAAACAGTAAACCTTCATGTCAATTTTCTACCTATAAATTATTTTAAGTCAGCCGGTCCACGAAAATCAGTTAACTTGTGAAGCAAACAATTTACATTTGAAGTTAACAAATCTAAATAGGGAAGTTTAATCTTCTTTAAGAGCGTTTATACCTGCTGAGCTGGCAACGTTGCATTTTTGTTAGTTTTTCTCGATTATTTCATAAAAAATTAATGAAAATTAAAAATGTTGTCTGATAGAACACTTCTTAATATATAAGTTAATGTGTCAACTCCAATATTTTTTTAGTACAGACTTTTATTTTCTTTAAAAACCGGTTATAAGCATTAATTCGTTTTTAAAGAATATATAAGTCTATCACGAAGAATTATTGGAGTAGACACATTAACTTATATATTAAGAAGTGTTCTATCAGACAACATTTTTAATTTTCATTAATTTTTTTATGATATAATCGAGAAAAATAACAAAAATGCAACGTTGCCAGCTCAGCAGGTATAAACGCTCTTAACAAATCTTCTCGTTTACTGTGCAAGTTGGGTTGACTGTGACCTGTCGCTGGCAATATGCCCTGCAATACAACATCGGGACAGGTCCAGAGCTTGCCTAATACACCGTGAAACTAACTCCACATGGACCGGCGTTTGCAAGCGAATTCCAGAAAATTCTCTAAAAGCAAAAACTTTTACATTTATTTGCAAAATTTAACTAGTATTGTAAAAAAAAATGTTTAAAAATGTAATTTTAATGCAATCTTTTTGGATGATTACTTTATGTTTCAAGATTTTCAGGTTGATGCCATTAGTATGTATTCAAATTTAAGAAAAGTTTGTCTGCTACATTAATTTTTTTTAGTTTTATATAATGAAATCATCATCATCATCATCATCATCCCAGCCTATATACGTCCCACTGCTGGGCACAGCCTCCTCTCAGAACAAGAGGGCTTGGGCCATAGTTCCCACGCGGGCCCAGTGCGGATTGGGAACTTCACACACACCATTGAATTGCTTCGCAGGTTGTGCAGGTTTCCTCACGATGTTTTCCTTCACCGCAAAGCTCGATAATACATCGATATAATGAAATAAGTAGTGCTAAATGTGCAGATATATTGACATGAAACATTGTCTTCATTTATTATCATCTTATTCGAAAGATTTTCGTAATAACAACCAACTTATGGCCATAATAGAACAGCTGACGCAGTCCAATCTTTCCTTCGCAATCTTTTTCCATCATTCCGTACTGTTTCTCCAACAACTGCGCTGTCTGGTGCAATAAGCCGTGCCATAAATAACATTTATGGACTACGTTACAATATAACACACGTTAAACTTCGTTAGGTCGTTAATACCAGTACCTGGGCGACCGAGCTTTGCTCGGGCTAACGGCCTGGCCAGGACTTTGGTCTTAGCGGTGAGCGGGGCGGCGGGCGGCGCGGCGAGAGAGCGGAGCGGTGAGCATGCCACGTAGGTACTTCGCAGTAGCTTTCAGCGGTATCGAGCCGAAGGGACGTACTTAAATTAAGATAGCGTTATCGAAAATTGTTCTTCAGTGCCTCGAAAGGAGCTCATATTTCAGGCAGGACATTATGAATATCAGAGAAGGAGTGCACGAACTAAACATAAAAAAATACAGCCGAATTGATAACCTCCCAACCTTGGTTAAAAAGTAGATCACATGCCTTAACTTATGCTGAGGATGTTTCGACAGCCATATGGCCTATTTAAAATTTCGCGTCCCGCCAATAACGCCGTTCGCGCCGCTCAGAGTCGTGGCATCCCTCCTACTAGCCCGTATCGTTGTTCCCCCCGCGCGCCGCCCCGCGCCACGCTTCCGCCGGCCGCTCGAGTAAAATCGCCGCCGCGGTGGCTCGTGGCATGCTTCAAGCGTCTTTTGAATTTGTTTTGGCCGCTCGCCGCTCACCGCTGCCGCTGCCGCTGCCGCAAGTTCGTGGCCAGGCCGTTAAACTCGACAACAAGCGTTTTTCCAGAGATAAGACCGAGCTAGATCGATTTTTCATCCCCGATAACCCCTACATACCAAGTTTCATCGAATTCGTTGGAGCCGTTTCCGAGATCCCCGAAATATATTTATATATATATATACAAGAATTGCTCGTTTAAAGGTATTAGATAGATTTAATACCTAAGTTTAACCTGTGCTTGGCATTGGGATGAATGACCTCATAAACCGTAAAAATATGAATACTTCTCATGCTCATTAATTTTGTATTTACGCTGGATATAGGCAACAGAATGACTTTTTATGTTCTATTGCATAAAGTAATAACATCGTCTTCGAATTTCTAAAACAGCTAAACTACGTTTTTATTTATTTATAATTACAAAACTATAAAAAAGTTGTAACTTTCCAGTTTCAAAAATGACGGACTTAAATATTATCTTTGACCCCTATTAACCCCTTGAGGGGTTCATCATTATCATCATATAAGCCGTAGGACGTCCACTGTTGGACATAGGCCTCCCCCATAGACCTCCAGTTGCCTCGGTTAAGAGCGGCCTGCATTTTGAACCCGCGGCTTTAACCAGGTCATCCTGAAGTGTTAAATTACGTAGAACCCTTATTAGTGAATCTTAGTGACCCTAGAAGAAATGTCTTTTTTTAATCGACTGGATGGCAAACGAGCAAGTGGGTCTCCTGATGGTAAGAGATCACCACTGTCCATAAACATCTGTAACACCAGGGGTATTGCAGATGCGTTGCCAAGCTAGAGGCCTAAGATAGGATACCTCATGTGCCAGTAATTTCACCGGCTGTCTTACTCTCCACGCCGAAACACAACAGTGCAAGCACTGCTGCTTCACGGCAGGATTAGCGAGCAAGATGATGGTAGCAATCCGGGCGGACCTTGCACAAGGTCCTACCACCTGCAAAATTCCAGTCCTTGGCTCCAGTAGTATTGGTTGAGGGATGATGATCAGTCAGGACAAACTAATCTGAACGTGGAAACTCTGGTTCGGACAAGCTTCTTTCTTTCTTTCCAATAAATTCGCGTAACTGTATTTAAATTTGCATGACATGAGTGCGTGTGAGCTAACTTTGGGGGCGGCAGACGTGAACTTGCCTTCGAAATCCAAAAGCTTAATGGTTACTTGACCTGAAATGTATATTTCAGAACTAAATTATTGTTATTATTATTTTAAAATTTATGACGGTGGAAGCATTCTACACTTCCACTGAACGTAGATATAGTTTAGATATAGTTAGTGTTTATAGTTGTGTTTAGTATTGTAACTAAGGGACCCCATACATCCCTGTATTTCTTTTATTATTATTTTTTGTATTTTTTTTTCTTTAATTGTAGGTATAATATAGTTTTTAAGTATTTTATTTGTAATTATTTTTTATGAAAAAAATGACTTTCTGCCAAGTTTCTTGCGGCGCATTCTTCTCAATGATGGTCTTTCCGAAAGCGCTGGTAGTTTAATAAAACGACGTGTAAAAGTGCCCATTGCGGCCTATTTACTGAATAAATCATTTGAATTTGAATTTTGAATTTAATGTGAAAAACACGAAGGTTTAGTAGTGTTATGGAATGAAACTTTATTTCTACGATTTCTGTGTAGTCGCAGGTGAGAGTATTGATCATGCAGCGACATACGCGCTGCAGGGCTACTACGAAACTCGAAACTCGAAGTTCGTATCGTACCGTCCCTCTCGCTCTCGTATTAAATAGTATAAGTGTCAGAGGGACCGCACGATACGAACTTGGAGTTTCGAGTGTCGTAGTAGCCCTGCTGTATGAGTGTGATGCTACACGACGAGCAAATGAGAACGAACAAATATTAGCTGTGCGCAGAAGGCTCTGTTTGTTACCCTTTGTTTCATTTCGATTTGTGTCTTGTCCTGTACGTGCCAAATTTGGGGCGGTTTCAGACTAGGGTGTTTTTCTGCGCGTATAATGCTCGTTTTTAACCCCCGACGCAAAAGAGGGGGGTATAAGTTTGACCGCTATCCGGCTATTCGCCGATATCTTTATTCAATTTAGGCTATAACAAGCACTTATGAATGTCAAAAAAAATCTGCCACCGGTTTGGAAAAACCTCTGGTGAGAAGAATCCGGCAAGAAACTCAACGAGGTATATTTTTTTAAACCGATTTACAATATTATTAAATGATATCTATACATCACAAGTATTTAACACAACATTATTTTTAACACAGCAGGTTCGCTATTTGAAGGGAACGCTAATGCGGATCGGAATTATTTCCAAATATCCCTGTCCATGATATAATCATTAACCTTATAATTTAAACTATTAACTTGTAACTTTGGAACGCGTGTACGCGCTCATTTCTGCGTGCTTGCTCGTGTTTGGTGTAAAGGACATGTTCTAGCTAGCGCTTATACGAGTTTATATACACGCTCGAAGAAAACAAAACCGCACCTGTGCGCGCGTACACGCGCTTTCAAAAACGAGCTTATATGCGCGTATAAAACACTAGTCTGAAAGCCTTGGAGTTGACTGGTTGCTGAGATTTTAAAAGCGCCATCATTGCTTCAGTTCGTACCTGTCTCCGTCTGCATTCTGCCAGAGCTTGGCGTCTCTGCCTTCGGCGCCGACGCCGACATCCAAGGCCGAGTGTCTGGAACAAAGGAGATCTTATCTTAATGTATGTTGTAAGTCCACAAAATGTCCTAAATGCGATCCTCTCAGAGCTCAAGATAAAAACTCGTCTGTCCACGATTTGTCACCAAAGGATCCTTTCATATTTGGCCACATAATGCGAAGGGGTGATGAAAGCCTGGAGAAACTGATTGTAGTTGGGAATACGAATGGTAAACGATCCTGGAACAGATCTCCTACCAGTTGCACCGATCAAATTAGGGACTCCAGGTCTCCGAGGTTTAGCTCCGTTGCCAAGGCTGCCATGGACAGAAGCTGATGGAAACAAATAATCCATGCCAATGTAGACCACCCGTTGATCAACACGGTTCTCAGTCATGAGGGAACGACTGGATAGTATATATGTCTACTTCTTAATATTCTTAATTTGTTTGTTTAGTACGTCCACTCCAAACCATCCATTATTTAGTAAGCCGTCGTGGCCTAGTGGCCTCTGAGTTTTTAGAAATTCAGGCGAAATTATATTTCAAATTTACCACGAGCTTTACAGTGAAGGAAAATATCGTGAGGAAACCTGCACATACCTGCGAAGCAATTCAATGGTGTGTGTGAAGTTCCCAATCCGCACTGGGCCCGCGTGGGAACTACGGCCCGCAAGCCCTTTTATTCTAAGAGGAGGCCTGTGCCCAGCAGTGGGACGTATATTAGGCTGGGATGAGGATGATAAGTACTTTCGCATCATGTATATTTTACAATATGACAATTTATTTACTGATAATTATACCAACAGCCTATTTACAATGGTACAATTACGGAGTGTGTACAGTCACTAGCACCGATATTTTACACGACAAAACGTGCATAAATATCTGATACGACTCTATAGCCATTAGGTCATGTCAGATCATTTTGCACGCTCCGCTGTGGCAGATAATTATGCAGGTCTGTGCTGATATCAATCACCACAATGCGAGATGTCCAAAACGTCAGATATACCTATATTAGGCACTTGTCCCACCGCCGACGATGAGCGAGAAGCGAGTAGAGCGAGTAACTAGAAACGAGTGGGCGAGCAGCGAGAAGCGAGAGTAGTTTTGTCGCTCGGCTGTAAGCGAGTGTTCGCGTTGCGACGGGCGATTACTCGCTCCACTCGACTCGCTCGTGCGGGGCGGCCGCCAAGCTGACATCGCTGAGCGAGTATCTATAGCTCAGCGAGTTTTATAGCTCTTGTCGCTGCGACAAAAGATGTAAGAGCGAGTTCTCGCCGACAGTGTGAAACAGCCAGCGATCAACTATTAATATATGTGTCACTTTTACTCACACAGGATCTTATATCTTTTGTTCGTTTCTTGAGCGAGATAATAGTCGATAGCCAATCGTTTCCTCGCTGGCGGTGAGACAAGTGCCTTAGTGCCTAATAAATTATTGATTGTCATTAGTAGGGCCCGGAATTTTGCGTGCGGCTATTGGCAGATTGTAGGGAGAGCACCTCTTTTTTTTTTTTTTTTTTTTTTATTCGGCTGGATGGCAAACGAGCAAGTCTTTTTATCGATATTATCGATTGTATCCACCTATTTGTCAATGCGGTTAATTTATTTAAATAAAATAACACTTGCAAGCAAATACCTACTTACTTACAACTCTTTATATATATCTAATATGTATTCGTAGCTAAGGTAAGCCTGCTGTAAGGTTGCCTGGAAGAGATCGCTCTGAAGCGATAAGGCCGCCTATTGCTTACCTCAGAAAGTCTCTGTGTTTTCTGTACTGCTTGCTATGTGTTGTTGTGTCTTTAAGTTATTGTATTGTATTGTAGCTATAGTGATTTCAATAAGGCAATTTAAACGGATTAAACTTTACGATATTTCGAACTTTTTCATCACTGACCGCTGAAAAAAGTACAGTCGAACAAATTGAATCATGACCCAGGCTGGAACCTTTTAATAATCAATTTCACTATGCCTTCCTTGACAAAAGTATGAGATGTCAACATGACATTAGTAGCACAAAGGTTCCACGCTGCCTGGGTCTTCAATTTATTCGACTGTACGTATCATAGGAGAGTTTAAATAAACAAAACTGTCGATTTGTCGATAATATCGATAAAAAGCGGTGCTCTCTCCCTACGATCTGTCAATGGCCGCACGTAAAATTCCGGGCCCTACGACTGCCATTTTTTATTATTAAACTGAATCTGGTATAATTTTCTAATCTCTTTACTTTTTTTTACATTTTAGTACATTTATTTTGCTATTCACCCCTACCCTGTGTCTGATATATCATGTATGTTAGAAGATAAAAGACAAACTGTCTGCACAGCACTTGAAGTGATTCGTCATCCTGTCCCCACCCCCCACTCCTTTATAACACACCCTTGCGTTCAGAGTTTCATTCAATAATAATATTTTGAAACAACATACACTTGTTAGTTCTGTTCTACAAATATTTAGACGTCGATATTAATAATATACTGGTAAAAACATTTATTTATAACAATATACAATAAATTATACATTAAACATTTAATATGGCTATGTACAAAAAATATATAACCTAGGCTATATATAACCTATAAATAAAAAAGCGGCTAAGTGCAAGTCCATGAAGGGTTCCGTAGCAGCAAGTAACATAATATAAATGTTTCCTTTACTTTACGATTTATGACGTATTAAAAATAACTACTTAATAGATCTCGTTCAAACCAATTTTCGGTGAAAGTTTTGCATGGTAATGTAGGTACATCATAATAATATTATATTTTTTTTTAGTTTTATCATTCTCTTATTTAAGAAGTTACGGGGGGGGGCACACATTTTACCACTTTGGAAGTGTCTCTTGCGCACACTATTCAGTTTAGAGAAAAATGATATTAGAAACCTCAATATCATTTTTGAAGACCTATCCATAGACACCCCACACGTATGGGTTTGATGAAAAAAGTATGGAGAACCCCCAAAATTGTTTATTTTTTTTTCTATTTTTGTGTGAAAATCTTAATGCGGTTCACAGAATACATCTACTTACCAAGTTTCAACAGTATAGTTCTTATAGTTTCGGAAAAAGTGGCTGTGACATACGGACATGACGAATCCATAAGGGTTCCGTTTTTTGTCATTTGGCTACGGAACCCTAAAAATCTCTCCTAGGCAGCATTCCCGCGTTGTATCGCAAGGCTAATCCTTTGCCCGAAATAGCTGCCAGCCCTCTGGTCACCTGAAACATCAATGAGGCGCGCGGATATCTCTTTCGCGATATCGCGTGCGCCTGGCCCCCACGGCCCTAGGGTCTCAACACCAAAATATTGCTGGAAAGATGTATTGATGTGAAGTTTTTTGTTCTGGCTAGTTTGGTTGGGAGACTCCTTCATTTTTTATAGACATACATTTATCAATTTTATTTTTCTTAATTGTTGTTGTAGGTGCAATAAAACAATGATGTCTATTTTAATTTTCACGGACAGACGGATAATAATTGACAGTGGATGTGTCTAAGTCGGTGACCTGTCGTTTCGCCGAGTTTCATTACGCAGATTTTCGTTTCGCAGACAACTATTGGCAGATTTTTCTTTTGGCTGAGCAACGTTTGGTATAATTTCGTTACGCCTGTTATTCGTTTCGCCGAGTAGTCGGCAGGAAGAATAGCGATAAGCAGATTTACGTTTAGTAGATTGTTTGTTTCATAATTGTTTCAGTAAACCGAGCAACTGTTCGTCGACACACAATAAGCAGAGTTATCATGTGGCATTCATATTGTTAAGTAGATTTAATGTTCAGTCGATTTTTGTTTCGTAATCTGCGTAGATAAAATCGGCCAAACGACAGGTAGGATTTTACTGAGTTGACTATATAAATATACTAGCTTTTATCAAAATAAAGTTAGGTGCGACGACGAGCGTTAGCGAGGAGGAGTGTTAGGTAGAATTGCGACCAACAACGCACGAGCCGAGCGAGCGAAGCGAGCGTGCCGCGGTAGCGGCCGGCGAAGTGCCAGAACCGAACTGCTAGCATCGCGACATTGTTTGTTTAGACTCCAATACAAAATAAATACAAACGATGGTCAAAAATACGTTTATTACTTGCGTTATATGTTTAAAACTTGTGAGGGTACATAAGAAAATCATAAAGAATGCGCGGTCAGCACGGCGTGTAAAAATGCTAATAACGCCATAGTGTAATCCAGTCGTGCGACATATTCGCGGTATTGAATGCCATTCCCCATGCGAAACGAAAAGATGCGAAAAGTTGATATGCGCACTGAATAATAGTTCAACCGTTACAAAAGCGAAATGTTGTTCGACCAAATGTGCAAAATGTGTAGTGATTAATAGGCTAAACGAATTTCTGTAAATAGTTGTTCGGCTTACTGACTCATATGCCAAGTAAATAGTCTGCTAAAGGTTGAGTTACGAAACGTTAGTCTGCGAAACAATACATCTGCGTACAAATTCATCGGCGTACCGTTACTCGGCGAAACGTTGTCTGCCAATCAATAATCTGCCTAAAAATAGTCGGCGAATCATTAGGTAACCGTCTAAGTCGCATAGTTCTTATAGAAAGTCATTCATTGTTTGTCATACTTATTTATTTAATAATTTAGAAATTATGAAATTATCACTTGTGGAACTCGATAGGTTTGTTTTATAACATTTCTGAACAATTCATGGATTCAGAGAAAAAAAAAGAGTTACGAGAAATAATCAATTGCAACAAACATTACAATAACTTTCAACGATATGGTATTGGACAACTGTTGAATTTGCCATATTCTTTATATTATTATAAAAATATAAATACACAGATAATGTATAGTGAAGAGAAAAAAATATTCGGTTGAAAATTGGATTTATAGCGATTTAAAAAAAACTATATATCTGGCTTTTTTTAACGCTTTTCTCTATGTAGCAAGTACGGCGCTACTTGCGTCTGACGTCACATGCAAGTAAGTCTTTCTCCGTCTAACCTTGAAATTCAAACCTTTATAACTCTGTTGTATTTAAAGTTATCTAAAAATCGTTTTTTCTATTCGATTACATGAATTGTCAAGTTTTATTTTAAATATAAAGTAAATAAATATAGTAAAATACCGTATTATGCTAGCCGATAGGGACCCACGGACAATGTAGAAAAAAGGGCTCCCTTTGTCAACCTTTCGGCTACGGAACCCGAACTACGGGCAGCGCCATGACAAAGGTGGAATGGAAATACCGTTCGTTAACAAACACGAGCGCGCTCCAAAATGGACAAACTCCTCGCTCAAAGGATTGTTGGCGAGCTTTGAGATCCTCAGCCGCGTCAACATTTGCGTGTACGGCTATACAGACGAACAGGGTATTAATTAGTGACCAAGAAATTTTCGGTATCGGTTTCGGCGAGTTACACCACTAAATTTAATTTTCGGTCCTATATTACACTTTTTATCCCGTTATCCCCACAGGATTGGGATGAATTCCCAAAATTTCAACCACTAGGATTAGAGACTGAAGGCGGGAGGTTTTGTATACAATGCAATGCTTCTAATCCTGAAAAAAGCCTACATATAAGTAGACTCCAGCAGGGCTACTACGAAACTTGAAACTCGAAGTTCGTGTCGTGCGGTCGCTCTGACACCAATACTATTTAATACGAGAGCGAGAGGGACCGCACGACACGAACTTCGAATTTCGAGTTTCGTAGTAGCCCTGCAGGCGACTCCACTGAGGCGGAGACGAGCGGAGCGGAGAGGAGACGTGTAGGGATCAACCAATCTCTATAATACAACAAGCATAGGTACGTATTATTCATACAAGTATCGGCCCCGACCGATGGTTACTATATACCTACTTATTGTCGTTCCAATCGTTTATTTAACTTTTGACAGATCACGCAAGTGAAGTTTTACAATAATTTTCGGTACAATGTACTACAGAGAATACCGTACTTCATGGACGAGCAACCCCACTTAGTGATGTGCCATTCATTATGAATGACCATAGACTATAAAAACCGTTTTGAAGTAAATTGATTTTATAAATAAAACATAGATTTAAAATTATTGTGATTATATTTTATATCAAAATCATTTAAAAATAATAAATACATTAATATTGCCTTTAGGGATTAAAAAGTAAAAACAACTAAAATAGGCACTGTAATACTATTTTTTAATTATACCATGGCCATTTGGCCATACCATTTTACCATGGGCGTCTCGTTGTGAGTGACAACAAACTGCAGGGCTACTACGAAAATCGAAGTTCGTATCGTACCATCCCTCTCGCTCTCGTATTAAATAGTATAAGTGTCAGAGGAACCGCACAACCCGAACTTCGAGTTTCGAGTTTCGTAGTAGCCCTGGCTTCGCTGCCGCGTCCACCTCTTCATAATTGACAAAATTACTAAAATTACCGTCGGAAGTGATAAACATTATTAACTTAACATAAATGGTTTATTTTAATATATAAGATAAAGTAACTTGAACACCTGTGAATTTTTATAAAACAATGCAAAATGTTGAGCAAAAATAAAATTAAAATGTGTTAAATCGATTAAAACTTCTTTATGAATAAAATCGATTGTAAAAAGAAATTCAATCGGTAACGCACCAGGGCATCACTATTTTAATTAGTACTCGAGCTGTCAAAAGTTAAATAAACGATTGGAACAATTATAACCCATTATATGCCCAGTGGGTCGTTTTTGTCCCAAAAAATAGGTATCAACTAACGCGCGATTTTTAATTACTTTGCGACGTTTGTGCTAAAGAAGAAATCGGAGACCAAAAATAGTTCTGGGCATATATGGGTTAAGCAATGATGAGATAATTTCCCTCCTGTGTAGCTAGGATTTGCCTAGATTTGTCTAGCTTCTAATACGGTATAGATAACTTAGTTAAACCTGCCTCACTCGGATTGGATAAGTTAAGCGGAGCCGGCTAACCGAGTTCTGGGGCGCGTCCGATGAATAATAGATGGTCACTGGTTTATTCAGGTAAATTAATAGTTTACAAAGAAACGAGCTTCTTTATTAAGTTAATAGATTTATTAGCATCGCTTTCGTTAATTTGGTCGGGCATTTTAATTGAATTTTAGGTTTTTATTAAATTCTAATAGAGATTCCCGAAAATTATTATTATTAGTCTTCATACGTTAGGGCCTTGGCGGTTCTTGATTAAATTAACACATTTTTTATTTTAGCTTTAATTTGGCTGTTATTAGTTTAAGACCTTACTAAATTTGAGAGAGAGAGATATTTGTTTATACATAAGACATAAGTATTCGAAACACAGAAAAATACATTACAAAGGCAAAATTAATATGCACATCGAATAGTATAAAGTGGGCACTACTCAGCATAATGTTTTAAAAACGCTGTTTTTAAGTGGGACCTATTTCAAACTAAATCACATAAAAACACACACACACACACACACACACACACGCACGCACGTACGCACACACACACACATACACGCTGTGACAACACGAACGCCAGCGAAAAGTAGTTTGCAAAGAAACTTTTCTTCTAATAGGTAGGTTCTAAGTTCTTTTAAGGAAGTATTACGAGTATGAATGAATGCTGAATGAATGAAAATTTAGTCGCTGAATATGGTTACAAAAGGTGGAATATAATGTAACAGTACTGTGGGGATTGTGACTTGGTAAGAGCTTAGGTACTGGGGATCTACGCGCGTGACTTTAAACTGATATGAGATAAACAATATATTTCTTTAATTATTTATATTTTATTTTAGAACTTGGTAGCACTTATAAATAATTTACCTACATAAAATGGTTCCAGCCGCTTAGGCTATCGGGAGCAATCTGCCCTCCGGCATGTATACCGCTGTCAATCGTTTTTAAAGTCAAATTCTAGAAACATACAATATAAAAATCCTATCCTTATACATAACAAAGTCAATCTATCCTGCCAGGTGGTCAGTTTTACAGTGGCGTAGCTACCAAGGGGCTAGGCGGGGCAGTGCCCCAGGGCCCTCAAGCTCAGGGGGCCCTCGAAATTCTGCTTTATAGCTGATGATAAAGTTGCTTAGCATTTTTAAAGTATTTGTATATATAATGATTTTACTTCAAAAAACCTTATCAGTTTTGATAGCAGTGGGCCCCATTTTTTTATTTGCCCCAGGGCCCTAGGTTACCTAGCTACGCCACTGCAGTTTTACCACCTGCCAGCGGTATACAGCCTAGTTCCTACAGTACTTAGTACTATCTACTCGTAGCATATCCTACCGGAAACCGGCGTGCGAATTTAACATCACTCGAAATATGCTTGTATGCGAACTTTTTTTGCTTTCGCATAAATTTATATAACCCTCAGTACGCGAGTCCAACGCGGTAATAGCCTTTTTTAAATTATACACGTAGCGGGAGTTTTAAAGTTCAGTTTTAATATAACCAAGGTTTAACCGGATCGCGTTAGGTGGGTCGTAAACAGTTTTATTTTAACTCTAGAAGACTTGCTGATTAAATTAAGCTGGAGTTAACGACATCGCGTAAAACGACGTGCTAAAAAAGGAGATTATATGTTTTTCATTAAAGAAAACCCGATTTTAAGCGTTTTTGCTGTTGGCGTTTTAGTATTGGAACCAGGGCTTGTTAACGTTACCAAATTTGCATTATAAGTAACGGTACGTAACGGTAAAATCGTAGAAATACCTTGTACCGGTGTTAAATTATAACGTTACTTGATAACGGTAAATTTTCTTTACATAGTAACTAATAGTAGTGCTTGTTAACGTTACCCAATTCACATTATTATAACGTTCAAAAAGTAAAATTACTTCAATTCATCCTCAATTTCTGTTTCCTTCAATTTTAAGTTTATCCGTGACCATGAGACTTGAAATGGACTCAAAACGTCGGGATCAAAATTATAATCGTGAATGCATAATATAATCCGTAAAAAATAGCAATTCTTAATTATTTTTGATACGAATTACATACAAGCACATACATTATCGTCGTTGTGTAGATTTAATAGCATAATCGAATGTTCTAATTTAGCAGAACGATGACCAGGGACGCCGCTATAATGTAAAAGTGCGAAGTAATCTTTTAACGATACTTTTAAATTAACGTTAACTTTATGTGAACAGCTTAAAACGTTAAATTTTTAATACCGGTAAAAATTGTAAAAGTAAAGGTCAATCCTTTAACATTAATTACGATTTAACGTTAAATCTGTTTGACAGAGGTAACGTTACCAAATTTTTACCGGTATTTGAAGCTCTGATTGTAACCCGGCTGTCCGAGGGTTATGTTTTTTTCGAGTGTATCTATATTTTTTGATCCTCTCTGTATCCTAAATGGATTACATGGGTGGGTTTTCAACATATGTGGTGCATTTTGACGTAGTAAAAGAGGACAAGTAGGTTCACTACGAACAAAAGTACATCGCGCGGCTTAAATCTGTGCGCGCCGGTTGGCGCCGCACGCACACACTGATAATTTAAGGACCATTTTGGACCCAGGACCAAGGAGGTTGAACTTTAAGTAATTTAACAGAGTTCTAGACTACTACATTTGTTACCCCCTTTTTTAAGTTTTTAACACACAAAACAGACTTTACAAAACCAAAAGACTAAGGTTAAAATGAACCTGGCCGTAAATTCCGCTCTTGGTTAATGTATCACGGGCCTAAGCAAATAAGGACGAGGGGAATTTATAAAGTTAATCTGGTGAGCCAACATAGCGACGCATTCTACGCGGAGCCAATCCAAATAAATGTCGTTTAATGTATCTTTACGAGTATCTTGATTCTACGGAGATTATTTATTAAATTAATTATCAGTAAGATCACGCTTTTATACATTAGGTGTTTCTTGGAACTCACTTAGACGTGGGCGGTACAGGTCCACCATCCCACGCCAATGCAATTAAGAAAAAAAATTGGCAGACGAACAGACAGACAGACAAACAGGCGGACAACACAGTCATTCTTTATTGAAACCTAAAAAAGAAACAAAAATAAACATAAATAACCAAGCTCTTTTGAAATGAATCCTACAATGTAACTACCTGGTCGACTGAGCTTCGCTCGGGCTAAAACTCGTTTATAAGGGTTTTCCCAGAGATAAGGCCAAGCTAGATCGATTTGTCATCCCGAAAACCACAACATACCAAATTTCATGGAAATCGTTGGAGCCGTTTACGAGAGAATGAATGAATGATTTATTTGTATGAATGAATGTATATACAAGAATGGCTCGAAAGGTATTAACGTAAAGATACATGTGAAAGTTTGTGATTATGTGTGTGTCCATGTCACAGCTACAACACACATAGAGAGGGTAGGTTAGAGAAAAATAATGGTGGCAGTATGGTTTCTTTAAATACGAGTATTTACAGTTGTACATCGATGTACTTGCGCAATGAGCATTTTTTTGGAAAGCGCGAAACCATTCTAACCAATAATGAGGCAGCATGTTTGCAGAAAAGTAGATAGGAGGACCCAATGTACATAAGACTACCGATTGAAGTACATAAGACGATCAACTAAAGTAGATAAGACGCTCAAGTAAGATGACCAGGGGGCCTACCACGCTCTATTAATACGATTCAGTTTAGGCTAAACTGAACTGCATCGCTATTTCGTATCACGACGTTACTGTTGCGATTCAGTTCAAACACGGTTCAGCGACAGCGATACAGACATTTTCATTCACTCACTTCAAGCGGTTTTCGTACCATGACGCTTAACTTGAGTGGGAATTGAATCGCTTCAGTGTCAAATTTAGCGACTCAGTATAAGTTTACTTGGAATATTTTTAAATTTAAAGAACTTTTAAACTTTTTTCAAGTTTTATAACTTTTCATAGGTACTCACGACATTGTGCTTCTTAACTCCTCATTGATAAAACTATTTTTTCAGTGAGAAAAGAGACTCGTGGATTAGTGACAGCGTAAACATTTTATTTGTAATCAACACAACGGTTGCTAAGAACACGGAATGACATAGAGTTATGGTTTTCCAAAATAAAGAGGTTTTAGTATACAATATTTGGTTTGCATATAGCGGCATCCCTTTCGCGACTTAGCGTTTCAGTTTCGGACCAGAGACAATATCGGTCTTTCATTCACTTGTAAACCATTGAGACTCAGCTCTGAGAAATAAACGTCGTGGTACCAATTTCGACGATTCAGTTTAGGTGCCTAAATTGAACTGCTCTGCGTTTGGATCGTTTATGAAAGATCATGGTAGGCCCCCTGCATTGAAACCATTGAACCATTGAAGTGAAGACGACCAGACGAAAAATAAGATAAAGTAGTGTAGTTCATACCTATTAGTTAAAACCACGCATATTTTCTCCATTGTATCAACATTTGAAACACTCGTCAAAATAGCGACGTCATTATATTATTCAACATCCCGTGAAACCCTTATAATTAATTCTATAAACAGCCGGTTTTAAATCTTTAAACAACGAACAAAAGGCATGGAACGCTGAAACTAGTGATGTTCTGGGTCTTATAACAAAATATGTGCATCCGAAGAGTCTGATACGGATAAGGATTATTCAAATTATAAATGTTTATTCTGTATAGTGGCCGCAAAGGGCTGTTTTACATTGAATTTTTTCGGCTAATACCTACTATCGATGCTAAGAAAAGGGCCTTCAGTTCGATATTTCCGAACAAACACAACTTGGGGTTCTTCAATACCTAAACCTTTGGCTTCACTTTCCACCCGATGAGAAAAGGATAAACTGGTGGTTATTCAGTTCATTGATAAAAAAAGAATTTTAGCTGAAGCACATAATACAATTCCGTAATACTGAATTTCTTTACGAAAAATATCGGTTTGGTGATCCGCTAGAAAGAACCATCGTTTGTAATAATATTGATGTGTCTTGTGTTGTTGTGAATAAAATGTTTTTTTTCTTTTAAACGGATTCGGATACCCAGTACATCACTAGTAGAAAGGTCCCTACAGAGTACCTAATGCTTGCAAACAGAAGCTTCTGGATTACATGCCTCTGTTCCTCACAATACCATGTTTAAAACTGTTTGTACTCTTTTATTTATAATACATTTTGAAATTTTCATCTTTGTGGGTATTAAGCTTCGCCCTGTTTTATTAAGTACGGTCGGAGGCGGTTATAGCTGTAAGTAACAGAAAATTGGCCAAGAGCGAGTTTAAATGGCCTACTGAAGATTCCGTGCTTTGAAAGCCAGCGGGTACAACCAAAATGTCTTCATTTTAGGGTGAATAGCTAGAGTCGTGTAAAATGGAGTCTAGTCCTTTTAAGAAACTTTAAAAGACTGAGTCTCTTTAATCAGTGCAATACATATTGTGATAGTTACGGGACACAGTGGATGCAAGTGGCGAGTTGCTGTTTTTGAGGTGTTGTAAGGGGGCGGCCTTTGATCAGCAGTGGACGTCTCCCGGCTGGTGATGATGCTGATGACAATACATAATATAACAAAATATAAATAGATACACAGCAACATATAAGGTGCTAGAAAATTTGGTGCGGATATTTTCAGGGTATGTAATTAATAACATATGAATCAATTGTACACATAAATTATTTTAGTATTGTGTGGTAATATTTTTTTGTTTCATACAAAAATACCATTCCGTCCAAAAATAATGGACCCTAAAAACCTTTCATTAACATTAACTGTATTTTTTTTAATTTAATTGAATTGAAACGATAATTTGCATCGTAGTTAATTAGTTTCAATTTTTGTTATAGTTAGGCTATTTTTTTTATTCGACTGGATGGCAAACGAGCAAGTGACCACCTGACGGTAAGAGATCACCACCGCCCATAAACATCTGCAACACCAGGGGTATTGCAGATGCGTTGCCAACCTAGAGGCCTAAGATGGGATACCTCAAGTGCCAGTAATTTCACCGGCTGTCACACTCTCCACGCCGAAACACAACAGTGCAAGCACTGCTGCTTCACGGCAGGATTAGATGGTGGTAGCAATCCGGGCGGACCTTATACACCTATTTAGCCTAACTATAACATTTATGCGGAAGATTACAGGTAGGTAGCTATGCATACTCATACAATCAGTAGGAAACGTGTCAAAGCAAGCGCCCCTAAAGTGGATTATGGGCTCATAAATTAGCATTAATAAGTACAGTGCATGTATCATTAACCTTTAATAAGTTTCAACCTACCCAAGTAACTTTGCTTAATGGAATAATAACGGTGGGGTACGTCTTTATGATGTGACTACGACCGATCGGCGGCACATCGGGCATTTTATGTTCATTGCGCGGTGGAGAAGCTTGCTCCACAGGGTTATTTCACAGTATAGAAACCGGCCAAGAGCGTGTCGGACACGCCCAAAGTAGGGTTCCGTAGCCATTACGTAAACAATAAGTAATATTTTTCTAAGGATTTCGTATTTTATACGGAATCTTCCAAGTTTACGTATTTTTATACTTAGGCTGCTATTTACTTATATACTCTTAGGGCTGTTTCACCATCCATTGATTAGTGTTAAGTGACGGTTAAATATGCCCCGTCTTCGTCTATTCGAACAAAACAAATAGAGACAGAGACATCACATTTAACAGTTACTTAACACTAATCAATGGAGGGTGAAACAGCCTCTTAAACTACTAATAATTCTCAAGCAAACTTAGCCGTTATAGTTTTCCTTGAAAGTTTGATATACTTTCTACCATCCTGAATTTTTTAAAAATTTTCCACCCACTGGTTTATATTTTAGACGCTCGATTTTAATGAAAATTTGCACTTTAATGTTGAATAATATTTCGCAAATAATCAATGAATCGTAAAATCGTCTTAGCAAACCCCTAATGGTTAGGACGTAGGTAGTTAAGGGTTAAATTTTATGTGACATTATCAAATCAAATAACTGAAAGGTGGCAGTTAGTATAGGTAGGCAGCGCTATCTCGCGTTTGCGTACCGAGGTAGGTAATTATATCAAGGAGGCTGCCGAGACGGGATACTGCTCCTGTTTAGGGTTCCGGAGCCAAAATGGCAAAAACGGAAGTCTTATAGTTTCGCCATGTCTGTCTGTCTGTCCGTCCATCCGCGGCTTTGCTCAGGGACTATCAATGCTAGAAAGCTGTAATTTTGCAGGGATATATAAATAAAGTATGCCGAGAAAAAAGTACAATTAAAAATACAAAAAAAAATTTTAGTAGACGTAAAGTGGGGGTGATTTTTTTTCTCATCCAACCCTATAGTGTGGGGTATCGTTGGATAGGTATTTTAAAACCATTAGGGGTTTGCTAAGACGATTTTTCGATTCATTGATTTTTTTGCGAAATATTCACATTAAAGTGCAAATTTCTAAAATGTAAGCGGTAGTGTGGAAAAATTTTAAAAAAATTCAGGATGGTAGTAAGTATATCAAAATTTCAAGGAAAACTATAATGGCTAAGTTTGCTTGAGAATTATTTGTAGTTTATGAGTAAATAGCAGCCTAAGGTATAAAATATACCTAAACTTGGAAGATTATGTATAAAATACGAAATCCTTAGAAAAATATTACTTATTTTTCGTAATAGCTACGGAAACCTATTTTGGGCGTGTCCGACACGCTCTTGGCCGGTTTTTTACCAGCTTTTATTCTTAAAACGTTCGTATTAAGTTTTAAGCAAGTTTAGATGAACATCTGCAGGCGGTAGGACCTTGTGCAAGGTCCGCCCGGATTGCTACCACCATCTTGCTCGCTAATTGTTGTGTTTCGGCGTGAAGCGGCTGTGTTTTGGAGAGTAAGACAGCCGGTGAAATTACTGGCACGTGAGGTATCCCATCTTAGGCCTCTAGGTTGGCAACGCGTCTGTTTATGGGCGGTGGTGATCTCTCACCATCAGGAGACCCACTTGCTCGTTTGCCATCCAGTCGTGTAAAAAAAAAAAAAACACATAGCCAAGTGGTTAGAAACCTGACTACGAAGCTTGAGGTCCCTGGTTCGATCCTTGCCCGGGCAGATATTTGTATGAATAAAACGAATGCTTGTTCCGGGCATTGGACGTTTAATATATATTTGTCTATATAGGTATGTTTTTCCGTTGCCTAGTACCCATACTACAAGTTTTGCTTAGTTTGGGACTAGGTCAATTAGTGTCAAGTGCCCCATGATGTTTATTTATTAATGTTCCTGTGAAAATGGTAGCTTTAACCACAAAGAATTTCTTCAGGCAGTCAGGTAAAAAAGTTTAGTCAGCAAAAAGAAAATTATAACAAAATAATCAAACAGTTGGTTCAACAACGTCTCTTTCTGACTGTACCTACAATCGCAAATTACATGAATGGCATGTGACATGAATGAGGGCTATCGCGTATGAATTCGCCACTAGAGGCGCTATTGTAGCGTGAGGTCTCCGAAATGTCAAATCTCATAGTTTTTGGGTGAGCTACGCGGGTTTATTTAAAATTAGAATAATTTTGTGAATATTTTGCAATATCTGAAATTAATTATGGCAAATATGCGTTCCGGGGCAATGAATGTCTGTGTTTTGAGACAGTTTTGTCTTTCGGAAACCTTTGTCCTCCCTTTTTTCCGAACAAACGGGGACTATGGAACACTGTGGCATGCTCGATATTTTTATGGTACGGTTTAAGGTGTATTAAATATGATTTTAATCAAAACTTTGTTTTCACGCCCGTAATAACAGACTGAAAGCCATTCTTAAAAACCTCACGCAACAGTGCACCATTTAGTGAGACAAAAAACGATAGCCCTCTATTAATTTGCTTCGATATATCACCTGTGTTGCAACATATTGATCAACCCCGTTCCACTACAGCGACCTAGTTGGGGTGGATAACGAAAAATAGAGTTTTAGGACGCGTTTGTTGAACCATATGTCGTACGTCCCCAAGGAAATAGGTGATTCTACAATAGGCTGGTAACGTGTCCTAAGTAAATGAGTTTTTTTTATTTATTTAATGCAGGGTTTCTCAAATTTATGGCTCCACGTACCCCTGTTAAAGTTTCTAGATGACAGCGAACCCCTACCTCCCCCCCCCCCCAAAGATAGTAATAAAATTGGCTGTTGTAGAAACTAAGTTTATTTTTATTTCAATCATCATCATAATATAACGTATATTATTTATTTAAATAAAATGTAAGTAACAAATATAGGTAAGAATCATCTTGCCAACGAAAATACAAACTGAAACAAACAACAACAAATAACAAACAAATAAGTAACAAGTTTGGAGTTGAAATAAAAAATACAAAAAGACTCCAAAAACCAATCTTAATCATCTTGCCATTTTTGCAGCCACCATCACGTAAGCCTTGTCGCGAACCCCCTACCGTCGAATAGCGAACCCCTAGGGGTTCGCGTACCCCACTTTGAGAAACCCTGATTTAATGGAAAACAAATAGCTTAAAAATAATACTTCAATGATACCCTAATCTATAATAGTTAACACATACCAAAACAGTTTTGTTCCTTACTTCTGTCCATTGTAAAGGTTGCCGCGAAGAGATCGCTCTGATGCGATAAGGTCGCTTGCTTACCTTAGAAATTTCTTTGTGTACATACCTGTGTTTTCCGTACTGTTTACTATGTGTTGGTGTGTAATAAAGAGTTATTGTATTGTATTGTAAGAAAAAGTTTTTCAGATCAAAATTAGTTTGTAAAATGTATAAACAGCAAATTCTCTGACATTGATATATTTAGCATTTCTCTAAGTACCTATAAGACTGTCATTAGTAGCAGTTAAGTAATTTGTTATGCCATTTTTTTTGAGAATGGGTTATATATATATGCACGTTCTCTTTTTTGCAAGTCGTAGCCTTTTTCTTTTCTTTCTGTGTTTGTTATTTCTATACCTTCTATGTTCTATGAATGAAAATGTCAGTAAATTTAAATAAATATGTACATGTACTTATTATACGCATTTGTAAACAGAATATTATTGTGCCATAATAGTTTATAACAGTCTAATTTAATTTATAGCATAATGTAACCATAGTTTTTAAGCCTTAATGCAAGTACGTGGGATGTATTACTTTTTAGTTGCCTAATAGAATTAGATAACATTATTATAAATGTGGCTATACCCTACCAGGGTGCATAATATTGTAAGACTTATTAGAATAAGGCTTTATGTATTTTATGTTTTTTGACAAATATATAAATACTTAAAATTCCCGTTTTATACTTTATTATTGGGAACTAATAACCTGTGGCAACTTTGTTGGTCAATGTTAGATGTCATTGTTTATAATGTAAGTTTTATTGTACCGTTTGCGCCCAAATACATAAATAAATCGGTTCAGCGGTTGAGACGTGAAGAGCAGACAAAAAAACAAAGAAACAGACAAACTTTCACATTTATAATACAAGTGGGACGTATCGAGAAGGCACTTTCCTAGTAGGTGTCGTTAATTTTACTACTTACCTACACGTGAACGAAATAGCGGGCAAAATCGTGCATGTTAATTTTCGATAAACATTATCCTTATTACTTGACAGTAGTTTACCAGCGTATTATGGTCTAATATTGTAATGGCTACTACCCACGGCCAGGTGGGCAATTTACTTCGATCTTGTGGAAATTACACGCCAATCGGTTACCTACTCAAATTGATTGTCGGCTAGGTAATTTCAAATATATGACTATAAATATAAACTGGGTAAGTACACTACATAAATACGAAAAACGAAATTCCAAAAGTCGGAATCACGAACTTCAAATACCGATTTTTATAATTCCGAACGTTTTAAAACTCCTAATATGACTATTCCGATTCCGAAAATTAAAAATACCTCATGTTTTCAAAATGCCGAATTTTAATAAACCGAACAATAAGAAGTCCGACTCAATAATAATCCAAAATGTCAAAAATACGAATTCCGATTACTAAAACCGATTTTCAAAATTCCGAATATCATTACAACGATCAATAATAAATCCCGACTTACTAACTTAAGCTACTTATAATATGTAGGTTAGATTGGCCTAAAACACTATTTACTGATACTGATTTTCAAAAATGTGACACAAAGGTCTATTCGGCGCAGCTATGACGCTTCGCGCCTTGTCGCAATTCTAACCTAATCTAACCTAAGTATGCAGGTCAATTTATCTAAATTGGTTGGTATAATAAAAATCGATATTTTCAAATTCGGAAAAATAAATTTCGTGTTTTTAAGTAATCGGAATTATATGTCTTAGGAATTGTGTGAAAATCGGAATAAAATATTTCGGAGTATTTGGGTGTTCCCATATAAATTAGCAAGGAATTATTTTCACCGCACTAGCTAGAAAAGGCGCTCTTGCTCCTTCGAAATCTGCGTGGAAAAGCGCGTTTACCCATCTTGTAGAAAAAATAAATTTGGACGTACAATGTTCACTTTTTCATCCAAAAAAAAACATTTTGGGGCGTTTTCAAAAACAGTAATGTTATTCATCATTGTTTAAGTAATATAAATACTGTTATTTCTAATAAAAATCGTAACTAATTTCCGTTTCTTTTTCAATTATTCACCTCTAAATTAATTACGAACAATCAAAAACTTATTAATAAATATGCAATTATTTACTTCCATTGATCTATTATTTTTTCGCTGCAGTGAGGTGAAAAATTGTGTGCTGCGCTTGGCTGTAAAGTTGTTTAGCCTCTCGTGTCTTGAAACCCTCGGCTGCACTCAGAATTCTTCTTTTTTAAATCCTAGAATCCTTCGCTTGCTCTGGTTTAATATAAACACTCGCAGCAAACAGTAACTTTCACCCTTGCATAACAAATAACTATTAATTTGCATCCAGGTTTAAGTAACAAAAGTAAGCTAGATAATATTCACAACAAGTAAAACGTAACCCGCTAATGTAATTTAATAAAATATTATCGTGAGTACCTGCTTTTGTCTTTTGTTATATTAATATGAAAGACTTCCCTTTTGCCTAACGCCAAAATATTGTATAACATTGTAGTATCCGCTACAATAACATTAACATTAGGTAATCCACCAGGAGTCGTTCGTCATCGTCGGCTAACAAAAGGAACAATGGCTGTCCATCTCGCCGTACCTTTATCCGGGTAATTGTATCTTGGAATGTGTTAGTTATATGTTTACTAGAGTTACTCGTGGAATTATGGGCGGGAATTCCTATGGGAGTTTAATAAAATCCCGAAATTTCAATTCAACTGATGAATTATTTAAAGAAGTAAAACCAAAACATTTATTCGTGACATTTTACCAAAACAAAGAAAAAGAAAAACGGAAATCGAGACAAATTTTGTTACGAAATGGTCAACCTTGCAGCCGACGCTGGTCTTCCGTTAGAACCATTTACATTTCAGTTTAAAATTTATTAAAGTATCATCATCAACATCATCATCATTCCAGCCTTTACGTCCCACTGCAGGGCACAGGCCTCCTCTCGGAATGAGAGGGCTCGGGCAGTAGTTCCCACGCGGGCCCAGTGCGGATTGGGAACTTCACACACACCGTTGAATTGCTTCGCATAGGTTTGTTGTGCAGGTTTCCTCACGATGTTTTCCTTCACCGTAAAGCTCGTGGTAAATTTCAAATGTAATTCCGCACATGAATTTCGAAAAACTCAGAGGTGCGAGCTGGGGTTTGAACCCACGATCCTCTGCTTGAGAGGCCATAGGTCATACCACTCGGCCACCACGGCTCGGCTCGGATTAAAGTATTTAAGTAAATGTATTTAAGTGTGCAAATCAGTGGGTAAACACTAAATACATATGGAAGTTGTTACTTTACTGTTGTAAAAGTGGAACATGGACTTCCGCAAAGTGGAAATGAGTGGAATACCCTGCCTGTGTCCATGTTCCCTGATCGGCTACAATCTGGCCTTCTTCAAATCTAAGGTAGTGGACATTTATTAGGCAAGCGTCTTCGCTTTGCCATCAGGCATAATTGTGGCCAAACACTGGCCTATTTATATTAAAAAAAAGTGACATTTCATTCAATGACATACATAATTTCGCTATTTTTATAACGACACGTCTTTGCATACCAAAATCTCACTTCTCCAGTTCTAAGTACATAAATGAATGTGTTTTAAATACAAATATGTATCTGGTTAGCTATTTAGTTAGAGGGTAAAAGCTACGAGGAAACAGAATAGTAATAAATTTATCTTTAGAATTTATTTTTTAGCATAATTACGACCTTGTACGAAAGAGCGAATACCTCCTAATACAAGGTGTTACACTTAAAACAAGGATTCGTCAACAACTGTAAACACATTGTGAGAAAATAAATGATTTTGAATGATTTTTTTGATTTTTGAAGCATTAAAAGATCTCAGTATACGCGAGCTTCAAGTCTATATTATATTCTATTCTCATGCATTTCAAGTGCCCCAGAGTTATATACTCAGGCGTCGAGGTACTTTAGACTGCAGTGCAGGTGTTGCTAGATAAAATTACGGAATTTCACATGGCAAGACTGCCCAGAATGGCAATGAGAATGATTCGTGAATAGTCTTTGCAAGTTTAATATTTTTTATTAGAGTATTATAAATTATAAAATATATATATATCATAGGACACTGACACCAATTAATTGACCTAGTCCCAAACTACGCAAAGCTTGTACTATGAGTACTAGGCAACGGATAAACATACTTAAGTATATAGATAAATACATGCTTAAACAGACATTAAACATCCAAGACCCGAGAACAAACATTCTTACACGTATTGGTTGCGCCAAAGTTCGCATACCTACTCTTCACAAGTCATACCGTATTTTTTTTTAATTTTTTTTTTCAACTGGATGGCAAACGAGCTTGTGGCTCTCCTGATGGTAAGAGATCACCACCGCCCAGACACTTGGAACACCAGGGGGATTGCAGATGCGTTGCCAACCTAGAGGCCTAAGATGGGATACCTCAAGTGCCAGTAATTTCACCGGCTGTCTTACTCTCCACGCCGGAACAACAGTGCAAGCACTGCTGTTTCACGGGCAGGATTAGCGAGCAAGATGGTGGTAGCAATTCGGGCGGACCTTGCACAAGGTCCTACCACCTGCAAAAAAATCCGAATCATCGTTTGTCAGAATGTTTTTCCCATTGATACCTTAAAATTTTCTGATTTTTTTAAATGGTCATCCTACATAATACTATAGGTTAGGTTAGGTTTCATCATCATCATCATCCCAGCCTATATACGTCCCACTGCTGGGTACAGGCCTCCTCTCATAACAAGAGGGCTTGGGCTATAGTTCCCACGCGAGCCCAGTGCGGATTGGGCAGTTCACACGCACCATTGAATTGCCTCGCAGGTTTGTGCAGGCCAAAGCCGTGGTGGCCTAGTGGTTTGACCTATCGCCTCTCAAGCAGAGGGTCGTGGGTTCAAACCCCGGCTCGCACCTCTGAGTTTTTCCAAATTCATGTGCGGAATTACATTTCAAATTTACCACGAGCTTTGCGGTGAAGGAAAACATCGTGAGGAAACCTGCACAAACCTGCGAGGTTAGGTTTGTTTTATAACAATTCTGAACAATTATTGGATTCAAAGAAAAAAGAGTTATGACAAACGATCATTCTGGCAAACATTACACTTACAGGACTTTCGAAAAGTATGCGAGCCGATATGGACCCATTCTTCTACTAGCTTTTGCCCGCGGCTTCGCCCGCGTTGAATTCGGTTACCGCGCGCTGTTCCCTCGGGAACTGTGCGTTTTTCCGGGATAAAAAGTAGCCTATGTCACTATCTGGCCCCTAAACTATTCTCTATGCCAAAAGACGGACAAACATACAAACACACACACATTCGCATGTATAATATTAGTATGGATAAAGTGTCTATTTACTTATTTATATCTATCGTTACACGGTTGCGCAGACGCCGACTGACACTTAATAATTAATATTATTTTGTCTGCCACGGCACGTGTCTGGCACGCTCAATCTGTAGGTATAAAAGGACTACTCGTATCGTACAAAAGAAAATAAACAAATATACAATTGGCAGAATTACATTGTAGTATTTAGCTAAGGAACTGACAAACATGCGTGCATGCATGCTCTGATGATGAACTCGGCTTGTGTGATGTGTGTGTGTGTGTGTTTTACAGCTGGAAGCGGAAGAACGGCATAAATAGTCGTTGCTATAATAAGGTCGTGAGCAAAGTTTTTTTCCTTTTTTTACTCTGTGCATACTCATCAAAATGTATCCGTTAAAAACAGACATACAAGCAACTCTACGACAGTGCTCGAGGCTCTGCAGCCTGTAGTGCAGTCTGTGTGTCTGTGCTGTGCGTAGTTCATAAAGAGTGTAGCTATTTGAAAGAATAACATGGCATAAAAAATTACACAGCCTTTAGATGCTGCTCTTTGGAACTGAGAAAGAGAGAAAAGAACTGATTTATGTCCAAGCTCCGGAATTTCTCGTAGCTCTGGCAGCAGCCTCGCTCAACCTCGGGTGCAGATGCACTCAGTGAGTTAGTATAATGGATGTCTTGAGTTGTGGCTCTGTTAAATAATGCACGACTTACGGCTGTTTGTTTACCTACCTGTAGTTATAACTGAATTTGTACGTGTAAATGTAAGTCCTGGCAACATAGTGGTTTGACATGACCTTTCAAGCAGAGGATATTTCATCCTCCTCATGTCGTAGGACGTCCACTGTTGGACATAAGAATCCCCCATAGACCTGACTCAGGAGTCAGTTCTATGCGGTGAGAACTTTTGAGTCCTAACTTTTTTTAAGCAAAGCAATAATGTACCTAGCAAGTACTTAAATAAGATCTAGGCGTGGGTCACCGTTTTGTTATTTTAGCTATTGCCGTTTAGCACCATTCCGCAGGAACTATGCAATTCTCCGGGATAAAAACTACTCTATGTTCTTCCTCAGAACTCAAACTATCTGTATACCGAAAATCATCTAAATCGGTTCAGTGGTTTAGACGTGAAGAGGTAAAAAACAAACAAACGAGAAAACAAACTTTAGCATTTATAATATCTGTGGGAGTCTTCAAATTATTTATTCTTCACATACATTTAAGTTCTCATTTAAGTGATGTAGAGAATCTGAGAGTTTTAATTTCACTAAGGCTGCTTAAATAAAATAAATACCTAAATAAATATCATGGGACACTTGACACCAATTGACCTAGTTCCAAACTAAGCAAAGCTTGTTACTATGGATACTAGGCAACGGATAAGCATACTTATAGTAAATATACAAATATCTGCCCCGGCCTGGAATCGAGCCCGGGACCTCAAGCTTCGTAGTCAGGTTCTCTAACCACTTGAGCATCCGGTCGCCAAAGCTTACTTGCTTGCAGTAGCTTGCTTGCTAGGGTTAAAAATTAACTCTTTAATATTGTGGATGGAATTTCCTTACATTTCGACACTATTTTAACTCTAGGTCAGCACTAACGAGTTTGCCTTAGTATCTTAATTTACTTCCTGCTTCAATTATCGCACTATTCGAATAAATGAAACAGAAATGCCATCATAATCTCATAATTCGAAGAAATTAACCAGCAAAAATAAAAATAAAAACGCCCGAAAAAAAACGCTGCTTGAAAAGACAATTAAAAAGTAAAAAATAATTATGCGCTACCTAGCTGTTGCCCGCGACTTCATCTGCGAAGAATTCGTTATCCCTATCCCGCGGGGATTATGCTGATGCCCGCAAAATTAGCCTAAGTTAATTTAGTATAAGTATCTAGTAATATTTTTTTATCTAAGCGTTGTCGGTGTCGGGGGACCGCTAAGGTTAACATGAAACTAAATATGTGTATTTTTTAAAGTATTAACCTTAGCGGTCCCCGACACCGACAACGCTTAGATAAAAAAATATTACTAGATACTTTATACTAAATTAACTTAGGCTAATTTTGCGGGCAATCAGCATAATCCCCGCGGATAGGGATAAACGAATTCTTCGCAGATGAAGTCGCGGGCAACAGCTAGGTAGCGCATAATTATTTTTACTTTTTAATTGTCTTTTCAAGCAGCGTTTTTTCGGCGTTTTTATTTTTATTTTTGCTGGCGTTTTTTAAGTCGGGGGTTTTTAAATTTTAAATTTAAGTTTTTATTTCATGTTTTTTAAACTTTGATATAAGTATATCTTTTTAAATGTACTAGTGTGTTGGTTATCCTGGCTGCAGCATCAGCTCATCTTGTTGCCACCATTGCATTGTATGTAGAATCAAATACTGATCAAAAGGAATCAAATACGACATATCTGCTATTATTTTTTCAAGAGTATACTGGTGTGCTGGATATCCTGGCTGTAACATCAGCTCGTCGTATTGCCACCACTGCATTGTATGTAGAATCAATTACTGATCAAAACGATTTCAAACACGACATATGTGCTATTATTTTTATAGAGTGTACTAGTGTGCTGGATATCCTGGCTGCAGCATCAGCTCATCGTGTTGCCACCATTGCATTGTATGTAGAATAAAATACTGATCAAAAGGAATTAAACACGACATATCTGCTATTATTTTTCAAGAGTATACTGGTGTGCTGAATATCCTGGCTGCAGCATCAGCTCGTCGTGTTGCCACCACTGCATTGTATGTAGAATCAATTACTGATCAAAACGAATCCAAACACGACATATCTGCTATTATTTTTTCAAGAGTATACTGGTGTGCTGAATATCCTGGCTGCAGCATCAGCTCGTCGTGTTGCCACCACTGCATTGTATGTAGAATCAATTACTGATCAAAACGAACCCAAACACGACATATCTGCTATTATTTTTTCAAGAGTATACTGGTGTGCTGGATATCCTGGCTGTAGCATCAGCTCGTCGTGTTGCCACCACTTCATTGTATGTAGAATCAATTACTGATCAAAACGAATCCAAACACGACATATCTGCTATAATTTTTCAAGAGTATACTGGTGTGCTGGATATCCTGGCTGTAGCATCAGCTCGTCGTGTTGCCACCACTGAATTGTATGTAGAATCAATTACTGATCAAAACGAATCCAAACACGACATATGTGCTATTATTTTTTATATAGTGTACTATTGTGCTGGATATCCTGGCTGCAGCATCAGCTCATCCTGTTGCCACCATTGCATTGTTTGTAGAATCAAATACTGATCAAAACGAACCCAAACACGATATATCTGCTATAGTTTTATTAAGAGTGTACCTACTAGTGTTCTGGATATCCTGGCTGCAGCATCAGGCCGAGATTCCATAATCTTGCGTAGCTATATAGCATACATGGGTGTTTCAAATTTTAGGTCCCAAATATGTTTGAAAGTAAAGTAAATATCCATTATGCGTCTAAGATTCCTACCGCAGCGAACAAAAGATCTGATGATCTTGAAACGGCTGAACCGATTTTGATAAATCATGTCTAAGATCCATCGCTAGAAAACCAGCTTTCAAATAAAAAAAACCGCATTCAAATCGGTCCACCCGTTAAGAGCTACGGTGCCACAGACAGACACACAGACACACAGACACACAGACACACAGACACACAGACACACAGACACACAGACATACAGACACACAGACACACAGACACACAGACACACATAGCGGTCAAACTTATAACACCCCTCTTTTTCGTCGGGGGTTAAAAAGAGACGGCATCATCTATCACTTAAACTATCAGAAACTTATCTGAGGGCCATGCAGCAGGCCCTAAGTATGTCACGACGTTATTAATTCACGCAGACCCGCAATTACGAACAATAACATAATCATAGGCCTGGATAATAATCGAGGTCTTGTGCCATTAAAACCAGTGTTGCCTTACTCTGAAACAAGAGCTTTTATTGCCTTTGCTTTAAGCCAAAGATACCTATATCATCTATCGGCGATAAAGATTGCACATCGGTCTTCGGAAAAAGACATTTGGCTGTTCACGACGATCTCCGAACACTGGCGACCGTCCATCGATCATCGTATTTATTTAGTGACGTTTTATATCAAATAAATACTGCACCTTTATGGACTTAGCACCTTTATGACCTTGTGCCTAGGCCATGAACTATGTATGAAAATCCATTATTGTCCGCTGCTCTAACTTTTTAAAATTTGCTTACTAACATTAAACTGACGAAGGAAAAATTACAAACAGCCAACCACCACTACTGTGTAAGCATTTGCGATATTGCGATGCCTCGCGATGCATGGATGGATGGAAGGATAGATGGATGGATGGATGGATGGATGAAATATTTCCTCACAATTGTTTGAGAAAAGCACTACACAAACCTCGGCCAGAACAGGGATTGCTGGACTCGTTTTATCCGGCCTCGTCTACGACTCGGCCGCTTACCGGGGTACCGGCCATCAATCCCTTACTAATTGATGGACGAGTTCGGGGTAGACGGCCGAGTCGTAGACGAGGCCGGATAAAACGAGTCCAGCAATCCCTGTTCTGGCCGAGGCTTGTATATAGTGCTTTTCTCAAACAATGTGAGGAAATATATTTTGCAGGTGGTAGGACCTTGTGCAAGGTTCGCCCGGATTGCTACCACCATCTTGCTCGCTAATCCTGACGTGAAGCAGCAGTGCTTGCGATGAAATTACTGGCACTTACTGAGGTATCCCATCTTAGGCCTCTAGGTTGGCAACGCATCTGCAATACCCCTGGTGTTGCAGATGTTTATGGGCGGTGGTGATCTCTTACCATCAGGAGACCCACTTGCTCGTTGCCATCTAGTCAAATAAAAAATAAAATAAAAAAATACTTCATCCATCCATCCATCCATCCATCCATCCATGTATCCATCCATGCATCCATCCACGCATCCATTCATCCATCCAACCATCCATCCATCCATGCATCGCATCGCATCGCATCGCAATATCGCAAATGCTTACAGAGTAGTGGTGATTGGCTGTCTGTAATTTTTCTTTGTCAGTTTAATGTTAGTAAGCAAATTTAAAAAGTTAGAGCAGCGGACAATAATGGATTTCATACATACTTCATGGACTAGGCCAAGAAGTTATGTAGGGAGGTGGTAGGGAGCCATAAATGAGAAACTTCATGTCTCCATTTCGTGACATTAACGCATACATTTCCGAGCATGTTTGAGAAAAAATAATGTATTTAGTTCAAAATCATAAAGTTTTATCTTACGATGCGGGTAAAATCGATTGTGTTGTGTGTCAGTACGGGGTCGACTTAATGGTTATTACATCGATTATTTATAGTAATTGGATGTTTATCGAGGTAGTTATAGTAGTTTATGTGATTGTTTCATAATAAGAAGCATTAAAATACAAATGGGCGAGCTTATAAAAAATCACGAGTTTTTTAATGTGTACCTAATATATAGTTCAGTTACCTACTTACACTGCTACTTTATCTTCACATATTTTATAAACAAAACAAAAAGAAACATGAAAATGGCGCTAATTGAAAACTTTTCACTGTGCACCCAACCGTAGCTTTTTTTATTCAGAAACAAGTAATATTTAACATTGCCACAGACAAGAAATTCGTTCTAACGAAACCGTTCAACTTTATGCCGATTATAAATTTCCGGTTTTGAATGCCGAAAAATCCGGTTTCGGAAGGCTTATGGGACGTTAAAAAAAAATGCTTTTCATACAAAAAAGAATGTATTTTTTCAAGCAGAGGATTGTGGGCTCAATCCGGCTCACACCACTGAGTTTTTCGAAATTCATATGCGATTTTATATTTGAAAACCACGAGCTTTATAGTGAAGGAAAACATCGCTAGGAAACCTGCACAAACCAGCGGAGTAATTCCTTGGTGTGTGTAGTTCCTGATCCGCAATGGCCTGCGTGGGTACTAACAGCCCAAGCCCTCTCATTCTGAGAGGAGGCCTGTGCCCAGCAGTGAGACGTACATAGGCTGGGATGATGATGATGATGATGATTTTTTTTAGATAATCTCAACTGCCACTTCAACGAGCTAATTCGCTTGGCTATGTCGGTGACCCTTGTTCTTCTACGTATCTCCACATTTCTGATTTCTGACCAACAAGATGGACGGATGACTTGAGGCTGTATTGCCTACGGGTGCCCATAGAAGCTCCTGTCAGTTTCTATGGGCGTGTACACAAAAAACAGGGCCGGTATTTCCATGTCGGTGTTATCAGGGCCGGGAAAGAGTGTCACCCTGGCCCTTGCCTAACGTTTCTGACGTTCGCGATCGCAATCAAATGTCAGTTTTTGTATGTATGTATGTAAACTCTTTATTGCACATAAAAATAAAAATACAAATACACAGAGAGGAGAACCATGCGGACGCACTTCATACAACATTGCGTTTTTGTATTACAAAATGCGATTCGATGCTGATAGATGTACACCCTAAGGGGGAGACTTTCGTTCAACGGGTGTGTAATGATCAGTATAACAACATTTGATATAATTTCAAAGGATATAACAACATTTGATATAACTAGAAAGGCTAGGAGCTTCACAGAACTTTTTTATAAAATAAACCTAACCTAACCTACCCAAAGTACATCAAATCGAATGAATAACAATAGAAATATGTTTGGTATTTAAGATAAATTACATTTTATCAAATTAAAATTATATCAATTGTTACATTATTTATATCAATAGTTGTTATATCTGGGTAAGAGAATCCGTGCGCAGGTTTGCCACTCTGTGATCCGGTGGTATGGTTTGAGGACAGGTCATGTCCTTCTTGGCACGAGTCGTTACTCATTTAAATCGTATGGCTAAGCTGTTATGGTGTTTTTATAGTTAAGGCCTTTGGGAACTGACATGTTCATTATCTTTTGATGAAAGTTCCATTAATAAATAAAGAAAAAAAAAGTTGTTATATCCGTCGTTACGCACCCACGTCCAACAGCTTAGTAGACGTCCTATGGCTGATATGATGATGATGATGATGGTGATGATGAAACTCAACTGGTTGGATACTGTAAGTGGTGAGCGGTTTGTTAATGTTTCTCGATGAGAGCTAAAACATAGATGTCGCTAGTGTCGCTGCTTAAGTGGCTACGAAAGAGAAAAGCAGGCTGAAATGTGTGGATCATGGGAGAAATGTAACTAGGCTCCTATCCAGTGGTGGTGTAGGGGTATGGCACGCAACACGGAATGCTGAGGACCTGGGTTCGATTCCCAGCTCTGGTCTCTTTTTCTGGGTTTTTCCCGTGCATCCATGTTTCTGTATGCATTTTCATTGGATTTCACGGGATGACCGTAAAAGTAACATAAGTACTTACCTCTATACATAAAGTAATTTGGAGTTGAAATAAAAAATACAAAAAGACTACAAAAACCAATCATACAGTAAGAGTCTCTGGTTATATGAAAGCACTCAGCCCTGCTAGCAAAACCCTCAACGAACCATATCCCCAAATAAACCCCTTGCCTTACGCCTTATTTGTGCTGCGATGTATGTGATCACAGTGCTACATGAATATGCATGAGACCCCGCCATCGGGGAGCCGAAATACGAGGTTGGACTAGCCTGGGGCTGTCATGTGTATTAACAGCTTGCGATCAATAATAACAGAGATAACAGGTCACATGTAATACAAAATCAGATCTACCCTAAAGCCGTCTACACATTAGGTACCTACCGTAAAAATATCTTTAAATTCAATTTAGGCTATAGCAAGCACTTATGAATGTCAAAAAAAATCTACCACCAGTTCGGAAAAACCTCTATTGAGAAGAATCCGGCAAGAAACTCAATGAGGTATATTTTTTTAAACAGATTTACAATATTTTTAAATGATATGTAGTACTTATACATCACAAGTATTTAACACAACTTTATTTTTAACACAGTAAGTTCGCTATTTGTAGGGATCGCTAATGCGGATCGGAATTATTTCCAAATATCCCTGTCAATGATATAATCATTAACTTTATAATAAGCCTTAGATATTAATGCCTTGTTGACAATAGATCGGAATTTTGTATCCGTTTTATTTGTATTTGAAGATGCTTAAAACTACACTACTAACGGTTGGCTTGGAGTGATGCTATAACGTCGGTTACGTTATCGGTATTTTTTTAGACTCAAAATAGTCACGAGCTATGCGAATTCCCGGGAACTTTTTAAGTACGTGACTAGTGATGGGACGAAGCGAAACTCCCCCTAACTGGGATTCCCGCGGGACTGCCTGTCGCGAACTGACTGGCAACTAGTTGGCCGCACTTACGTAGTTTTAAAGAGTTTAGTTCGAAACTTTACTTGCTTCTCTGTGCCATAAAGTTGCTTTGTTAACGGATACCTTTCTATAATTTCTAGAGCTCGACTTTTAAAGTGGCAACAGGTGAACGAGTTATTAAAAAGTAAGTACGACACAAAGTTGGGTAGATTCTTGGGTAAAAAAAACATCTATTTAATCCGTCAGTAATCATCATCATCATCATCAGCCGGAAGACGTCCTCTTTTGAACAAAGGCCTCCGCCTTAGAACATATTATAGAAATAGAAAAATTTGTTCAGGTTATCACTGCTGTTCAATCACTAGCAGCGCCATAAGGAGTGCTGCAGGGCTACTACGAAACTCGAAGTTCGTATCGTACCGTCCCTCTCGCTCTCGTATTAAATAGTATAAGTGTCAGAGGGTCCGCACAACACGAACTTCGTGTTTCGAGTTTCGTAGTGGCCCTGGTGCGTAGCCAGCTTTGCATGAGTCGCCAGTAGAAATAACGAACCCGTTTTGTCATTATGAACGCATTGCTCAGCTGTTCCTTGTAGGCGTTTACGTATTTTCAGTGAGATTTCATACATCATTATAATACGGTGAGGGGGGACCGCGACCACGTGCAGCAGCAGGTCGTCGCGGGCGCAGCTCGTGGGGCAGACATACCTACCTAGTTCTCGTTAATGCAGGTCATTCTCAATGGTCCTTGAACACATGATAGAGGATTTAATATATGGATATAGATAAAATATCGTATGCAACTGTACGTAATTAGGCCTTAAAACACTCATGTGACCCTCGTTTCATAAACCCACACTCGTGTTTTAAGGACCCCTATTACGATACAGTTGCATAAGATACTATTAAAAGACAGTAGGTATGCTGCACAACCGGCATATTTATACAATGCAATAAATACTAAGATTGGCATATATGAGCTGCAGTACTATAAGTGTAAGAAAGCCGTTACTGATTTGCTTAAACATCTGAGTTACGAGGAAACTGAATTGTTATTATGTAAGATATCGTCCTAGTCCTAAGATGTAGATAAGACAAAAATTGTATAGTTAAGTAACTATTACTATTACTAAGAGTTGGGTAATGATAAGTGAATTACACACACACACACACACACACACACACACACACACACACACACACACACACACACACACACACACACACACACACACACACACCCGGTAATTAATACCGTATATAAATTGTATTTTCAATATTTTCATTTCATTTCGTTTTAAACTTTCATGACATTCCATTCATAGTTAAATACTAAAACGGGACTTATCACGCTAGTAATATTTAGTAAATATTACTAGTGTGATAAGTCCCGTTTTAGTATTTTTTTGGTTTTATACTAAAACGGGACTTATCACACTAGTAATATTTATAATCTTTCAAACAACACAAACATTTCTGCACATCTCTGGTGGGAACGCAGCCTTACACCGCGATCTGACAGCGCGGTATTTAAAATGGAGCACCGATCGTGAACGTAACAATCGATTTATCCCGGACAGTGGTTAAATCCCTATTCCGTGTGGGCAGATATTAATCAACGTCGTTATATCCTATATTTTTAACTGTATTTATTTACTCATGCGACCACCACCACCAGATTTTAGACGACCAGATGGCCTAGTGGTTAGAGAACCTGACTACGAAGCTTGAGGTCCCGGGTTCGATTCCCGTGTCGGGGCAGATATTTGTATGAAAAATACGAATGTTTGTTCTCGGGTCTTGGGTGTTTAATATGTATTTAAGTATGTATCTATCTATATAATTATATTTATCCGTTGCTTAGTACCCATAACACAAGCTTTGCTAAGCTTACTTTGGGACTAGGTCAATTGGTGTGAATTGTCCCGTGATATTTATTTATTTATTTATTTATTATGCTATTACGAGCACTCAAAATCTCCATTTTAATTACAGGCTGTTTGAATTGTTCTCATATTTTATTGCTTAAGCCAAATGTTTGTTGTGTTTGTTTCTCTTTCATAATAAAACGACAAGATTGATTTGTACAAAATTCAAAAGAGAAAAAGCAGTAGTTTAAACTAAAAAGCTGTTATTTAGTAAGTTGAGATTCAACAGTCTTGGGACCCATTATGTTTTAATGTTTATTTGGGCACAAACGGTACATGGTTCTTAAAAATAAACAAATTACAATATACATAAACCAATAAAGCTGCCACCACTTACTGATCCATTTAAGTAAGTTATCGGGATGCTTTGAGCTGGCTCGATCTTGTATGGGTCCAGACCCGACTGTTGAATTTTCTTAACAAAATATACAATACAATTACTCTTAATTGTACACCAGAAATAGTAAGCGATACAGAAAACAGGGACACAGAGAGAATTGCAAGGTAAGCAATAGGCGGCCTTATCGCTTAAGAGCGATCTCTTCCAGGCAACCTTTTTACAGAAAGAAGGAAGGACTAGTTCACAGCAGGTGGTGCATTAACAGTAGATCAGAAAAATTAAAATGCAACATAATCAAGTACAGCGATAATCAAGTTCAGTGAAAATATCTTTATTCAAATTAGGCTATAACAAGCACTAATGAATGTCAAAAAAATCTACCACCGGTTCAGAAAACCTTTGTTGAGAGGAATCCGGCAAGAAACTCAACTAATAATGAATCCTCATACGATGTATTTTTTTGGAAATTCCGACGGGAAATGTCGCAAAATCCTAGATACCAATGCGAGTGAAAAGCAAAGAAATTAATCTCAATTTCATCAATGGACGGCGCTATCCAACGCTAGTGTCGAATAAATCTAAATGTGTGCAAACTAAACGCGATCAATCCCGGCTGTGTCCGACATTAGCCGACGTGACGGAAATTCCCGAGCGCCAGCTCCGAAACAACCAGTTTGATCACTCTTTTATCGGAGAACCTACCAAAAATAATAACTAAAATCTACCATTTATTAACATAAACTACTAAGGGCCTGTTTGACCACTTGTCGACTAACTTTAAGTGTCAAATAAGAATAAGAATAAGAAAGAATAAGAATAAATTTATTTATAATACAACATTGAAATCGCACAGTGAAATATCCGGCGGATAAAAGTAATGCCGTCTTTGTTTATTCGGACAAAACAAACAAAGACGGCATCTCTGATATCCGTCACTTAAATAAAAGAAAACGGCCCTAAATAAAACGTCCAGGAAATTAAAACAAAAATATCGTATAAAAAGTTTTCTTAATTTATATTTAAAGTTACTTAATTGTTTTGGTCTAATTTAACGTCTCTTAAAATATTGGTACTTAATATGTTAGCACCCTGTATTTTGATATTTCTTTAACAATTTGTATATATATACAGCATGTATTTTTATTCAAACACAAATACTAGTAATAAGAAGACGTCGCGTTGCTCTTAAATTTTACTTCTAAAGCTTATTTAATTTAAATAAATCCACAACTAAAAACACGAATTAACTAAAAAAAACCGAGCGAAGCCCAATAGTCCAGGTGCTTACTTAAAAATGACTTGCGATTGACTTCTATCTCACCTGATGATGAGTACAGATGAGGTCGAACCTAGATGTTCAGATCTCTAGACTTCACTGGTTTAGTATTTTTTTACGAGCATGGAAGGCAATCACCGCCGCCCATGGACACCAGCAACACGAGGGGTATCACAGGTGCGTTGCCGGATCTTTGAAAGATTAAAAGACTTGTTTTTTAAATATGCCTAAGTTGTACCGCTCCGGGAATGTGGTCCTAGGAAGCTGGTTATTTAGTTTAGTCGTGCGTGGAAAAAGTTCCACATAATGGTGCTGGATTGCCAACCAGCCATGCCACCAGAGGTAGGGACATCTTTAAATCGACCTAAATTGTATTTACCCCAAAGCTAGCTTATGTGAAAGACTGGGCCAGTCGGCCAGGACTTTTTTAACGTAGGTCTGAAAAAAAAAGATTTGCCAACAGTAACAAAAAAATTGGTGCTTGTAACATAACTTGAGTGACTACAAAACTAAGACCTACTAGTAGCTAAAAGACAGGTGATGTCTTACAAAATCAGTTTTGCAATATATCATAATTTTGGTTCCTAATTAGACAATTGTGACTAAACGTCAAGTGCCTAGCCAAACTAGTTCAGCTATCCTTATTTTTCAGTGTACAGGTGGTACAGGCCCTCTACCTACTACGGAGTGCAAAATTTGAATTTCGTATCTTGCCGTCCCGTTGACGCTTAGATTACAAACGATGCAAACTTCGATTTTTGAAGTTCGTACTAGCCCCATAGATCATGCGCAACTTTGACAGTCCTGATTTAGTTTCCACACATTTTCTTCCCCAACCGCCGTAAACATGTTAAAACCTCATTCGTTGTTTAATAATTGAGTTAAACCCGAATTATATTGCTCCGAGTCGAAAATTCACGCGCTCAAAACAACAACACCCTTTGTTTGACCGTGAATACAATCCACATTCAACCTTACAGCGCGACAGCAAGGTTCGATTTTAAGTAAACTTTGAGGGAACGTAGAACCTTGTAGTATGGAGGTTTTGAATTTGTAGTCCCGGAGCGACGCGATATAAGTGAAGCAAATAATTATATTATCCGTAATATTGTAAACAACTCCGGCGAGGGACTAGTAGGGCGTATAGGGAGACTAGACGTGACTGGATTAAGGATTGTAAATCTATTATGATTGGTTATTTGGAGTCTTTTTGTATTTTTTTTTAAAATACAAAAAGACTCCAAATAACCAATCATAATTTGATTGCTTAGTAGCGACATCTCTTGTCTGGGTGAGCGGTTGGTTCCGATAGAATGTGACGTCTCTGGATGAGAGCGAAAACATAGATGTCGCTAGTGCTGCTGCATAAGTAGCGTAGTAGAAATAAGCAACCTGAGATATGTATGCATAGGAAAAATTCGTGTCTAAATTCCTGTCCAGCGGTGGTGTAGGGGTTATAGCACGCAGCACGGATTGCTGAGGACCTGGGTTCGATTCCCAGCGCTGGTCTCTTTTTCTGGTTTTTCTGTGCATCCATGTCTCAGTTTGTATTTTCGATATTGTAAATCTGTTTAAAAAAATATACCTCGTTGAGTTTCTTGCCGGCATCTTACTCAACAGAGGTTTTTCCGAACCGGTGGTAGTTTTTTTTGACATTCATAAGTGCTTGTTTTAGTCTAAATTGAATAAAGATATTTTGACTTTGATTTCATTGTAAATCGACAAAGAGCGAATAGATAAAAAAAAATACATGGTGTCTCAAAATTGTTCCGGAATAATTCAGGAGATACTTGGATTAGCTTGATTGATAAAATACAAACAATAACTCATTATTTGTTGTTGCAGTGGCAATAAAAATATTATATATGTAAATTTCAGCTGGGTAAATACATATATTAATTCTTGAGAAGCAAGCTCTCTGACAGATAGAGCGAGGAACAGTGTAGCTTAGTGTCGTTAAGGTTGCGTTGCATTTTAATCATATTTCTCTATTAAATATTAATCTTTTGAAAAGTCTAAATATATTTGTTCTTAATGAAAGTATTTCAAGAGACCATTCTCGCATTTACACCTACAGCACTATTGGGACTGCGGGTGTGTTCCTACTTAGATCCAACTTTTCTAGATGAAAATACATATTCACTCTCTGTATTTTGTAGACGACCAGATGGCCTAGTGGTTAGAGAACCTGACTACGAAGCTTGAGGTCCCGGGTTCGATTCCCGCGTCGGGGTAGATATTTGTATGAAAAATACGAATGTTTGTTCTCGGGTCTTGGGTGTTTAATATGTATTTAAGTATGTATCTATCTATATAATTATATTTATCCGTTGCTTAGTACCCATAACACAAGCTTTGCTAAGCTTACTTTGGGACTAGGTTAATTGGTGTGAATTGTCCCGTGATATTTATTTGTATTTAGATTACGCTTGTCTACAGCGAAAACTGGTTTAGAGGACCGTAATGAACAATACATTGTACACATGAGGTCCAACTAGATTTATTGTTTCAGAAACGGGTTTCGCAACAATTCCCAAGTTTGCAACGCAACGTGCTTCTATAAAACTAAAACACAACGTAAAATATTGCGGCCTGCAAACTTTGAAAGTTTTTTTTTTAATTTTATACCTTTAACATCGCGATTTCTCCCATGCTTGTATACAAGATGTTCCGTAAATATATAATATAATAAATAATAAAATCTTGTTTATTCATTTAACATTGACACATTTGGTTAGTAATACAAAAGATTTAAAACAATGAGGGTCACCACATGATGACGGTAGCAGGTCGGTGCAAGCCATTGCAGTGAGCCATGTAAGGGCAGTCAAATATGCGACATACAATACAATACATATACGACAAACTTAAATGGGAGATAGGTGGGCAGCTCATCTACCAAATATAGAAAAATGAAACATCAACAAAATATTCGCAGGACAAAAAATGCTGCACTAATAGCGTCAAGCCAGTACTACCCTACCACCTTAAGTTGAGGTGCGAACTGTATCAGAATAATAATAATCTTTTTTACACCTCTCCTTCAGAAAAATAACTTTTCACACCTCTCCTTCAGAAAAGTAACTTTTCCTGCCTGACGAGAGGGAGCAAAGTGCAACTTTTCTGTTCAAGGCTTTTGTAAGTGTTTTATTGCAAATGCCATTTTTTGAAGTTGATAATATTGTAAAGCCACGCCATTTTCTATGCTGGTTGTTCTTTTATAATATTTAGATTTTTTTTTCAAGTTTCTTAATGCTTGGTGTGAAAAGTTGTATGAGCCACTCGGGGGCAAAATTATTTTCATCTTGGGCGTTAACACTTGAATCCCTCATTACGCTCAGGATTCTACTTTAGAATCCCTCGCTACGCTCAGGATTCTATTGTAGAATCCTTCGCTACATTCTGGATTCAATGTACGCCCTCGCCGTAAATACACCATTTTGCTCCCTTGTGACACAAATAACTATTTCCTCCCTGGCGAGAGGGAGCAAAGTGCAACTTTTCTGTTCAAGGCTTTTCTAAGTGTTTTATTGCAAATGCCAGTTTTTGAAGTTGATAGGTGTAAAGACACGCCATTTTCTATACTAATTGTTCTTTAATAATATTGAGAATTATTTTTTTCAAGTTTATTAATGCTCGGTGTGAAAAGTTGTATGAGCCACTCGGGAGCAAAATTATTTTCATCTTGGGCGCTAACACTTGAATCCCTCATTACGCTTAGGATTCTACTTTAGAATCCCTCGCTATGCTCAGGATTCTATTGTAGAATCCTTCGCTACATTCTGGATTCAATGTACGCCCTCGCCGTAAATACACCATTTTGCTCCCTTGTGACACAAATAACTATTGAAGCCCTGGAAACTGCGTTAGTTTTCATTGTATTGCAGGCCCCAGTGGTTGCCCGTTTACATTGTTCAGCGCTAGGTTGTTAACAACATCCAAACTTATTTTAGAATTTTAAAAACTAAAAACAGAAGTTATCGCATAACATGATATTTTGCAATTTCACATTCATATTTTTTGCGTGCGTGAGTGAGTGAGCGTGAGTGTGAGTGTGTGTGTGTCTGTGAATGCACTCGAGCACTGGTTAAATTTATCAGCAGGTTAAATTAAAGAAAATATACATTTGAGGTTTTCATAACAAGCTGCTTCGTCCTTTTTAAAGATAAACTAAAGTCAAGTCCAGAGACTTTATTTTCTAAGCTTTTGCCCGCGGCTTTGTCTGTTTCAATGCAACTTGTAATGCGACTTGCACTACACGCCATGTATCTTTTTGTCTGCCACACAATACATCTCTGAATGCCACATTTAGTCGCATCAGTCTGGTGTATTTTTCTTGCAGATCTGAACTGGGTTTTAGACGGTACGGCCACGATATTTGCTTTGTGATTAAAAATCGCTAGTACTTTAGAGTCGGATATCAAAAAATTTAATAACCCACTCGGCTAGCGTGGAGTGCTTCTGCTAATTAAATCGACATCAATTGTTTTATCGTTTATCGACGCCACAAGCACATCTCGAGCGGGTTATTGGCTTGCTTATTAACCTAACGGTATTATTTAGGATTCCGCTTATAGCGATTGATTTTATGGTTAAAGAACTTTATTTGTCAAAGAAATTTACATTTCACTTATTGAGAAAATGCTTAAACATACCGTATCAGCGAGCACCGAAAAATACACCAAGTTAAACTGGTTTAGTTTGTATGTACTGTATTTGTTGTATGTGTAGCATTCTTTTGTTTACAAATAAAGATTTTTACTTTTTAACTAACACGCAACTTTTAAAACTTAAATTCTATACATGTATTGTGTTTCTACTTACAATTAGCAAACCAGTCGCGCAACTACAACAACTGGCAATTAATTTATTGCATATCCTGCACAAACTCAGCTACCATAAGGTCGCGGGTGAGCAAAGAAAGTCTTTTAGCTCATCACCTAACTAAATTTTAATAAAATTATGTTGAAACCACTGAACTGAGTGATGGTCGACCGTTTTGACGTGCTTCTGACGAATTGTGGTCATACCTGTAACAAAAAAAATGTATATAGACTTACGGTGTTGGTTTGATGTCATAAATCTGTATTTGACTATAGATATAAATCAGTCAAGTGCGAGTCTATACTTTGACAAGCAGCAAAAAATAAGTTTCTATTTCATGGTATTTCTGTGACAAAAAATGTTATTTTATAATTTCAATGATGGTCGGATTTTTTTCTTGTGTTTTGAGGTTACTTTTTGCCAAATTTCATAGTTGTGGGTCAACAGGAAGTACTCTATAGGTTCCGAGCCCACGGTTTTTGTATAAAACACACTTTCAATAGGATGACTTTTGATCTTGTGAACTTTAAGGGCCTTCACCACTCTTCGTTAAATATGATGTCGTCACTGTTTATTCGAACAAAACAAATAGAGACGACACTTATCTGCCATATAAAATGTATCAATAAAAACAAGCCCTATCTAAGTTCAAGTTTGGGACCACGCTTTAATGAGAAAAAGAGCATGACATACAGAAAAAGAACTAAGCGATCTTATAACGATTAAACTTTTCTTTCTGAAATAACATACAAAATACTATATTAACGGTACACCTTCCCTGTCCGGGCGCCCCCAATATGGGACCATAAAGCTTTTGTTAGGAGTCCGCTTTCACTATGGGTCAACTGTTTTGTATGGGGATAGTGTAGGTACGTAGCTTAACTAGCTTTTGCCCGTGGCTCCGCCCGCGTGGTATTCGGTTATCGCGCGCTGTTCCCTCGGGAACTGTGCATTTTTCGGGATAAAAAGTAGCCTATGTCACTCTCGGGCCTATAAACTATCTTTATGCCAAAAATCACGTCGATCCGTCGCTCCGTTACGGCGTGAAAGACGGACAAACACACAAACATACAAACACTCGCATTTATAATATTAGTAAGTATGGATTACACGGCACGGAACCCTGCGAGTGTACGACTCGCGCTTGACCGTGCGATGGCCAATAAAAGTGTTTGTCGGACGACATGACGGTAATTAAAAGTGGAGAGCGGCAAAGGCCACGGGTTCGCATCCTATCCTATGTACAGCGGAATATCACTAGGTAGATATTACCAAAGTTGCATAGTCTAGCGAGGGATGAGTTATTTTTAGGGTTAGGTATTCCGAGCGTTCCAATACTTTCAATCGTCTCATTTTCTGGACACTTTTCTGTGAAAATGGCCGAATATTCTGATACAGTTTTTTTAGTGTTTCTGCTGGGGTGTTTATTAACGCTTCAGCATTATGCTGAGCCGTGTCCGATTCACAACCGCAATGACACATACTTTCCTTGGTTTTGTCTATTTACTGTGATTTATATAGTGGACCAAGAAAGTGCTTTCCCAATTTTAATGACAGTAGGAATACTTCAGAAAAAAAATCAAATCGGTTCATAAATGACGGAGTTCTGAGGTGACAAACATAAAAAAATACAACCGAATTGAAAACCTCCTTTTTTGAAGTCGGTTAACAATAAAACAATAAGGCTGATTGTCATATTGACTTTGAGAGAAAACAGGCTTTGACGTTTTAAGCGCTACAAATGACTTTAAACCTTATTATGATGGTAAATGAATTTCTTAGTCGACTGTACTTAATACTATTATTGTGTCTTGTGTTGTGAATAAATGTATTTTCTTTTCTTTCTTTTAAATACAGTAACTCTAACAAAAAATCGAAAACGACATCAGAATGATGTATGGATTATGCAGTGGTAGGACCTTGTGCAAGGTCCGCCCGGATTGCTACCACCATTTTACTCGCTAATCCTGCCGTGAAATAGCAGTGCTTGCAATGTTGTGTTTCGGCGTGGAGAGTAAGACAGCCGGTGAAATTACTGGCACTTGAGGTATGTCATCTTAGGCCTCTAGGTTGGCAACGCATCTGCAATCCCCCTGGTGTTGCAGGTGTCTATGGGCGGTGGTAATCTCTTACCATCAGGTGACCCACTTGCTCGTTTGCCATCCAGTCGAATAAAAAATAAATAAAAAAAAATACCATAAAAATACATATTTTTCTTTCGCCTAAATACCTACGCCAATATTTTCAGTTCAAAGGTTTTAATATAACCATCGGATCAAATTTGTTAAATTGTTCAAAGTTCATGACGTCACATTAAAACCACAGATCACAAAGCGAAGCACTTATGACTGGAGTTGTCATTGGATTGTCCCTTGTAAACGTTGCTCTACCTGCTAATGTTTCACCGAAACTAACAAGTCTGTAAAATGAACTATTCATTTGTAAAATTTTGGTTTTAATATTGATTTTATTTTTACTTGTATTATAACCAACAATTAATTACTTAAATAATTTCTGTATTTTACTAACCATACTATTGATCGTTTTTATAAGGTCTGAAATAAAGGTAGGTATTTTATTTTTATTTCACAAAATGTGTTGTTGTGAGAAATGTTTTGATTAAAAACTTATCGTTTGACAACCACAATCACATTAAATTGAGCGAAATTGAATCATACATTAAATTAATCTAAATTAATTTGATAAAAAATTATTTTATTATTTGTAGTATTGTAGTGTAGTCCAAATTTCTTTCCAGTAGGTCGCTACATTACGAGTACAAATACAAATACGTTTATTTGTCAAACATAGGTGAAAACAGGTGGATATAAATGAAAGTTAAACCAGACACAGACAGGTGGATTAGAAACCATTTTACGCCGTCTCCTGACACAAGTTACTCTATGGCACAGACTATATAAAATACAGAAGCTGCACAATCTCGATAATCCGCTGCGACGGCTGCCCCACGGCCCGTCGCCTCCGCAACTCAGCGAGGTGACAGATCGTTCATGCGGGTCGCTAAACGCCACAGTTTAGGGAGAACAAGTGATCTAGAGTTACAGCGAATTGGGTCGGCAACAGAACTACCGAGGGTTCCCTTTATCTTGCATAATATTGATTCTCCGAAATACACTTCGCATAACAGATATCTCATATTTTTTTTAACCGAATGATACTTTTGCATAATCATTAAGTACTTTGCATAATTTATCAGTTCGAATAATAGTCATTTCTCCGAATATTAAATAGCAGAACATTAGTATCGCCGATTTTTATATGGCATAATGGCATAGCAAAATACTAGTTTGGACTATTGTATTTTCACGAAATTTTAAATAGCGCTGACTTAAACATGGCGTAATGACATAGTTAACGGAACTAACAGCTACCATATAAGAATGGGTTAGCGTTAAAGTAAGGCCAGCAAAGCAAGCGTGCTGTAACAGCAGCAGGCAAAGCCCCAGAACAGAACAGCAGCTACATAGTAGGTTGGGTTTGGTTAGAACTGCAACCACAACAGCCAGAATCTTAATGCTGCTAATTAAGGTTAGGTTAATATAGAGCTACAATTAAAGCAACGCTGTGGTGTTTTTAACGCTTCAGCATTATACTGAGCCATTTTATATTATCCTTATGCAAAGTAATATTATGAGATATGTCTTTCTGCGTAACAACTATTCGAACATATAAATATTATTCTCATCGATATTATGTGATGTTAATATTCTGCTTTACAAAATTATGAGAAATTATAGTATGAGAAAAAATATATGCGAAAAGTGATTCGGTGATATAATGATTCTGCTCAAGGTTGTTATGAGAAACGAAATTATGAGATTCGATTTTATGCAACATATTAGTGAACCAGCTAGGTACCGATACTGTTCGGTTCTACCTGGAAGTGAATAGGAAAGAATTGAAATTGGAAGGTTATATGGTGCATATAGATTTGTATTCCCAAATGGGGTAGGCACCGCTTCGGAGACACTTTAAGCAATTTTAGGTTTAAGTTTGACAAAAACGGTACAATAGTGACAGGCTGCTAGCCTGTCGCCTACGGTATACCTTAACCTATATCCTCAGTCGCCTCTTACGACATCCGCGGAAGAAATTTAGAGGTTTGGGTGGGTTTTGATATTTGACACTGAATAATAATGTTCCATATCAACAGATATGAAAATGTCACTCATTTAATACAATAATTGATTGGCACTTCGGGTGCCATCGTATTTCGACATTTCCCGATGGACTATAACTATACTCGCCACACACCTGTAAGAGTTTTAACACGATTCTCCGTGATGTTAGATGGTTAAAGCCGTGGGTTTAAGCTAATTTCCCGCGTCCCACCCGCGCGTTTTATCATCAACCCGGATTTACTCCAAAATAAGTCAAAATTAAGCTGTGCCCAAATTCAAACAAGAGGGAGAGCAAGGGCAGGAATCGAACCCTAATCAGTATGCCTGCCGGCGCCCGATTATTCATGGCAGGTGGTGACAGCGCCAACGTCTCAACACTGGAGTACTGACAGGCATTAGCATACTCGTAGTTCAGAAGTGTTCTTCCACGGTCTTTGTTGCCTTGAAAAGCTGGTTTTCCATAAATACCGTAAACTGCTTCAACTTTGCCCTCTGGCCCAAACATTGCCTGATTCGATTTAGAGTCGATAACTTAGCACCCTTTAGGTTTTTAAACTTTTATCCCCCGTAATAAAAATAAAAGCCCTTGTGGATCAAAGTTGGGTAAAACCTCATAAGAGTGCTAAGTTAACGATTCTAAATCAAATCAGGTAATGTTGGGGCCAGAGGGCAAAGTTGAAGCAGTTTAACGGTATATAATCACGCACTATAAATTAAAAACAAAAACGGCCAAGAGCGTGTCGGACACGCCCAAAATAGGGTTCCGTAGCCATTACGAAAAAATTAAGTCATATTTTTCTAAGGATTTCGTATTTTATACGGAATCTTCCATGTTTAGGTATATTTTATACCTTAGGCTGCTATTTAAGAGTAAAACTACCAATAATTCTCAAGCAAACTTAGCCGTTATAGTTTTCCTTGAAAGTTTGATATACTTACTACCATCCTGAATTTTTTCAAATTTTTCCACCCACCGGTTTAGATTTTAGAGGGGTGGGGGGCCGCTCGATTTTAATGAAAATTTGCACTTTAAAGTTGAATATTTCACAAAAAATCAATGAATCGAAAAATTGTCTAAGCAAACCCCAAACCCCTAATGGTTTTAAAATACCTATCCAACGATACCCCACACCATAGGGTTGGATGAGAAAAAAAAAACACTCCCACTTTACGTCTATGGAAGGTCCATTTTGGCTCCGGAACCCTAAAAAACAAAGATCTAAACTAGTCGGACCGTTACAACAACAATACAATGCAATACAAACAATACGAAATATAAGAAAAATATATGAAATAATCTTAATCATGACTTTTGAATGTTTAATTCTGTAATTTTATCAAATATGTCCATTTGCCCATAGCTTATGTAATATTGTTCATAAACTATTTACCGTCAAAATCACCTTCACGTTTCGACTACTATAACTACATAGCGGCGGTCACAATCACAACACGGCCACGGCGTGCAACGTTACTGTGATACGGCAAGTTTGTGAATTTCACATTTTTTTTCAACAATGACTATGGAAATTGAAAATACAAACTGAAATATAGATGCACAGAAAAAACAGAAAAATAAGACCATCACTGGGAATCGAACCCAGGTCCTCGGTAATCCGTACCGCGTGCTATACCGCTACACCACTGATGGTCAACGGTACCGACACGAATTTCCCTATGCACCTCATATCTCAGCTTGTGTTTCTTACTTAGTCACTTAAGCAGCGACGCTAGCGACATCTATGCCGTAAGCCCTCAAACTTTTTCGGCATTCCTTTGGAACTAACCGCTCACCCGGACAAGAGATATCGTTTCTTAGCAATCAAATTAAGATTGTTTTTTTTTTTTTGGAATCTTTTTTTTTTTTTTTTTAAAAGATTCCAAAAAACCAATCTTAATGACTATGGAGTTATATTATGTAAGAAAATAAACTCGTTTCTCAACCGAAACACGTGAAATATAGATTTTTTCCGGTCCATATCGGCTCGCATACTTATTGTAAGTCCGAATGTTTGTTTGTCAGAATGATCGTTTGTCATAACTCTTTTTTCTCTGAATCGAATAATTGTTCAGAATTGTTTTAATGTTTATTTGGGCACAAACGGTAGAATTGTTAAAAAACAAACTTAACCTAACCTATATAGTTTTGTATAGGATGAAAATTTAAAATTTTTAGAAAAATTTAAGATTTCAGTGGGAAAAAAATTCTGACAAACGATGATTCGGACAAAAATTACGGTATGACTAGCGAAGAGTATGCGAACTTTGGCGCTCCCGTACATACAATATTTTTTAAGTTAAACATGTTGTTTTTTAAAGGGATATCTTTCAGTTAACCTTAGTTCTATTATTTCTAGTTTATTAGCAATAAGGGTATCGTATAGGCGGTAAACCGGCGAGTTGCGCCAATCGGCAGCATGTTTCGCATACCCCAACGATTCTTATCGTGCATAGCAACGTTAGGTATTTTCGTGATTCGCTGACTGAATGGAATGTGGAAATGTTTCTGATATAGTGGATAACATAATCTTGGTAGAAGTCTGTTGCGAACGGTATGAGAGTCATTATTCGAGAGTATATTCTGTATGATTTCCGTGGCCACATTTTTTGTTGGCATGGTAGAAGATTCTGTTACAGTTTCCTGGTTATCTATACTCGAGTGCACAATTAGGCGAACTAGATTGACAACGAAAATGTTATCAGACATAGCAAAAGAAAGTAGGCATAGGAATGTTGATACAAATTTGTCGAACCTTGTGTAGACGCGGAATGAAAATGTTTGAAAATTGCGATGGTTAAGACGCTCGCATCATGATGATGATTGGTTTAACCTTTGATTAAGGGTTTAACAATGAAATGAGAAAATCACAAGCAAGAAACTCTCATTATCGTGTTTTATGTATGTATGTTTGTACGTAAACACTTTATTGTAAAAATAAATTAGCAATCATAGGTAATTGGGCCAATCCACTTTTTTACTCACACTAATCTGTCCGCGACATTTTTCAAACAATTGCAGATTTTTGTAAGTAAACATGCTTCTTCTGTAATTTAATAGATGGTGTACATGAATACATGCCATCCTACGTAAGTTCAACCTATTAAACCGCGAAATATCTTGTTGGAAGTACGATTTTTTGGTAACGGCAGAGACAATTTTGGTAACGCAGGAGACGCCCAAAGTGTCGGTAAAATAGTTGATTGGCCCAATTGACAAACGTTGAGATACATGTACCTACCTACATAGGCAAATTATTCCTTATGTTCTATATCAGTCAACCTTTAAGTGACATGTTTACTTATATCAACCGTGTTTTTTAATGTGTACCTATGTGGTAATAAATCCTCCACTTTTATTTTCACGCTTGTAGTTATATTTACCCAAACTGAACCCTATCATGACCTCAGATGAAGATAAATGTGAAGCAATGGAATGGACCGTTTCACGCATCTGTAGGTACATAGCATCGGTATCGTAATAAAACGGGGAATGCACACATGTTCATCGAGCGGTCAATGACCTGCTTTGGACAAAAACAAACGATTACGTACACAGTCAGCAGAATCTAATGAAATATTGTGGAAATATGATACTTATACTCCTTTTTACGCCAACTAATGCTATTAAAGTGCATACTTTTTTGTGTTTATTACTTATTAGCTGTTGCCCGCGACTCTATTCGTTTATCGCTATCCCGCGGGAACTATGCAATTTTACGGGATAAAAATTATCCGCTATCCTTCCCCGGGACTCAAGCTATCTGTATACTGAATTTAATCTAAATCAGTTTAGTGGTTTAGACGTGAAAAGGTAACAAACAAACAGACTAAAAAACTTTCGCATCTAATATTGGTAGGATTTATCTTTTAAATTGGGTTATTGGGTTACTATTAACAAATAAAATATTTCATTTCATTTCATTCATTTCATTTCATTTCATTTCATTTCATTGGCTTCAGATGGGCGTGACACAAGAATTCAAATGCCGTTAGTCAGGTAATAGTCCAATCATTTTAGAATTGGTAACCTAACCAATTTAATAGTTGAAAAATCCCACACTCCATAATTTCAAAGTTTAACATCTCAAAAACAGCTAAACCCGCTTTCCCGGAAGTTAGTCAAAGTCAAAGTCCAAATATCTTTATTCAATTTAGGCTATAACAAGCACTTATGAATGTTAAAAAAAATCTACCACCGGTTCGGAAAAACCTCTGCTGAGAAGAATCCGGCAAGAAACTCAACGAGGTATAGTTAGGTTCGAGGTTAGGTGTAGTTATTCAGTATGACCGTCTTTATCGCTTTTTGTTATTCCTGATCACCGATTAAAAATCACCCATAGACCGGAAAGTAAAGTCTAAATCAATTAATTATGGTGAAGTACTTGAAACACTGATTGATATCCTGCGACGACTAACTTTATGACTATTTAAACATCCCATCAATAAGAGCCTTTAGTATCAATTCGTCTGCAACTCTATTCTCTCAATAAAAGTAAGTCAATCGTAAAACTGAGCAACGTTTTATCAAAGCCTTTTGTCCCGAAACGTCTTTCACTCGTATATGGAAGGTATCAACAGTGATTGAGAGAAATAGGGATTCCAGGACGAATTTACTCCCAACAATTTATGTTTATGGAATAATCGAGAAAAACTAACAAAAATGCAACGTCGCCAACTCAGCAGGTATAAAATGTAAAAATAAAATCTAGCGGTATTTCGTCTGTACAAAAAACGCTCATTAATACTACCCCTCTTTTTGCGTCGGGGGTAAAAAACTAGCGAGCTCAGCAATGCCGGGAACGAGTAACACAACGAGAAAATTTTGCTTTTCCTGTCTCGTCTCCCCCATTTGTGCTTTACGGGGACGAGTTAAAACGGGCAAAGTTCAGGACAGGACAACACGACCCGCTTAATGGGCAGAGCGCTTTAACGCCGGCCCTCGCAGGCATCACCAATAGAGTAGAGATCTACTAATATTTAATATGCGAAAGTTTGTGAGCGTGCGAGTTTATGCTGTGTGTGTGTGTGTGTGCACCATTAAACGGCTCGACGGAATTCGATGAAATTTGGTATGTAAGAAAGAAAGGAAGAACACATTAATTCACTCTTAAAAAGAAAAAATACAATAAAGACAATAGTTTTTTTTGTCAAATAGCTGATCACCGCCGCCCTTGGACACCTACAGCATTATTAGGACTGCATGTACGTTGCCGGCCTAAAAGGGGGCTAAAGGGGGGAGGGAGTAGGGGGAAGGGGGAGGGATCGTTGGGCTTTTGGTTATTTATAATGATGTAAGTGTGTCCCCGTAAAAGCGAAACGGCCGCTATTATACATTCCTACTAATATTGAAACGTGAAACCGCCACCGCACTCGCCATTAAAACAAGCACTGTTGTGTGTTTGTGTGTGTGTGTGTGTGTGTGTGTGTGTTCTTACATCGTGGAGGTGGAGGACCTGCATGAGCACACATTCGCTGCATAGGCATCTCATAAGGTCAAGAGCGCGGGTGAGCGATTTGTTTATAGTTCACCGTAAACAACGTTCAAAGTCAAAGTCAAAAAAATCTACCACCGGTTCGGAAAAACCTCTGTTGAGAAGAATCCGGCAAGAAACTCAACGAGGTATATTTTTTAAAACAGATGTACAGTATTATTAAATAATATCTATACATCACAAGTATTTAACACAACTTTATTTTTAACATGTTAAACTTAAAAGAGGGAGCCACCGGTGACTGACGTCACTAAAGCGTTCGACAACGAACACTGGTATTACCACACTATCGGTTAGTTCCTCTATGCTGGCAGCCATAGTGCATGTACACACTGTCCAATTGTGTACACAACGATGCTAGTTCACAGCTGTGTACACACGGACTAGTGGCGCGAGCTGTAGTTTAGAATCCAGATATTGAGGAGATAGGTAAATTGCGGGTTGTTATCCTCAGACTGGCATTATCCAACATATATATGAGTACCTCTGACATATATATGAGTGTCTCTGTGTAGGTTGCTGTTGCTGTATCGCTTACTATTTTTGGTGTACAGTACAAATAAAGAGTCGTTGTATTAATTTATGTTACTTTGCGAAGGTCCTTATCAATGAACTAAAAAAGAATTTATCTGCTCACCCGCGACCTTATGATAGCTAAGTTTATGCAAGATATGCGTGTTCATGCAGTTCCTCCACCTCCACACTGTAAGAACACCCACAAATCACACAAACCCATGTATCACCACCACCACACTACACTGACGCGTTTCGAACTCAACCAGAGCTCATCTTCAGAGCAACACAACCGTACACCATGCTACCAGATGTTAGACCGCCAACCACAATCCCCCCCCCCCTTAGCCCCAGGCGCCGCAAAGAAATTATCTTAGTCATTGTATTGTCATAGTCAAAATACCACAAACATGACTAACCACGATAAAACACACGTAATATTTACCTCGACGTTTCGACCACAATACATTTCGATTACATTGTATTGTATTTGGGTATTTTTGTTACAACCACAAACTTTAAGAGTACTTACTAAGTAAGGGTCCTAATAAACTCAGATGGTTTACCTACTAAAAAAACGGTACGCATACGATGCGTCACTGCGATTCCGTACCGTCACCGTTTTTTAAGTAGCGGTATGGCCGCTCCTTTAGAGGGGAAAAACAAGTATTCAGGTTACCTGATGAACAGCAAACACCGCCGCCCACGGACACCTGCAACACGGCTGTATCACAGCTGTGTTGCCGGCCACAAAAAAATGGACAGCAAAGTGATTCTATAAGTTCCGTTTTTTCTATTCGTAATAAAAACGTATTTCAGCCATTTCGAGACAGTCGCGAGGCTTATATCTCTCATAGCAGACACAGAGTCCTATGGTTTCTCGACTGACCCATTATTATAAATAATAAATTATTACGCCCAAGTTATATCTCACAAAATCTTAAAGAATTTAGAGGCTGACAAGACCTAATTTTGTTGAAATTGATGTTATTTAAGCAGTTTTTTAAGAAAAACTATTTATTGTTCTAGCTCATCAAAAAAAAAAAAATGTTAATATTCATCATATTTCAAAGATAATGGACGGACTCGATACATAATTGGACAAAATCGGCTCGATAAAAAAAAATTGCAAAGATTGGTCTAAAATCATCTTTAAACGGTTCTATGTCTTTATTTTTTAGACGTATGAGTCTGCAATTAAAAACATGAAGTGAACATATTCATATCTAAATAACTAACGAGTCATATTTCACAAACAATCCATACTTTTTTTTATTTCAATATTTATTTATTATTATCATCTGAAACCCGGCTGCTCAGTTACAGCGACAGTGGGCTCTCGTTTACTCCGATACAAACAGACAGTGTGCGTCGACGCCCCCAGTCCGTAACACGCGATTTGCGGCGCGGGAGGCGTGTTCTCTGTCCATTGCGCGGGCGACACGCTCTGTGCGCACAATATTAGCGCCAATAGACTTCACAATACTAGCGCCAACGCCAGCAGGGCTACTACGAAACTCGAAACCCCAAGTTCGTATCGTACCGTCCCTCTCGCTCTCGTACTAAATAGTATAAGTGTCAGAGGGACCGCACTACACGAACTTCGAGTTTCGAGTTTCGTAGTAGCCCTGCTGTCATAAAACCCTCGCTGACAGTAAGCGATGCTTTTCTTATACTAATTAATAATATTTTGATTTGAATAAATGACTTTCTGCCAAGTTCCTTGCGGCGCATTCTTCTTGGCAATGATGGTCTTTCCGAAAGCGCTGATAGTTTAAAAAGTGAACGTAAAAGGGCCAATCAACTATTTTACCGACACTTTGGGCGTCTCCTGCGTTACCAAAATTGTCTCTGGCGTTACCAAAAAATCGTACTTCCAACAAGATATTTCACGATTTAATAGGTTGAACTTACGTAGGATAGGATGGCATGTATTCATGTACACCATCTATTAAATTACAGAAAAAATTACATGTTCACTTATAAAAATCTGCAATTGTTTGAAAAATGTCGCGGACAAATTAGTGTGGGTAAAAAAGTTGATTGGCCCAAAAGAGCCCGCGACCTACTTGCAGATGATTTTTTTTATTACTGGATTTTTACCGCTCCGCTCTGCTTCCTCGCGCGCTTCTAGTGGATATACAGCCTTATTACGTGAACGAGAATTGTAAATATTTAATTCCCATTTAATATTTCAATTCTCGCCGCCCCACGAAATGTCAGATATACATCAGATATGAATGAGTCTGTTAATGTTATTTTTATCGTAAATCACTCAATAAGTGTGTTTATAATTTAACTTTCCTTTGCTCGTGGCTCCCGTCGCGTGAAACACTCCATCTGGCAGTTGATTTGAAATCACTCACGAATATTTACATCGACGTCATTTACATTTCTTAAGGAATACCCATGAATCGGCACCAAGGCTCTGTTTCCACCAGAGATGTGCGAGGATGTTTTGCGAGGACTGTGTTTTTCATCTCTCCTGTTCGGAAAGTTTTTTTTTAATTTTTAGATTATCCACGGAGTCGAAGATAATTGAGTTACGTCAATGACACTTTTTTTTCACGTTTCGGTATGGCCATCTAGATGCACGTCGTGACCAAGGAGCTTATATACAACACTGGAGGTTGAACGCCGTCATGAACACATTCCACCTCTTTCTTTAGTTAGTTTAAGAAAGAGATGGAAGTCATTCGTGAAATGTGAAAGAAAGAGATGGAATATATAAATAAGTAATAAAGGTTAAACTTCTTCGTTCGGCGTTCAACCTCCAGTTTTGTATATAAGCTCCTTGGTCGTGTCGTGAGCGACTCGATTTTTTTTATAGTCGGCCGTGGCAAGTGGCTAGTCGAAAAGGTACCGTTGGAGATTGGATATAAGTAAATTCAATTATTATTATTCTCATTTTTTTGTAGTATTTTACTTTCCTCACAGTCGAAATGAAAATTAGAGTGTCTAACTCGGGTGAAATTACCCATTTCCCCTCGAACTATTGGCCAGAAATATCTCGGATGAAATGGGTCACTTTCCACCCTTGGTATCAATCTACTATTTCATGAACCATTAGAAACCCTTCATTTACCTATCCTCGCACAGCACCGCTCTGGTGGAAACAGCTGAGCGGAGCGAGGCGAGGTAAATGAAGCGTTCCTATTGGTTCATGAAAAACACAATCCTCGCAACACATGATCGCACATCGCTGGTGGAAACAGAGTCTTAGACACTTGTCCCACCGCCAAAGATGAACGAGAAGCGAGTAGAGCTAGATAGAAAATAGTTGGCGAGCAGTGAGAAGCGAGAGAGCGAGAACTCTACAAACACGAGTTAATCTCACCGCTATAAGTGAGTGTACGGTCAAGGACTTTATTCATGAGCCACCTTGCAACCATTTCACAGTAAACGTCATAGTGACATCGCATTAATTAACAAGGAAAATCGTAATGACTCCTTTCAAAAGGTTCCATGGTATGAATAGACTTGACCAGTGCGAAGGTTAATCACAGATAGCTGACGACCAAGTAGCTTATATACAAAGCTGGAGGTTGAACGCCGAACGAAGAAGTTTGACCTTTATTGCTTCAGCTGGTCGTTCTCTCGCCGTGAGTTCTGAATGCCAAGCAAGCATCGCTGGAAGAGTTCTATGTTTTGACAGCTCTTGTCGTTGCGATAAACTAGTGGAGAAAGAGTTTTTATACCTGCAGTGTGAACAGCCAGCGATTAATATTATGTGTATTTCTTTTACTGACACGCGATCTATATCTTTTGTTCGTTTCTTGGGTGAGAACATAGTCGTTAGCTAAACACTTCCTATGATTGGTTTTTGGAGTCTTTTTGTATTTTTTATTTCAACTCCAAATTTGTTACTTTTACGGTCATCCCGTAAGACCATATCGAAAATAAAAACTGAGACATGGATAATGGATGCACAGAAAAACCAGAAAAGGAGACCAGCGCCAGGAATCAAACCTAGGTCCTCAGTATTCCGTGCTGCGTGCTATAACCCCTACACCACCGCTGGACAGGAGTCTAGAGAAAAATTTCTCCTATGCACACATAATCTCAGGTTGCTTTTTTATAGTGCTGCTGCTTAAGTAGCGTAGAAAAAAGCAACCTGAGATATGTGTGCATAGGAGAAATGGTTATAGCACGCAGCACGGAATGCTGAGGACCTGGGTTCGATTCCCAGCGCTGGTCTCTTTTTCTGGTTATTCTGTGCATCCATGTCTCAGATTTTATTTTCGATAAACACTTCCTCGCCGGTGGTGAGACAAGTGCCTTAGCCATTGAAATTTTACGATTTTAAATGTTTACACTACACCCGATAGGTACCTCCCGATTAGAACTTAGCTTATTCACATTACTATTTAACTTAACTTTGAGGATTAGTGGAGGCGGAGGAACTGGATCGATACATTTGTTGCATAGACGTACAAGTCAACGAACGAACGTAAAAAGAGCTCTGGGTGGCTAGTGGAGGGGATACGTTTGCGCATCTGTCAACTAACAAGCCAATGGCGTGACGGCCGCGCGCGCGCTCCTACACCCCTCCCGCGTCCCCCATTACTCCGCCGCCAATTTGGTCCGTATTTCGCTCACTGCGCAGGTATATCGCCAGAGCTCTTTTTACGTGCGTTGATTTGTAGCTATCGTAATATCGCGGGCAGTAAATTGTTAAAAGTTCATTGATCCTTCGCAAAATACCTAACACTAACTAACTTTTATTTTCTTTAAAAACCGTTAATAAACATGTGTTCGTTTTTAAAGGATATAAAAGTCTATCACGGATAATTATTGGAGTAGACACATTAACGTATACCGGGTGTGGCCTAATATAAGCAAATAATTAAAACATAGATCATACTCGTCAAAATTAACAACATTAGTTCAGCGACTTTTCAAAATAATGAGAAGTGAAAAATATATTGTATCGAAAAATATGACACTACGATACGACGTATATCCTATAACGATCATGGCATGATACGATGTAGTAGGTGTGTGTGTGTTGTCGTCCTATGGAACCCCAGTGGTACAAAGGGCCTTCGTGAGACGTAGTAGGTAGAGACTTTTAAATGTTTTTTCTTGGACCTGAGTATTTGGTATTAATTTTAGCTGGATACCTTCACGCGCTCCTGAGAAATAGGGTCTTGACAGACAGATGGATAGATAACAAAGTGATTTTAGAAGGGTTCCGTTAGTTTCATTTATTTTTTATTTTTTATTCGACTATATGGCAAACAAACAAGTGGGTCTTTTGATACAGCATTATTGGGGTAGCAGATGCTGGGGTATTGCAGATGCGTTGCCAACCTAGAGGCCTAAGATGGGATACCTCAAGTACCAGTAATTTCATCGGCTGTCTTACTCTCCACGCTGAAACACAACAGTGCAAGCACTGCTGCTTCACGGCAGGATTAGCGAGCAAGATGGTGGTAGCAATCCGGGTGGACCTTGCACTAGGTCCTACCACCTGTAAATTTGGGGTACGGAACCCTAAGGAAAAAATGCATTTTTATAATATAATACGTTTTTGTTAGAAATCATTTTTAATACGAGCTTTTTCGCTGACTGTCACCCAACTAACATGTCTAAGATCCGAGTGTAAAACGACCTTCACCGAACTAGTTAATGGATGAAACTTATTTTATATCATGTTAAATATGTTAATTAATATATTGCAAGTGGGTTGATTAAAACAATCCTGTCCAAAGTATAATAAAAAAATTAATAACTTTTTGTTCAGTTCATACCTATACTCATGAATTTCACGAATAAATTTTAATACCAAATCGCAAGTATGAAGCCTATAAATAATTTTTTTTATAAGCGTTGGGATGACTATTTTTATAGTCATCATGACGAAAGACGTCCACTGCTGGGCATAGGCCTCCCCCAAGGCTATCCATTCAGACCGATCTTGTGCTTTCCGCATCCAACGCGATCCCGCAATCTTAACCAGGTCGTCGCTCCATCTTGTTGGAGGCCTACCGACAGCTCGTCTCCCGGTCCGCGGACGCCATTCGAGAACCTCCTATCGGCCATCAGTCCTGCGAGCAATCTGCCCCGCCCACTGCCACTTCAGTTTTGCAATTCTTCGGGCTATGTCGGTAACCTTAGTTCTACTGCGGATATCATTTGTATAGTAAATTAATCATATTATCGCAGAAGCGCTATTTCACTGCAAACATAATGGTATAGGGTTACCTAGCTGCAAAAAATCTGGTTCGAATTTGCATAACGGTTGTAGTTTTATTTATTTATTTATTTTACTTTGCTCACGATTTTTTTAGGCAACCCACTTGTAATATATTTATTAACATATTAAATTTAATATAACGGAAGGTCGCTCTTAAACGGATCTTCTACTATATGTATACCAAATTTCAAGTCAATCCTACCACTAGAGGTGGTTCAAAATTAACTTGCAAGATTTGACTCAAACAAAAAACGAGGTAAACAATAAATAAATAAAATAAATAAATTTCATTTATTGAATCAAATCAAAACAAGTTAAGCCGTAGCAAGGGAAGTTTCATCTCCCTTGCTACGGCTTGGATCTAATTTCAGCAATGGTAGTTAATAAAACATGCCTTGACAGTAAATAAATAAAAATCAAGGTAGTTTTGAAGGACGGTTAAAAAATTATTAATAATTTGTGGGTAGTTTTGTTTTGTTTCATAAAACGTATGTGGGTACTTGGGGAGTTACAGTGACAAGTTAAAACGGTGGTTGTGGTTCGTTAGTCTAACAACTGGTAGCATGGTGTACGGTTGTGTCACTCTGAAGATGACCTCTGGGTGAGTTCGAAACGCGTCAGTGTAGTGTGGTGGTGGTGATAGATGGGTTTGTGATACATCAGTGGGTTTGTGTGATTTGTGTGTGTTCTTACAGTGTGGAGGTGGAGGAACTGCATGATGGCGCATATTTTGCATAAGCTTAGCTATCGTAAGGTCGCGGGTGAGCAAGGAAATTCTTTTAGTTCATTTAAATAAATTTCATGGGACACTTGACACCAATTGACCTAGTCCCAAACTAAGCAAAAAAATAAAAAGGCCAAGTTAAATGAAAGCTTGTAAAAAATACAATTTAGATTCCAATTAGGTCTACGTTCCACAGAAAATAAGACAAGGTGCGAAGCTAATAGATGTCAAGCCTGAAAGCCTCCTGGTGGGAGGGGATAAGGGGGGGGGGATACCGGCCGTGTTCGTGTTAAGCTACAAGTAGGTCCATGCCTATGTTTTAATAATAATCGACCGGATGGCCAATGCGTAGAAGATCGCGGTAGCAGGTTGCAGTCGCCAACATCGAGATGCTACCTTAACTGACGCTCGTACAAAATACGAGTTCTTGAATCTACCTACATAAGCACGACGACGTCTGTACATGCGTCAATGTGTGCGTAAGAACCCATTTCGGGCGCTTCCGACACGCTCTTGGCCGGTTTTAGTGATACCTGTTATAATTTAAACTTGCGTTGTGTTTTTCTTTATTACTGTATCTAAATGTTTACACAAACAGTATAGTAAATTTATTAATAGTATAAAAACCAGTTAATATTCGCTTTTAATGGCCTCACATTCTAGGTATTTATCGGATAACATCAGTGAATCAAACATAATAACTTGTTGGGTGTCATTTTTTTAATCGTTTCGTGTTTTTTATGTGTTAAAGGATTGTATCATTTACACGATTTCCTGCCAAATTAGAAATAAAGTAACGCAGTCATTTGTTTACTTTAAATGACTCTGAGATAGTTATACATGTAATCTAAAGGAGTGCGTTGACAGAATCGATAAGTCAAAATAATTGACTGTTGAAAAACTAACACTACATGTAGAAGATAAAATTCGAAGTTTTTCCGAATTATTAGATCGAGTTATTGGGTTTGACCCTACTGTTAGAAATAATTATTTGTAGTTTTCCTTGTAGTAAACAAAAATGTTTAATTATAGCAAAAAAAAACGCTCAAATTCAGATTCCTAAACGGAATTCGTATATAGTTTTCGAACGAAATTTTCACATTTGACAGTTGTTCTGAGATTCGGCGCGCACATTTTTTATCTTGTTGTTTTTAACGTGAAAACAAGTAAATACAGTGTTTTAAACCTATTAAAGGCAGTTTATTTTTAACAGTATTAGTTGGACCTCTTATTTGGATAATTTCTTTTAATTCAGAAGTGGGTCGTTTTCCCCAAAGTTCAAGATGAGTACAGATAGTCGTGGATATACTCCTGTAGAACCAAGTTTTGTGTTTGAACCTAAAAGTGACGCTAAAAGAGGTCGGCATCGTAGTCGTAAACGCTTGTTAAGTGCAAACCGCGTTTCTGGTCGCGACCGCTCGCGTTCGCGCGTTCATGAAAGTGGGTGTTCTAGTCGTAGACTGTTGCGCACTCCAAAAGGGGGCCACGGACAACAGAAGGGCGGTTCATCAGACGGCAGACGTTGTGGGCGTAGCTGCTCATCTCCGAAGAGCGTTCGCGGTAGACATTTGGAGCGTTCTCAAGGAGAGCACAGACGGCGAGAGAAGATCTCGCGAGATGGACGAGATCGGCGATCGCAACGTTCTTCAGGTGGCGGGCAGACTTGGCGGGCTGAACAATCACCGGATGCACTTCGTGGTCGGCGCACGGAACGCTCATCTGCGGGACGGCGCAGTAGGTGCGAGAGGCATTCGTCGGATGGAACCTGTGGATCGCGTTCTCGTAGAGAGCAACCTCCTAGCAACAGAGTCGGCCAGGTAGATGTCAAAGAGACAAGCAGTGCGAGAGGACACCACAGGAAATGCATGCCAAATATGTGTGATCCTTGTTGTCGGTGGGTTCAACAGAAAGTGGGTGAGTCTGACAGTAATATTAAAATTGTTGGTGCACCTTCATTAGCTGAAGAAAACAATAACAGTGACAATATTTGTGTTAATAGACTGGTTAATGTGTTCTCTTCTGCGTTTAGTCAAAGTAATAACAACAATAGTAATAAATTTTTGACATCCATGAATCCTGTACCAGAGTTTAATCCATCCTTAAGAAACCAAAGTATGCCGGTGTGGTTAAGAAAAGTAAATGAATGTGCAGCTATTCATGGATGGACGGAACAACAGACCACACACTTTGCTACAAATAAACTGACTGGGATGGCCAAAATGTGGTATGAAAGTTTACCGTCTATATTATTTACTTGGTCAGAATGGCAGGAAAAATTATTAGCTGCATTTCCCTGTCATGAAAATTATGGTCTAGTTTTAACAGAAATGTTAGCAAAGCGGGCTAAGTTTGGTGATTCCCTAGAGGAGTATTTTTATGAAAAAATGGTGTTGTTAAATAGATGTAGAATAAGTGGGCAAGATGCAGCTGATTGCATCATACTAGGTATTGATGACAGAGCGGTCAGAGTAAGCGCTGAGGCAGCTCAGTATGACGATCCTAATAAATTGTTAGCATTCTTGCGTAATACTAGAACAAAACGTGTAGATGAACGTCCAGAGGGGCGATTGACCAGTAATACTAATATTAATAGTTCAGGACACAAAAAAAAGAGTACAAACCTAAAATAAATAATGTAAAGTGCTATAACTGTGGTCAGTTAGGCCATTATAGTCCCAAATGCCCGTTTCCTGTAAAGCGGTGTGAAAAGTGTAACAAGCTGGGTCACTTGGTTGGTGATTGTTATCAAAAAGAAAAATCTAATAATAGTGTTAATTCTACAAATACATCTGCTGATAATGGAGGTTCGAATTTGACTAAATCAGTTATGAAAATTACAACCAACAATGAGGATTCAAAATATTATAAAAAGGCAATGGTTAATGGTATCACTTTAAACTGTTTTATAGATTTAGGCAGTAGAAAAACATTAATAAGAGAAACAGAGGCCCGAGAAATTTTTGGCAACTGGAATAAATATTACCAGGAATCGCTGGTTGGATTTGGTAATGCATCCGTAACACCTCTTGGTCTCTGTGATGTTCAAATAATTATTGATGGTATTAGTGCATTAACTGAAGTCATAGTAATTCCTGACAAATATTTACCTAATTACCCCTTATTGATTGGGCACACATATACAGAAAAAAACCATATAGTTATTGTAAAAACTGCTGAAGAATTAAAAATTACCCAAAATAGTGAGGAACAAACTGCTAAATTTGTTATAAGAATCAGTAAGGACACAATCATTAATGGACTTACTGTTGTTGATGTACAAACAGAACCCTCATTTAATGGTGATTTATATGTTGAAGGAGGGGCTCGACTAGAACCAAAAAAAGAATATTTTGCTTTTAGAGGACTTTACCGTTTTGATAAGGGTAAAGGACAAATTGTTTTAAAAACTGTCCTGGGGAGTATGTTGCGCCTTAGTTGTGGTGATACTGTGGCAAGGGGATATTTAACCGAACACCAAGCTAAGTATACTGAACCAAATGTTCTTGGAATAGAATCACTAGAACCTCAGAATGCCACTAAACAAAAAAACCAAGATGTTAGTACTATAACCAGCAAACAAGTAACTATAGATCTGAGTCTTAGTCAAACTGAAATTGATAAACTCTTAACGGTATTAAACACATATCGAAGCTGCTTTGCATTTAATTTGCAAGAATTAGGATGTTCAAAATTTGAAGAGATGGCTATTAATTTAACAGATAGTAAACCGGTTGTGTATAGACCTTATCGTCTATCATTTGATGAAAAAAACACAGCTCGTCAAATGATTGATGAGCTAATGTCAGCAGGTATTGTACGCGAGTCCAGTTCACAATTTGCAAGTCCAATCATAATCGTAAAAAAAAAAACAGGTGACAAGCGCTTGTGTATTGATTATCGAGCGCTAAATAAGAAAACGACAAAGGAACATTATCCTCTTCCTCGCATAGAAGATCAGCTAGACAATTTGTCAGGGTTCAAGTATTTCACAACGCTTGATTTAGCCTCAGGATACTACCAAGTACCGATTAGAGAAGAAGATAAACACAAAACGGCTTTCGTTACCCCAGAAGGTCAGTTCGAATTTAATAGAATGCCGTTTGGGCTAGCTAATGCCCCAGCGGTATTCCAGAGGTTGATCAATAAAATGTTGGGTAAAGCGCGATTTGGAACTGCAATGGCATATATGGATGACATTATAATACCTTCGAAAACTATAGAAGAAGGCTTACAAAAATTGACGACTGTACTAGAATTATTAAAACACGCTGGGTTGACATTGAAATTATCAAAATGTAATTTTTTTATGACAATAGTAGATTTTCTGGGCTTTGAATTATCCGAACAAGGAATCAAGCCTGGTGCTAAGAAAACAGACGCAGTTACTAACTTTCCTCGTCCAAAGACTCAACAAAACGTCAGACAATTTATTGGTCTAGCAAGTTTTTTTCGAAGGTTCGTTAAAAACTTCTCAATAATAGCAAGACCACTTACTCAACTGCTAAAAAAGGATTCTGTGTTCAGTTGGTCTGAAGATCAAGAAGCAGCTTTTACACGATTAAAAGAAGAACTGACGCAAAGACCAACGATGGCCTTGTACAATCCAAGAGCTGAAACTGAACTGCACACAGATGCGTGTAGATTTGGAATAGGGGCAATACTGCTTCAGAAAGATAAACATGGAGCCTTCAACGCCGTTGCCTATTTCAGCCGGCAGACTACTTGTGATGAGCAAAAATTAGCTCTTATGATTTAGAGACCCTAGCAGTCATCAATGCATTGCAACGTTTTCGGGTATATCTGTTAGGCATGGAGTTCAAGATAGTAACTGACTGTAACTCTCTGCGAGCTACTTTTGAAAAAAAAGATTTAATACCAAGAGTAGCAAGATGGTGGGGTCAACTACAAGAGTTTAACTGCAACATTGAATACAGACCAGGAGTTAAAATGGCACATGCTGATGCACTGAGCCGAAATCCAGTTAGTAATAACGAAACAAGTAATGATGATGATGAGTCATGTATCATGATGGTGAATACTACCGATTGGCTAGCCACTATCCAAACGGCGGACCCGAGGTTAGAGCGAATTATTAACATTTTAACAGACAAACCTACTCAGGAAAAATCGGATATAAAAAAAAACTATCATTATGTTAATGGGCGACTTTACAGAAAAACAACTGATGGAGATAAGTGGGTCATTCCTAAAGCTGCAAGATGGCGTATTGTAAAACAAAATCACGATGACTTAGGTCATGTAGGGCTGGGTAAGGCTATGGAAAAATTGACCGAAAAGTACTGGTTTCCTCGCATGAAACAATTCACGCAAAAATATATTCGATCCTGTTTAGAGTGTGCTTACCATAAAGCACCTGGTGGTAAACCTGAAGGATTTCTGAATCCTATACCAAAAGCGCCAATCCCGTTTCACACAGTCCATATCGATCATCTTGGTCCGTTTGTTCGCAGTTCAAAAGGCAACACCTTTTTACTAGTTCTGATTGATGCATTCACGAAATTTATAATGATAAAGCCTGTCAAAGGTACAGACACAAAATACGTTATTACTAATTTGAAAGATTGTTTCTATACCTTTAGTGTTCCCACTAGACTTATTTCAGACCGAGGTAGCAGTTTTACAAGTAAGGCTTTTAAAAAATTCATGTCAGAACTTGGTATTAGACACATAATGAATGCTGTAGCTACGCCCCGTGCTAACGGTCAAGTGGAAAGGTACAACAGAACTATTACAGAGGCGTTAGCGGCCGCCAATAACGATGGTGCAGAAAATAAATGGGACGAACATGTAGCTAAAGTCCAATGGTCATTAAATAACACGCTAAACAAAGGCATCGGACGCACACCGGCCGAAGTGTTGTTTGGTATCAAAATGACCGGAATTGCAGATAGTCGTCTGAGTCTATCGCTCCAGGATGATGTTAAAGTTCAAAGAATGGATAGAGAGCCGATTTTACAGCAAGTTAGTGAGCACATTGGTAAACAACAGGCATACCAAAAACATCAATATGATAAGAGACGGACAGAAGCAAAAAAGTACAAAGTCGGGGATTTAGTGCGCGTACAACGACATCACAGTGCCACAGGTCAGAGCAGAAAGCTTCTGCCGAAATTCCAAGGGCCGTATAGGATTACTAAAGTATTCGATCATGATCGCTATGAGGTTGAAGACACACCTCTCACAAAGAAACGATCAGGAACTTTCAAGTCCGTGGTGGCAGTGGACAAACTCCAACCATGGGTAATATTTGATCGGTTCTCTGACGACGAGAGTGGTAAACAAAGTTCTGATTCTGACGATGATACATCCCAGACAAGTGACCTATCTGACAGGTCTAGCATTGCAACAGAAGGTATGAAAGATGACAGTTATGGCACCCGTAGTAAGCTACGTAAAGAAAGTTAAAAACATATATATAGTTTATAACATAATTAACTTTTTGATTAGAAGGTGTTTATGTTTGATTGTTTTTTTTTTGTTAGAAGGGAACCAGAAATATCATGTAATTTAGATTAAAGCAAGAGTAACTGGTGGATGGTTGTTTTCATGTAACCAAACAGGCAGACAGCCTATAGTTCAGGCAGATAGCCAACAGGGCAGATAGCCAACCAAACAGGCAGACAGCCTAGTATTCAGGCAGATAGCCAACAGGGCAGATAGCCAACCATACAGGCAGACAGCCTATAGTTCAGGCAGATAGCCAACAGGGCAGATAGCCAACCAAACAGGCAGACAGCCTATTATTCAGGCAGATAGCCAACAGGGCAGATAGCCAACCATACAGGCAGACAGCCTATAGTTCAGGCAGATAGCCAACAGGGCAGATAGCCAACCATACAGGCAGACAGCCTTTAGTTCAGGCAGATAGCCAACCAAACAGGCAGACAGCCTATTATTCAGGCAGATAGCCAACAGAGCAGATAGCCAACCATACAGGCAGACAGCCTTTAGTTCAGGCAGATAGCCAACAGGGCAGATAGCCAACCATACAGGCAGACAGCCTATTATTCAGGCAGATAGCCTATTGTTCAGGCAGGGTGATTATTATTGATGTTCTTGTTAATTTTACAATTTTATTATTTTTAAGTTATGTTGATCCAGAGTAGACCATTTGTGTTTAACTAAATAAATAAAACAACATTCTGTTTGTAACTGGACACAGTAGAATTTAGTTTGTGTAGTAAAATGACAATAATAATAGCATATAGTATGTGTTATTTTACTATGTACTCGCGTTTAATTAAACGTACATGTAAATACATATAACTTCTCGTGTTTCAAACCCGAGGACGGGTTTTGGGTCAGGACGGCCGAATTGTTAGAAATAATTATTTGTAGTTTTCCTTGTAGTAAACAAAAATGTTTAATTATAGCAAAAAAAAACGCTCAAATTCAGATTCCTAAACGGAATTCGTATATAGTTTTCGAACGAAATTTTCACATTTGACAGTTGTTCTGAGATTCGGCGCGCACATTTTTTATCTTGTTGTTTTTAACGTGAAAACAAGTAAATACAGTGTTTTAAACCTATTAAAGGCAGTTTATTTTTAACAGTATTAGTTGGACCTCTTATTTGGATAATTTCTTTTACTACGAATCTCACTATCTCACTAATATTATAAATGCGAAAGTTTGTTAGTCTGTTTGTTTATTTGTTAGTTTCGTAATTCATCTCTTATTTAGATGAAATTCGGTATACAGATAGTTTGAGTCCCGGTGAAGGACATGGGATAGTTTTTATCCCGGAAAATAGCATAGCTCCCCCGGGATAGCGATAAACGAATTCTACGCGGACGGAGTCGCGGGTAACGGCTAGTAAATAATAAGTCAGGAATTAAAACTGCGTCAGAAAAAAGGCCTCGCGTGTCCTAGTAGGCGGGGCTTAAAAACCGTGTTCTACGCGTCATTTCTCGTGCATCTCATATTGCATCAACCAATCCCTGCTTTGTTTCTAAATTTGAACCAATCAACAACGTCTATCCTCCTAAACCTCCTTTCCTCGAAACTGGTTCGTATTTGAATCATAAGTCGTTTTGGTTTAAAGCATGGCCACTTTTTGTGTGGAATTTGTTCTGAGTCACGCTTCCTGACTTATTATTTATTCGTAGGTTTGTTCTTTTAACAATTTATCCCGATTATGTGTTTTTATTTTGTGTATAGTCTTCCGTATTAGTGAATAAATGTCTTCTATCTTTCTTTCTTCTTTCATTCTATATTTACTTTTAAAACGTCCGACTCGCACTTGACTGATTGAATTACCGTTTTGTCTAATTGGCCACTTGGAGTTGGCTGTCTGCCGCATCTCATTACCTGTCTCTATACAAGGTGTTTCTAAATTAACTACAGACAATTAGCTTGCTCACCCGCGACGTTACTATAGCTACTTCTATGCAACAAATGTGTGTGTGTGTCACAACCATCACACTACGCTGACGGTTTTCGAACTCAACCAGAGGTCATGATCAGAACGAACGGTTGCAGGTGAACGGTTGTGTTGCTCCGATGGTGATCTAGCGATGAACGGGGGAATTAAAGTAAACTCCCGAACTTTTAGTTCAACTGCATCATCTTGGATTATAGCCTAGCATATATAGCATAGCTGGAAAAATATGCAAATTGAAGTGGCAATGGGCAGGCCACATCGCTCGAAGAACAGATAACCGTTGGGGAAGGAAAGTCCTCGAGTGGCGACCACGAACCGGAAGACGAAGCGTTGGCAGGCCTCCCACCAGGTGGACTGACGACATCGTGAGAGTAGCGGGAAACCGGTGGATGCAAGTGGCGAGTTGTCGTTCATTGTGGCATTCTAAGGGGGAGGCCTTTGTCCAGCAGTGGACGTCTTCCGGCTGATGATGATGATGATGATGATGATCTTGGATTATGCGTACAAAACAGTGAGTAATGTCTAGTTTAAGTAAATATAGAAATAGAAACAGAAACAGAAATAGAAATATTTATTCGCCTTTCGCAAAATACTTACATTATTATTACACATACAATACAATACACATACCCATAACACCAACTTTGCTCATTTTGGGACTAGGTCAATTGGTGTCAAGTGTCCTATACAATACAATACAATAACTGTACACAATAAAATAATACATAGTAAGCAGTACAGAAAACACAGGTAGGTATATAGAGATTTTCAAAGGTAAACAATAGACTGCCTTATCGCTTCAGAGCGATCTCTTTCAGGCAAATTAGACATGAGGCGGCTTTATCACCAGGATGTGCGACGATGTGTGTGTTTAAATGTGTTTTTCATGAACCAATAGAAACCCTTCATTTTCCTATCCTCGCGCAGCACCGCTCTGGTGGACACAGCTGAGCGGAGCGAGGCGAGGCAAATGAAGCGTTCCTATTGGTTCGTGAAAAACACATTCCTTGCAATACATCCTCGCGCATTTCTTGTGGAAATGCAGCCTAAGGAATAGATATTGGAAGGGTGATATTTATTCTTTTTTTTCTGTACACATGCAAACTCCAAGCGTAGCTCTGCTAATATCTGGGTCCGTTGCCTAGTAGGGAATCAGTTAGGTACTGTCCAGCTGGCCTAATTTGAAGAAGAAGAAGATTGATTTATTTGCCAACATGAACAATACAGGATAGGCACACAGAATACAAGTAAACAATAAACTAATAAAGAATGTGTTTGCCAGTCCCTTGCACTGTGTGGCAAAAGGAACATGCTCAGCTTATGCTGCCAGCGCTGGTTTTCAGCCTGCCCCCGCAGACATTTGGCAGACACTCGCATGATTTCTACAGGAAGTAAAGACACGTGTCAGACGAATGTCAAAGACTCAAAGACTCAAAAATATATTACGGAATTCTGCATAATTTTTCAAACACCTTGTACCTTTATCCGTCTGTGTATGTAATAGACATTAAATTAGTTGAGAATAACGGGTTATTATCGTCGAGATACGTTGATGTCATGTAACCGTTCATTGTATAAGTGTTTATTTTAAACTTACATGCATTTTCTAGGTATTGCTGTTGTGTTAGCACTGACCTTTGGCTTGAATATATCGATGGTGGAAGTCTCAATTGACGTAAGGGACAAAATGCTACTTTTCAGGAGAGCGAAAAGAAGTTTTTGGTAATTTTCAAACCCTCACAGCATTGTTAATGTTTAACTTAGCAGGACGTTATAATTACGTAAAATCTTGAATTTTCTTGCTTTTCAACGTGAAACTATAGACATTTTCGTAAAAAGCTTAACAAGAAAAATAGCTGTCCCTTACGCCCGTGACATACGGGTGTCATAGCCCCTTACACTCATAAACCGTAAATAAATAAATAATGTAGTAACCGATTTTTGGTCTTATAGGACATCATATATTTTATTTGCTACATATTTGGACGTAAGTTCCAGTAATAAAATTAAAAAAAATAGTGAATTAACTCAAAGAACCACTTTAATTATTTAAAATAACGCGCAAAAGCCATATTTTTTTTGCACGTCCCCTTAAAAATATGTAATTTGTAACATTTTCTTAAGTTTTAGTTTTAGTTTTAGTTTTTGCGAGGCATATCAGGACACCCAAGGATGTCTTTCCCTTCTAAACACCGGGTGTTTATAGGGTTGATTGTAGTTGTGGTAGTTCCTATATCGGACAGACGAAAAGAACAATAGCTGAGAGGGTCAAGGAACACATTGCATCTGTTAAAAATCGCCAGGTAAACAAGTCAGCCATAGCCAAACCACTGGATTGAGCTTCACAATTCCAAAATTCTGTCCACGGAACGTCATTTTTACTCAAGAATGGTACGTGTAGCGGTTGAAATAAAAAAGCATAACAATTTCAACCAGGACGATGGGTATAAGCTTTCATCTTCGTGGAATCCTGTTATTAATAAGTGTCGGCGTCGGGATGAATGTTCGGAGGGACGATCAGACGTTGTTAGTGTTGTGTGTCGGTGTGATAGGGTGACTAATAAGTGACCAAGTGCGGGTAGTTCGTGATACGAGTGCCGGCACTATTAGTGATCAAGTGCGGGTAGTTCGAAGAACTCGCGCTGCTAGGCAGACTTGACACCCCACACTTCAGTCTACTCGTGACCACGGCAACTGTAACGTTGCCGAAACGTCGAGGTAAATATTACTTGTGTAATAATAGCGTGATAAGTCCCGTTTGTGGTATTTTGACTATGAGCGCGAGTCCTTCGAACTACCCGCACTTGATCACTAATAGTACCAGCACTCGTATCACTAACTACCCGCACTTGGTGATTTTTATTTGTGACCCCATCACACCGACTCACAACACTCATCCCGACGTCGACACTTATTAATAACAGGATTCCACGAAGATGAAAGCTTATATCCATTGTCCCGGTTGACATTTTTATGCTTTTTTATTTCAACTGCTTCACGTACCATTCTTGAGTAGAAATGACGTTCCGTGGACAGAATTTTGGGATTGTGAAGCTCAATCCAGTGGTTTGGTCCTGACTCCAACAAATGCTCGGCTATGGCTGACTTGTTTGTTTATAGCTGAGAGGGTCAAGGAAGATATTGCAGCTGTTAAAAATCGCCAAGTAAATAAGTTTTTATCCCGGAAAATAGCATAGTTCCGGCAGGATAGCGATAAACAAACTGATGATGTTGTTGATGACGATGATGATGAACTGATTTTCACTACCACCACTGGCGTACTAACGCTGCTTGCTTGCATTATTGCTTACATGCTTGCTTGCTTGCTTGCATGCTTGCTTGCATGTTTGATTGCACTATTTATGCTTCCTCCAACACACTGCTTGCAGCTGTGAGGGAGTGGGACGCCAGCCCGCTTCATGAGCGCTGGAGGAGATACCATAGACCGGTCATCGCGGGATCGGGGTAGCCCGCGATGTTCATCTAACCCAGGCCGATAAAATTGCATGTTTGTTGATTTGATTGACAAAATTACATGCTCACTTGCAAGCTTGCTTAGGTGGTTGCTTACATGCTTGCTTGCTTGCTTGCTTGCATGCTTGCTTGCATGCTTTCTTACATGCTTGCTTGCACTATTTCTTGCACATTTGGGAGTATGCTTGCTTGAGTTGTTGTTTCAATCACTACAAGTTCTAAAAACCATCTGTTTTGATGCCTCCTACGACCTAACATTAACAAGGTATTTTAATGAACTAAAAGAAGCAAGCAAGGTATTTTACTTTAAGTGCCCCTTACACCCATAAAGTAACCTCAATTTTTAAAATGTCTGTTTGTTATTGTCCCTTACGACCAACAATTTACTCTAGTTTTAGCTTTTGATGTCCCTTACGCCCATAAGAGTATTCCTTATTTTATAAGTTGCTGTTATTTAATGCCCCTTACGACGTACCAATTACACCTTTTTTTTAAATGTCTGTTTGCTACTGTCCCTTACGAGCGGCAATTTACTCTAGCTCTTGCTTTTTATACCCCTTACGCCCATAAAAGTACTTCTTATTTTATAAATTGCTGTTTTTTAATTAATTATACAGGCCAATTATTATTATATATGCATCATCATCTCGGCCTATATACGTCCCACTGCTGGGCACAGGCTTCCTTTATTAGGATCTGTCAGAACAGCTGTCAGGATAGCTTAAAATAAACAAAGTAGCTAAGAGAAATGTACCTCAACAGCCTTGACTGAAATTCCATTACGGAAATGTTAGCTCGACGTCTAGCCATTAGGGATCCATCAACTTAATCTTTTTTTTTGTTTTGCTTTTGGCATCTTATAAAAAATACGCGCGTTGACAAAGAACAAACGTAGGCAATCAAATACGTCCTCCGTGTTTGACGTGTCTGGCACGACTGACCGAATGTGCAATGCACAAACGCTCGGCGCGTGGAAGGTAGGTAGACGCGTTAGTATTTTGATGTTAGGTACAAGAAATAGGTACAGGCGGTAAGGTAACGCCCAACAACTTCTTGCTTTTTTATCTTATTCGTTATAAAAATGTTGGGGTGTAAAGGGCAATGAAACAATAATTGACCCATACGCCCTTTTATTATATTTGTTGGGTTTTTTTTAACGACATGAGCCGAGTCGTAAAGGACATATGAGACTGCCACAGCCCCTTACGACCCAAATATTAAAAAAACAATACATTTACGCCATTTTTCAGCTCAAATATTTTATATCATGTCCCTTAAGCTATTTTATTTTAAAATAATAAATGTTGATAACAGCAAAAGTAAGGGCCGTATCGTAACTTGAATACTACCATCGACAGAGAAAAAAAAACTCTAATTTTCTATGTTTAAAAGTGATTTTCGGTATTTTGTCCCTTACGCCAATTGAGACTTCCACCATCGATATACTTTGTTTGCTGTTTTGCTGGTCGCAAATCTGACGATTACGGTGTAACATAAATCATTTTAAATGTGTCAACACTGCAAAAAAAACACATCGTGTAAGATATATGCAATGTGGCTTTGGTATTTCAAGAAATTATGAATTTTTAATTCTGTTTTTAATTTAGTTTTTTAGACAACGATTAGATTTTAGGTGTCACTGTGCCCGTGTGGGTGCTAACAAGTCCTCTTATTCTGAGAGGAGACCTGTGCCCAGCAGTGGGGCGTGTATAGGATGGGGTTTTGATGATGAAGAGTATTGAGCGGACACGGAGATAGCGGACTAAAGGGACCAGAGTAACAAGCCCATGACTTCATATTCAGGGGCGGCCAGGAATCGAACCCAGGTCCTCAGCATTCCGTGCTGCGTGCTATAACCCCTACCTACCCATCGCTGGACAGGAGTTTAAACACAAATTTCTCCTATGCACACATACCGCAGATTGCTTTTTTCTCCTACGCTACTTAAGCAGCAGCAACTAGCGACATCTATGTTTCGCTCTCATCGGGATGACCGTAAAAGTAACAAATTTGGAGTTGAAATAAAAAATACGAAAAGACTCCATAAAACCAATCATAATTTCTGGTTCATCATCATCATCATCAGCCGGAAGACGTTCACTGCTGAACAAAGGCGTCACCCTTAGAACACCACAAGGAACGACAACTCGCCACTTGCATCCACCGGTTTCCCGCAATTTTCACAATGTCGTCAGACCACGTAGTGGTCTGCCAACGCTTCGTCTTCCGGTTCGTGGTCGGTCTAGGACTTTTCTCCCCCAACGGTTATCAGGTCTTCGAGCATGGCATTGCAGGAGCATTTTGCAGGTGGTAGGACCTTGTGCAAGGTCCGCCCGGATTGCTACCACCATCTTTCTCTCTAATCCTGCCGTGAAGCAGCAGTGCTTGCACTGTTGTGTTTCGGCGTGGAGAGTAAGACCGGTGAAATTACTGGCACTTGAGGTATCCCATCTTAGGTTGGCAACGCATCTGCAATACCCCTGGTGTTGCAGATGTTTCCATAAACATGCCCATGCGGTGGTGATCTCTTACCATCAGGAGACCCACTTGCTCGTTTGCCATCCATTCGAATAAAAAAAAATGGCCCGCCCATTGCATTTTAACTTGCATATTCTTCGAGCTGTCGGTGTAGCAGATGGGTATGAAGTTATTAGTTATTTTAAACAGAATTCGTCACCCGTGGCTGCGCAGCAGCGACATAAAACGTTATCGACATGCCTATTGCTGCTAGCAGCGCGTGCGCATAAATCAATGTTGTACGGAAATGCGCGACAGTTTGAATACGATCCATGAGAGTAGAATTGCTGTAATTTTATTTGAAAACTGTTACAACTAAGCAATTTAAAATTTGACTATACAGCCAAGATCCAAAAACTCATTTGTTTTAAAGAGTCTGAGAGTATGTTGAGCAAGCCTTCTGCTAATTAAATAAAATAGTACATTTGCAAAAAAATATTTCTGGGATTTCGTCTTATTTTCGCAAAAATGCGTGCTTTTGAGTTTAAGCCTGATCAAAAGTCGGTCGCCCGGGCTTAGAGGTTCTGACGAACGTGGACGTGAAACTAGGGCGTTATGTCTGCATAACTTGTTATACAAGGAGTTAATTAAATAACTGAAACCTCTTTTTCATTTCAAGCAGTAATTGATTGCATTTATTTTTGAATAAGTACCTTCATTATTTTAAAAGATATTCGTTGTTTTGCTAAGTCAGTAATTCTACTTCATTTCTAACTCTACACTCATCATTTGTATAATTGTTAGTTGCGCTTTGATGTTTTAGAAGAAAATCACACAGTGACAGCAAAACGGTCAGTATTATATTATCGAAATAGTATACAACCTCGCTGAAATATTTAATTGGGCGCTTGTTACAGTCATAACTTTTAGACTGGGCACAATAAAAAAAGGGATTTAAAAACACAAACACAACCTAATTTACAATACAATACAAAAGAAAAACTCTTTATTGTACACCAGAAATAGTAAGCGATACAGAAAACAGATACACAAAGAGAAAATTACAAGGTAAGCAATATAGGCGGCCTATCTCTTCTAGGCTACCTTTAAACATAGTGTAATCGATTCTACTATCGATTCTGAGCAAACTACTTTCTGGTTTTCAGTTATTTAATTAACACCTTGTATACAACTTCCACCTACATTAAGACACATAAGAAAGACCTTTACAGATCGTTACTATTGCCAATATTTGCAGTTGACTAAAAAAAACTACCGGCTATTTGACGTCAGCTACAGTGGCCGTTGTTTACAATGCAGCACTTACTACGAGAGATGACAACGTCACCGACATAGCCAAGTAAATTAGTTTGTTGAAGTGGCAATGGGCAGGCCATATGGTACGCCGACAGGCCGTTGGGGCCGAAAGGTTCTCGAGTGGAGACCGCGGATCGGCAAGCGCAGTGTGTGCTTGCCTAATAATAACGAGTATATTGACCTTTACCCGCGCTATTGCTCGCGAGAATTTGAAAGAAAGAAAGAAGACTTCACTAATACGGAAGACACAAACACAATAAAATGTACACAAATAAACCAAGAAAAATACATGAAAACACACATGAAAATAGTAACATAACGCACAATTGTGTGTGTCCGCCCAAATTAAGCGAAACGGCGGATTACGCGCCGTCGGAAAAGGATAGTGTTCTTGGTTAAAAAAATATTAAAATTAGTCAATCATCATTTTTTCTTTTCTTAAATTATATTTTTAACCCCCGACACAAAAAGGTGGATGTTATAAGGTTGACGCCAATGTCTGTCTATCTGCCTGTCTGTCTGCGGCATTGTGTAGGTGTCAAACGGATGGACATTGAAATGACAATGTCGGGGACTTTTCAACTTTTCTAAGTTGATTAGATTATTTTATAAATCTAGCTTTTTTGCCATCTCGCTCGCACGATATTGCGTGCGTTCGATGAGGCCTCGTGTACACCCTACCGCCGCACAGTCTATATCAGACGCGTAAGTAATTATAAGACATAAAAAATGACAAAATTGTTTTTTTGGAATCTTTTTGTATTTTTTATTTCAATTCCAAATTTTTAATTTTACGGTCATCCATAGATGTCGCTAGCATCACTGCTTAAGTGGCTAAATAAGAAACAAACAAGCTGACATATGCGATGCATAGGGGAAATTCGTGTCTGTACCGTTGTCCAGCAGTGGTGTAGCGGTATAGCACAAGGCACGGAGTGCCGAGGACCTGGGTTCGATTCCCAATGCTGGTCTTATTTTTCTGGATTTTCTGTGCATCTATATTTCAGTTTGTATTTTCAATAAAAAATTACATTCAAACCCGTCTAGCCGTTTAATTTTTAACCGAAGAAAAAAAACGAAGGAGCTTCTCAAGTCGACGCGTATAATATATATTTATTTAGGTACTGTAAACCTACTTACTTATAAATGTGAAATAAAGATATTAGATTTTTTTTTTATTTTGATTTTGTTTGCATTATATATATTTGGAAAAAAATTACCCCAAGGGTGGGAAAAAGTATAAAATACTTAAAAAAAAAAAAATATTAAAGTGAGTTGGCATGTTCATTTTTGACATGAGTGTGGTGTGCATAATGAGCAGTGTTATCCGTCGCCCTCGCTATAGGCAACTCCTGTTGTAAGTACTTCTCAGTGTTTACCGACCGGTGGAAGTCGAACATCAACAGACTTCAGCAACATGTTTATATTTATATGTCTTAAGCGCCGTCGATAAAGCATACGCAATCGTGTTTATTTGATTCGATTTTCTATCTATATCCCAGTCGACTGTTGTATGTACCTATACAGAACTGGGAAAAACAATTGATTGTTATTTTCCTTAATTATACCTATCAGCCAGTAGCATGGGATGAAAACTTTTGCTAGGCAACCCAGAAAAAGAAAAAGACTGGGAAAAGAACGGGACCAGTGGCAAATACAGCCTTCCGAGCTCGCACTTCTGAGTTTTACCACGAGCTTTACGGTGAAGGAAAACATCGAAAGAAAACCTGCGAAGCAATTCTATGGTGTGCGTGAAGTTCCCAATCCGCAGTGGGCCCGCGTAGGATCTAAAGCTACATTAAGTCCAGTTATTCTGGGAGAAGACCTTTGCACAGTAGTAAGATGTAGGTACACAGGCCGTGAGTGATGTGCTTTAAAGTAATGCCCTTTAAGATGTCAACATGATATTAGTAGTACAAGGGTTCCGCCCTGGCCATGATTCAATTTGTTCGACTGTACCTACTTTGGCAATTGTTTTTTATTTATCTAAAGTGTATGTGAAATGAAAAAAATGAAAAGTTTTTATTGATTAGAAACAGTATAACTTAAAATACAGTGTCAGCGGGCCCCAACTAGGCAGTGCCTGTATCTTGGGCGCCCTGATGGGTTGGTATTCCAAACAAAAAACGAATTACAGTGTTCTTAATAGGTACAGAGGTAGTTCAGAAGAAACAGAATTAAACCTTCCTAATTAGATACTCAGTGCGCGTGTTGCAGCAGCCGCTGAGTCGCGTTGCTCCGAAGACGAAGGGCTACGGATTAGCCCGAAACATGTCGAGCTAAACTCGATTTAAGACGTGAGTTATCCGGGTCATTATATTAATATAATTAGATACTACCAATGCCACAATATACATAACATACTGATAAAAATAAAAAATAGAAAAAAGGGTGTGTGTGTGCGCGCAGGCGCGTGTGCGTATTTGTGTGTGTATGTACTATAATATTCGTAAAACTCTAAGCGTAATTGAACACACGGTACATAATAACTTTACATATAGTATAAGTAGGTTAGTATTGTCATGCAGAATGTTTATGGGATGGAATTACGCGATAACTTCAATAACAATTATTGATTCATACTCATGTTTTATTTGATTTAATCGTCATGCTATTCAATTGATTTTGCTTGAGAATACAATGACGCAGGTACTCGTAGACGAAGGGTGTTATTGTATATATTCAAATAAATAATAAAAACCCACTTTAATGGTAAACCTGCCTGAGTGTTCCATCGTCAGATCCCAGATAAACCTCTTGGTCAAACTTACTGATGTGCCAAAGGAAAATTATATACCTATATATGTAAGGATTGAGGCTCAGATTCCGCCATGATCTCTTTATTGTTATCTCTTTCTTACATACTAAAAACCTATTTCTATCACTCTCATACATCCCTCAATCTCAACTGCCTTGCATCTCGCTCATTCGTCAGTATTTTCTCTCATTCTGTCTCTTTCACTCATTACGTTTCGTTCCACCTTACATATATATAGTTTCCACGGGCGCACGACAAACAAATTATTAAACGAAAATACAAACTGAAAAGAAAAAGAGACCAGCGCTGGGAATCGAACCCAGGTCCTCAGCATTCCGCGCTGCATGCTAAACCCCTACACCACCACTAGACAGGAGTCTAGACACAAATTTCTTTCATGCACCACACAATTCAGCCCGCTTTTTCCTTTCTTAGCCACTTAACTTAGCTGGGTCTCTTTTTCTGTTTTTTTTCTGTGCATACATGTTTCAGCTTGTATTTTCGTTGGATTTCAAGGGATGACCGTAAAAGTAACAAACACAAAGATCCAAAAACCAATCTTAAACAAATTATTCGCAGACGTAGTCACCGGAAACAGATAGTTCTATATAAAGGCCAGCCGAGCGTAGGGATCCTACTTAACGGCTTATTTTAACCCAGCGAGCATGATGCTCTGAATCCGTTGATTCAGTTTCTGGGTCATTCAGGAGTTGTCAATAGAAAGAGGGCTTAGAATTTCAGCTAAATGGCACAATGGACTTTCTTTGACTAGCGCTTTGCATGTGTGCGCTAGTGTTCGTATGAAGCCGTAAATAGCTAAAGATAAACTTGTACCCAGCTTGTAAAATTGGCAGCGGAGAAACTAGGTGAAAAAATATTAATAAACTGAGACAATTAGTTACTTTGCTCACCCGCAACCTTATGATAGCTTCGTTTATGCAAGAAATGCGTGTTCATGCATGTAAAAATTATTGTCAATTCATTGATATGGACCTCCACATCTCCACAAAGTATACAAAAATTAGTTAAGTTTACTTTTGCAACCATACGAAAGAGTTAATTGAACGTGCTTTTTAAACAACAGGCAAATGTGGCCGACACATTGTTAAAATGTTTGTATCGGCTGTTTGAACAAAAGACTTATACACACACAATAGGAACAGTTCCGTAACTTATAATGAGAGATGTTTAAAAACTATACGAGTATTGTACCTATAATAGACAGATGGTTGAACGGCGCGGGCGAAATTTTCGTAAACACGTAACGTTAGGAAGGACCGCTTCCATGAAAATCTACGATGTCAATTTTGAGAAATTCCAAGGGAATATAATAAACTTGCCTAAAGATACAAATCACGGATTATTAAAAAAAACTTAATTTTCAATTTTCCATTGTTTGTGAATTGCTTTAGACGAAGATTAGGTATGTATATTTATAACCCCCAACGCAAAAAGAGGGGTGTTATAAGTTTGACCGCTATGTGTGTCTGTGTGTCTTTCTGAGGCACCGTAGCTCTTAAACGGGTGGACCGATTTGAATGCGGTTTTTTTATTTGAAATCAGATTTTCTAACGATGGTTCTTAGACATGTTTTATCAAAATCGGTACAGCCATTTTTTAAAGATAGGTATTGAACTTTTTGTCGTATTCAGTATGGGAGCGTCGTATTCAGCTTTAAGCAGCGTTGCAACTAATAATAAGCGAGGATGTGCTGCGAGGGATGAGTTTTACATTAACCATTTACCTATACTCGCACAGCACATCTCTGGTGGAAACAGCTGGGCGGAGCGGAGGAGAGGTAAATGAAGCGTTACTATTGAAAGAAAGAAAGAAAGAAGACATTTATTCACTAACACAGAAGACACACATATACAGCAAAATTAACACAAATAAACTAAAATTAAATTACAGAAAACACATGAAAATAGTAAATACAATATACACAATGTTGTGTGTCCCCGCGAAAGTGAAACGGTCGCTGACTCAGCATTATGCTGAAGCGTTAACCGCCTGCAGCGCTGTTTTTTTTTCTATTGGTTCATGAAAAACACTTTCCTAGCCACACATCCTCGCCCATCTCTGTTGGAAACGCTGCTTAACCTATGTAGCATAAATAAGAAGTTTATGAAAGTGATAATTGTTTCAATACAAATTCTTATAACTGACATTTATGTAAATTATAATGTAATGATGTATTGATTGAATAAATAAACTAAACTAAACTAAACTACTACTTGATTCGTAAGTAGCTTGACATACGCTTGCTCTATCATGTTGAAACATGTTTCGGTGAACCAACTAATTCTTAATTCAATTTTAAAAACGGCCTCGGCTGCGGCCGAAAATAGAGTAATCCTCGACCTTGGCAGGCTTCTGTGGTCTAACAACAAAAAGTATACCAGATTTATATGTTAAACTAGCTATCGCCCGCAACTATGTCTCTCTATTTGTACATCGCTATCCCCGAATGAGAACAAATAGTTTTCTGGGATTAAAAGTATCCCATGTCCTGTCTAGGTTCTTAAACTATCTCCATTCCAAATTGTTTTACATGTTAATTACACACGAATAAATAATAAGTCAGGAATTGTAACTGCTTTATAGAAATGGCCTTCATTGTCCTAGTAGACGGGGGTTAAAAGCGTGTTCTGCGTGTCATTTGATTGACATCTGACTTTGCATCACGCGCGCAAATCAATCCCTGCTTTGTTTCTGAATTTTAACCAATCAACAAGCATGTCTATTTGCAACCTTGAAAAGGATTCGTATTTGAATCATAAGTCGTTTTTAGGGTTCCGGAGCCAAAATGGCAAAAACGGAACCCTTATAGTTTCGTCATGCCTGTCTGTCTGTCAAACTAAAATCTAAACCGGTGGGTGAAAAAATTTGAAAAAATTCGGGATATGTAAATAACGAATAAAATAAAAAAATAAAAAAAAAATTTTTTAGAGTACCTCCCATAGACGTCAAGTGGGGGTGATTTTTTTTTCTCATCTCTCATCCAATCTTGTAGAGTGGGGTATTTTTGGATGGGTCTTTTAAAACCATTAGGGGTTTGCCAAGACGATTATTCGATTCAGTATTTTTTTTGCGAAATATTCAACTTTAAAGTGCAAATTGATGTATTTCTTTTCTTTCTTTCAAATTTTCATGAAAATCGAGCGTCCCCCCCACCCTCTAAAGTCTAAACCGGTGTAGTAAGTATATCAAACTTTCAAGGAAAACTATAACGGCTAAGTTTGCTTGAGAATTATTAGTAAGTAGTTTAAGAGTAAATAGCAGCGTAAGGTATAAAATATACCTAAACTTGGAAGATTCCGCATAAAATACGAAATCCTTAGAAAAATATTACTTGATTTTTTCGTTATGGCTACGGAACCCTATTTTGGGCGAGTCCGACACGCTCTTGGCCACTTTTTCTGTGGAATTTGTTCTGAGTTACGCTTCAGCTATTTTGGGCAAAGGATTAGCCTTGCGATACAACGCGGGAATGCTGCCAGCCTTCAGTACAAAGTGTTCATTGAATACAGAATTCTAAGAATTCTGGAATAATATCCAAAATAACAAAGCAGGTCAACCTCGTCTGGATCTTAATCACTAAGTTTGTTTAAAAATGTCAGGACTCTGGAGGTTGAAGATCAACAGTCGGGACCCATTTAAATCGTGTGATCAGCTCAAAAATTCTTAGTAATAAATCTTATATTTATATAATCGGAATCTCGGAAACGGCTCCAAGCGATTTCTATGAAATTTGGTATGTGGGGGTGGTCGGGGATGACAAATCAATCTAGCTTGGTGTTATCTCTAGGAAAACGCTTATTATCGAGTTTTAGCCCGAGCAAAGCTCGGTCGCCCAGGTACTTAAAAATCATGACATGATATTTACAGCATGTGAATGCTGAGCTTGAGCCTATTGCCACATATTTGTAACGTGTCTGTTGTTTTTATTTTTTCCTTTTTATTATTATTATTTTTTCTACCTTTTTGGACATTGTGTAGTACTAAATTTACGTCTTATTTGCTGTGTTTCTGTTATGTTCGTTGTATTTTTTTTTAATGTGGCAATAAATGTCTTTTTATTTATTTTATTTATTTATTTACATCCATAGTTACGATAGAGCTGTATTCCAAAAAAATCATTGAAATAATATGTCATGGCATCCTACGGACATTTCAGATACTCAAACCAAACCTGTTTACGGTTTGTGCTAGTGCTGCACTCTGACGGCAGAAAATTGCAGTAATATTCCCTATTACTGAGGGCGTTAGAATGAGGGCTATCGTTTTTTGTCTCACTAGATGGCGCACTGTTGCGTGAGGTTTTTAAGTATGGCTTTCAAAGTCTGTTATTACGGGCGTGAAAACAAAGTTTAGATTAAAATCATATTTAATACACCTAAAAACCGTACATAAAAATATCGAGCATGCCACAGTGTTGCATAGTCCCCGTTTTGTTCGGAAAAAGGGAGGACAAAGGTTTCCGAAAGACAAAACTGTCTCAAAACACAAACATTCATTGCCCCGGAACGCATATTTGCCATAATTAATTTCAGATATTGCAAAATATTCTCAAAATTATTCTAATTATAAATAAACCCGCGTAGCTCACCCAAAAACTATGAGATTTGACATTTCGGAGACCTCACGCTACACTAGCGCCTCTAGCGGCGAATTCATACGCGATAGCCTTCATTAGTCTTGCTCCGCCTCTCGACACCCAGTATTGTTACAAAACAATGCCCTATAATTGACTGGGTTAGTTATAGTCTAGACACACTAAAAGTCTTAAAGTTCTTGAACGGAGGTCGGCTAGAAACTTCGGCTCGTCAATGCAAAGACGAAGTTTGTCATTGTCGTTAACAAGATACATCTAACAATCTACATCGCGCAGTCACGAATAAGCAATGTAATGTAACACAAACAGTGTAATGTTTTTAGACACGACTTTGTACTCAAACAAAGCGACTCGTTTTGAGCTTGTTTCCTTGTTCTTTTGTGTAAAAAGAGTTTATTTTATAGTGTGACATATGCTTCTTCGCTTCTAAAATACTTGAAGGATTGCTACCACCATCTTACTCGCAAATCCTGCCGTGAAGCAGCAGTGCTTGCACTGTTGTGTTTCGTCGTGGAGAGTAAGGCAGCCGGTGAAATGACTGGCACTTGAGGTATCCCATCTTAGGCCTCTAGGTTGGCAACGCGTCTGCAATACCCCTGGTGTTGCAGATGTTTATGGGCGGTGGTGATCTCTTAGCATCAGGAGACCCACTTGCTCGTTTGCCAGCCAGTTAAATAAAAAAAAAATACGTTTAATATAACCGTTCACAGAGAAAGGGTTCCCATTAAGGGATCACATCACCAAATAAAAAAATAAAAAAAAATAAGTTTTTTTTTCATTTCAATTCCAAATTTCACACAAACAATCTTAATTTGATTGCTTAATAACGATATCTCTTGTCCGGGTGAGCGGTTAGTTCCAATGGAATGCCGAAAGTTTCTCGATGAGGGCTACGGTATAGATGTCGCTAGCGTCGCTGCTTAAGTGGCTAAATAAGAAACAAACAAGCTGAGATATGTGGTGCATAGGGGAAATTCGTGTCTGTACCGTTGACCAGCAGTGGTGTAGCGGTATAGTACGCGGTACGGAATACCGAGGACCTGGGTTCGATTCCCAGTGCTGGTCTTATTTTTCTGGCTTTTCTGTGCATCTATATTTCAGTTTGTATTTTCAAAAAACAAAAAGTCCTGAACATGAACCTGCTAGCCTGCTGGAGACGCTGGAGTGCGCGTGTTCCAGCTGCCGCCGAGTCGCGTTGCTCCCAGAAGAAGGGTTTCGGATTAGCCCGAAACATATCGAACTACTACTACTAGCCGTGGTGGCCTAGTGGTTTGACCTATCGCCTCTCAAGCAGAGGGTCGTGGGTTCAAACCCCGGCTCGCACCTCTGAGTTTTCCGAAATTCATGTGCGGAATTACATTTGAAATTTACCACGAGCTTTGCGGTGAAGGAAAACATCGTGAGGAAACCTGCACAAACCTGCGAAGCAATTCAATGGTGCGTGTGAAGTTCCCAATCCGCACTGGGCCCGCGTGGGAACTACGGCCCAAGCCCTCTTGTTCTGAGAGGAGGCCTGTGCCCAGCAGTGGGACGTATATAGGCTGGGATGATGATGATGATATCGAACTAAACTCGATTTCATACGTAGTTGGGCCAATCAACTTTTTTACTCATACTAATTTGTCCGCGACATTTTTCAAACAATTGCAGGTTTTTGTAAGTAAACATGTTTTTTCTGTAATTTAATAGATGGTGTACATGAATACATGCCATCCTACGTAAGGTCAACCTATTAAACCGTGAAATATCTTGTTGGAAGTACGATTTTTTTGGTAACACCAGAGACCATTTTGGTAACGCAGGAGACGCTCAAAGTGTCGGTAAAATAGTTAATTGGCCCAGTTACCCGTTTTGTTATAATTTAAAATCAAAAAGTATTTTGAGCGTTTTGACCTCCTCATTGTCGTGGTCACCTTTATTTATGATTAGGCTGTATAATTTGATGAAAGAAAGAAAGAAAGAAAGAAATAAAGAAAGAAAGAAAGAAAGAAAGAAAGAAAGAAAGAAAGAAAAGTTTATTTTGGCTCCAAAAAGTACCACCTAAAACTAAGACTAGAACTAGCACTAAAACTATGTATGTATGTATGTATGATGACGTTTTTAATTACTTTTTGCTTTCCACCAGGTTACCCACGACAAAGCCGTGGGTTTGACCTATCGTCTCTCAAGCAGAGGGTCGTGGTCGTGGGTTCACCCGGCTTGCACCTCTGAGTTTTTCGGAACCCATGTGCGAAATTACATTCGAAATTTACCACGAGCTTTACGGTGAACACACACACATACACACACACATCACGCCTGTATTCCCAAATGGGGTAGGCAGAGCACACGAAAAGTTACCGCTTCGGAGCCACTTTTAGCAATTTTAGGTTTTAAGTTTGATAAAAACGGTACAATAGTGACAGGTTGCTGGCCTGTCGCCAACGGTATACCTTAACATATCTTCAGTCGCGTCTTACGACATCCACGGAAGAAATGGAGAGGTGTTATTCTAACCCGACACCACACGGGTAAAAGAAAACACGGGTGAAGGAAAACATTGTGAGAAAACCTTCACAACCCTTCGAAGTAATTCAATGGTGTGTGTGAAGTTCCCAATCCACACTGGGCCCGCGTGGGAACTATGGCCCAAGCCCTCTCATTCTGAGAGGAGGCCTGTACCCAGCAGTGGGACATATATAGGCTGGGAAGAGAGGTGACCCGCTATTATACTTATATCAGATTTTTTTTTAAAGGAGTATAGTTTTTAAATTCGATTGTATTTCAGTCGCAATGACGTCAAACGCAGCTAGTCGCCATCTTGTTTTGAATACAGATGGTTTATCTGTGGCAGATAACCCCGAGATCGAGTGCGCATGACCCGCGAACATAAATAGATTGTCTATGGCCATTGTAGATGCTTTTCTTATTTTTTACTGCATAATAACCGACTGTAAACAGTGGCATACACGCTTTATGTTCTTTTTGCTTGCTTTTTGCAACTCCAATGTTTTTTTTTCAACAAATTTTTATTTCTTCCTTAAGATTCTACAGTTATAATAATAATTATTAACGTCAAAATACCGTATAAATACATACTAAGAAGTTGATTTAGACCTTGAATTGGTTTCCGTAATTTTTGTCCTTTGACTTCCATCTACATTGTAACGAAGTTAAAAACGAAATGTTTTATCTCGTTATGCGAATTATATTTGCATTAATTCCACAAAAACCTTACTGTTCGTTAAATATTTTGACATGATGTTGAATGGATTTTAAAACATCCTTGTGTACCACTAGAGAAATCTGTATCCAGGCGAATGTTTAACATTATTTTGGTAGCTGGTGAACAGTTGTGTTGGTTTGATGATGAACTCTGATTGAGTTCGAAACGTGTCGGAGTACTGAGGTGATGGCGATGTGTGATGTGTGTGTGTGTGTTCTTATAGCGTCAGGCGGAGGAGCTGCACTTGTTGCATAGCGTCGTTGCTACTGCAATACCGCGTAACTAGCGTTTTCCATAAGGTTCAATTTTCATTGTCAGAACAGTACAATGTTAGTACTGTTCTGACAGTCAAAATTATTCCTTATGGAAAGAGCTAGTTACGCGGTATTGCAGTAGCAACGGCGATAGAGGTTTAGCTATCGCAGAGTCGCGAGTGAGCAAAGTAATGTTTATAGTTGATAATATTGTTTTTCATTGTAACTAATCTCTATGGATTACCTTTTCTTTGTTTCCTTGCTATGCAGTTTTAATGGGCTCTAGTGGTTAATATTGACTTTGCTCGGGAATTTCAGAAATTCTTCCCTAAGCACTCTGTCGACTTCAAAGGATATATTCTGTTAGTGTATGTGCTTCGCGAAGTGTTATGTTTATTACATTGGTCTGACTATATTGGCTACTGTAGGAATGTTAGTGATGTTATTGTATAAATATAATGTGAACTTTACTCAATACATTTTAGTTTTAAATAATGGAAATATAATTCTGAAAAAGGTATCAAGTAAATCAGCTTTTAATTACAAGTTTTTTTGCTGACTATATTTTTTCTTGATTTTGCTTTGCATTGTTATTCAAACCTCATTTCAAAACAATCTTATCACTAGAAGTGAGTGAATATATGGTGAATATCGACATACAGAATTTGACTTTATAATAGCTATGCATATTGCAAGTTAAACAAAAGCTTGTAAAAGTTAAAAGGCAAGGCCAGCCAATAGGCAGTGTTATTTTAAAGCGATCTCTCCGCAATTTAAAATAACAGACAAAGAAACAACTTCAGTACATGCTTTAATAACAAAAATAATTTATTGAATCAGGCGTTACTTTGCGGAGGTCCATATCAATGAACTAAAATAATTTCCTTGCTCACCCGCGACCTTACGATAGCTAAGCTTATGCAAAATATGCGTGTTCATGCAGTTCCTCCACCTCCACACTGTAAGAACACACACAAATCACACAAACCCATCTATCACCACCACCACAGAGCTCTGGTTGAGTTCGAAACGCGTCAGTGTAGTGTGGTGGCGGTGATAGATGGGTTTGTGTGATTTGTGTGTGTTCTTACAGTGTGGAGGTGGAGGAATTGCATGAACACGCATATTTTGCATAAGCTTAGCTATCGTAAGGTCGCGGGTGAGCAAGGAAATTATTTTAGTTAATAACAAAAATGTCGCCAAAATTGTTTTCAATCTTTACTCCCCCGAAAAAGTACGAATACAATTCTGTTTGAAACTTGAATTCAATCACTTAAATATAATTGATGTAAAATCCATATTGAACCACTAAATCTCCATAGTTCAAAACCGATTCAAATGCTGTTTAATATTGCAAATCCCTTTTACTGCTCGCGTTTAATTCAGATTGTCTTATTCAAACGATATTTCAATTACATTCGAAACTATCTTATAATGCATTCGTATAGTGATGGCATCGAAACGAAAATATCGATGTAAATATTAGCATTGAATGATAAACATACAGTTCAAATACAGCACACAACGACTCTTGAGTATTTCATGTTATTTTCAGCTTGATATTGTGATGTACAAATATTGAAGGTAGATTTATTATGTTTATGATTTTAATATTAAGGTAGTTGTGGATCGATTTATGTTTTTGTCTTTGAGTAAACGATCAGCTGTTAAGACGTATTTCATTTCCCTCTAGTGTTATCGGGATCCCTATTGCCTAGATTCTTCAGTGGCGACGAGTCGGTCTGAACCCAAGTTATTTGTGAAGGAAAGGCGGTTGTGCAGTGGAAATATAAGTGACCTAAATTATATAAGTGCAACATGTCGGTGGGAAAAATTCCCGAGTTTAATGTGGCAACGGACAATTGGTGTTTGTATATAGAACGTTTGGAGCAATATTTTCTGGTGAACAAAATTGATGCAGAATTACAAGTACCTACTTTAATAACTGTAATTGGCGCCGAGTGCTACGAGTTATTAGTTAATTTATGCACGCCGGACAAACCTAAGTCGAAAACATTTGCACAATTAACGAACATTCTAGAAAAACATTTACAACCAAAACCTAGCACACTCGCGGAACGGTTTAAGTTTAGGCATAGGAAACAAGAGACAAGCGAGTCGATTGCAGAATATGTGGCGAGTTTGAAGAAGATGTCGAAAACCTGCGAATTCGGCTCATGGCTACAGGAAAGCTTAAGGGATCAGCTGGTGTGTGGAATAAACAGTGATACCATACGGCAGAGGCTTTTCACGGAGGATGATTTGGACTTCGGAAAAGCGTATAAATTGGCGGTCAATATGGAGGCGGCCGAAAGGGATGCCGCGGTAGTCGAAGGTCGCGCGGGGTCGGCGAGCGGAGCCAGCGCAGTAGGGTGCCAAGCGGTAACGAGCGTCGCACGGCGGCGGACGGATGGGCTCGCGGCGGCGCGAGCACCGGGTGGCGGGCGCGGCGGCCGCGCGAGTTGGCGCGGCGGCGCGAGCGCGCCGGCACTGGACGCGGCGGCGGCGCGCACGCCGGGCCAGCGCGACCGGCAGTGCAGCGCGTGCGGCGGCGTGCACAGCGTAGGCACGTGCCGTTTCGCCCGCTATGTGTGCAGAGTGTGCACTAAGCAAGGACATCTACGGCGCATGTGCCCTACATGACTCAACAACACAGCGTGGAGGTAGCGGTTGACGAGAATAATCACAACGCTACGGCTAGTGAAGGAAGTGACGAGGTAATCATTACAAATCTAAGTCAGTTGTCTATAACGGCATACAAGCCGATTGTAATCAAGATCGAAGTACACGGTATCGAGCTCCTTATGGAATGCGATACGGGCAGTGCCGTTTCGTGCATTAGTGACGAATTATATGTTAAATTATTTAGCGGTTTAGAAATTAACAAATGTAATTTGAAACTACGCTATTATACAGGCGAGTTAGTTAATCCGGTAGGGGTAATAAGACCGCTAGTGAAATATAAAGATAAACAGAAATATTTAGATCTGTATATTGTTAAGGGCGGTAAAACGCTTTTATTGGGCAGACAATGGTTGACAGAGCTCTGTATACGGGTACCTTTAGCGGCGGCTACAAATTGTAATGCAAATAGTGTCGATGAGCCCAAATTTAACATAAAGGAATTCAGTTCCAGATTCTCTGATGTATTCGCTGACGGGTTGGGGCGCTTCACGGGCGGCCGCGTGAGCATCCACGTGCGCGCGGGCGCCCGGCCGGTGTTCATGCGCGCGCGCCCGCTGGCGTACGCGCTGCGCGAGCCGGTGGAGCGCGCGCTGGACCAGCTGGTGAGGGACGGCGTGCTCACCCCCGTGGACCGCTCCGACTGGGCCACGCCCATCGTGCCGGTCGTTAAAAAAGACGGTAGCATTAGGATCTGCGCTGATTTTAAAATAACATTAAATCGAGTATTAGAGGTCGATCGCTATCCGCTGCCTAGGGTGGAGGATCTGTTGGCGCGTTTGCATGGGGGAGACCGGTTTAGTAAAATCGATCTCTCACAAGCCTACGCACAATTAGAGCTCGATGAATCGAAGAAATATACCGTTATCAATACCCATAAGGGACTGTTTATGTACAACCGTTTGGTGTATGGGTTGTCGTCGAGTCCGGGAATTTTTCAAAAACGACTCGAACAACTATTTGCGGATTTACCTCACGTAGGGGTATTCTTGGATGATGTCATCATAACGGGCCCCGACACACAAACACACGTGGATAATTTATACAAGGTGTTTGGAAGGTTGCAGTCGTTCGGTCTTCGGGTTAAAAAAGAGAAATGTGAGTTTTTCGCGGAGTCGATAAATTATCTGGGTCACGTGATAAGCAAGGCAGGGGTCCACACTTGCCCAGATAAAATTAAAGCAATTACAAATACACCAGCACCTACGAATGTATCCGAGCTTAGAGCGTTTATTGGCATGATTATGTACTACGGCAAGTTTGTGCGTAATGTCAGTTCCATACTAACTCCTTTGTACAATTTACTGAAAACAGAAGTTAGATTTGTATGGAATGAAGAGTGTCAAACCGCGTTTGAAACAATAAAACGGGCCTTGAGCTCGAGTGAGGTGCTGGTGCATTATTCAGGCTCACTGCCCTTGGTTCTGACGGCTGACGCATCCAGTGTCGGAGTAGGTTGTGTCATATCCCATATTACGCCACAGGGGGAGCGCCCCGTGGCCTATGCTTCGCGGACGTTGACGGCGGCAGAGAGAGCGTACGCGCAAATAGATAAAGAGGCATTAGCGATAATATACGGAATCCGGAAATTTCATCAATATCTGTATGGGCGTCAATTTATATTGAGAACGGATCACAAGCCTTTGACGTATATTTTCGGAGATAAAGTAGGGGTGCCAGTCATGGCCGCCTCGCGACTGCAGCGTTGGGCGGTGTTGTTATCAGGCTATAATTACAAAATTGAGTACGTAGCGTCTAAAAAAAACTGTGCCGATGCACTTTCTAGACTCCCGCAGAAGAATGACGTAAGCGCGAGAAGTAATGAAATTACATACCTCAATTTCGTTGAGAATTTTTTACCCGTTACGCATAAGGACGTCCGAGCAGCTACAGCTAGAGATGTTCTTCTGAGCAGGGTTGTAGTGTACGTTCAATCAGGGTGGCCGGAATCGTGTCCCAGCGAAGAAGTCAAGCCATATCACACAAGACGTCACGAATTGTACATAGATAGGGGGTGTTTAATGTGGGGCTATCGATTAGTGATACCGTTAGTGTTGAGAGACTCGATTCGAAAACAACTTCACGTAAGTCACATGGGCATAGTGAAAACTAAAGCGTTGGCCCGAAGCTACGTATGGTGGCCAAACATCGACACCGATATCGAGGCACTGTGCCAGCGGTGCAGCACTTGTGCGGCGGAGGCGGCTGCGCCGGCGCGGGCGCCCCCTAATCCATGGCCACATTGTGTTCAACCGTGGGAACGCATTCATCTAGACTTTCTTGGTCCATTTAACAAAAAGACGTTTCTAGTGTTGATCGATTCGAGCACAAAATGGTTAGAAGTTTTTGAAATGGAGCGGACCAACGCAGCCGCGGTAATAAAGGTACTCAGAGCCACTTTTGCTCGTTTTGGGTTGCCAACAGAAGTCGTATCTGATCAAGGCCCTCCTTTTACCAGCAATGAAATGAAGGACTTTTTAGGGAAAAATGGGATAATGCAATCATTCTCACCAGCGTATCATCCTGCATCGAATGGTCTCGCAGAAAATGCGGTTAAATTATGTAAGAAGGCCATAAAAAAGGCCCATAGGGATCGCTTAGACATCGACGCGGCGCTGCAAACTTATCTGCTGGCTTACAGAAACAGTATCCATAGCACAACAGGCGAAAGCCCAGCAATGCTTTTGCAGCGACGCTCTCTGCGTTCGCGGTTGGACTTGCTGCGCAGCGAGCGCGCGCTGACGGAGCGCGTGAGTGAGGCGCAGCGCCGCCAAGTGCAGGCAGCGGGAGGTACGCGCCGCGCGGTCGCGCCCGGGGACGATATATGGGCGCGCGACTATACCGGAGCAGACAAGTGGGTCCGGGGCACGGTTTTAGGCGCGGAAGGCTCAAACAGATACTCCATCGATAACGGTAGCGGCAAACCCTTACTTAGACATATCGACCAGATAAGGCGCAGGTCCAGGTTATCGAGTGTTCCAACTCCTAAGGAGGGTAACGACAACGACGAGCGTTCACACGAGGGTGAGGACGGTGTGCTACCGGACGGGCAAGCGGACGGGGAGAGGGAAAGTGCTGAGCGATTAGAAAGGGAGGAAGTAGAAGTTGAACAGTCTGACATCGCTGGTGGTAATAAACCAAGAGGCACTCCCTCCCCACGCCCGCTACCGCAGCCTCAGCGGCGGTCGCCGGTGGTCCTCAGACCACTGCCAAATAGGATTAAGCGCAGGTTGCCGCTGGAAATAGATTAGCATAATTATAGGTAATCTTTAGTTTGTAAGTCAATAAAATGTCAATTGTACTTTCTATTGGTATTATTTAGCTTTTAGTTTTTAATTCTAATGTAGTTAATGTACCCGATAGTATGTAAACGGCAGTGATTAAGGCGGGAGGTGTGATGTACAAATATTGAAGGTAGATTTATTATGTTTATGATTTTAATATTAAGGTAGTTGTGGATCGATTTATGTTTTTGTCTTTGAGTAAACGATCAGCTGTTAAGACGTATTTCATTTCCCTCTAGTGTTATCGGGATCCCTATTGCCTAGATTCTTCAGATATCTCCACGGAGTTTTTTACAGACGGACTGACAGACGGACAGCCAAGTCCTATAGGGGTTCTGTTTTTGCAAACTGGGGTACAGAACCCTAAATAATCAATGTAGGTACTAAATAAAAATACTTCTTCGTTTCATTCTATTGAGACTATGCGAGAACTTTCATGCAAGCTTCACTACATTGCTGTATTTGTTTGATCAAGTGAATTCATTGCCCCTTAATAGCCTACGATGTAATGCCATGGAGCTGAAGGTTACAATTTATTGCGAATATTAGGTACCTCGACGTTTCGACCACGACCGTTGCTATGTGGTCGAAACGCCAAGGTAATTTTAGAAATTAACTGTAGTCGTGATTAAGTACCGAGATATATTAGTTGTAAATGAGAATCGCGAAAGTTAACAGTATAGGTAACTTAGTTCCAATTACTACTGATCATCGATATTCCAGAATGATCGATAAATTCCCATCCCTATCCTCCCAGGAGCCGAGACTATGTTAATACAACCGTCTGTATGTAAATAAGGAGGTTCACAAACAACGAACAGTTTCAAATTAAATACTCCAAGGTCTTGGCGAACACGGGAGCGGGAATATCACAATGAATATGTTTTTTTATGGTATAGGGGGAAAACGAGCAAACGGATCGCCTGATGGTAAGCGGTTACCGTCGCCCATGGACACCTGCAACACCAGAAGAGTCACAAGTGCGTTGCCGTCCTTTTAGGTAGGAGTATGCTGTATCTATCGGTATGTTGAGCTGTGGCCTAGTAATATGGCCTCTGATCCAGAGGACCATGGGTTCAAACCCGGGGTCACATCTCTGGGCTTTTCGATATTCATGTGCGAAATTACGTTCGAAAACCATGACTTTATGGTGAAGGAAAAGAACAATCTGCGAAGCAATTTAATGGTGTATGGTGCGTGGGAATTACGGCCCAAGCCCTCTAATAATGGTTAAACTGATCGAGTGTTGCCATATAGTTTTTTTGCGAACTTCTTTCCGCTGGCGTTCGTGTCGTCATAGTGTGTTGTATGTTTTTATGTTTTAGTTTTTAAATGGGTCCCGCTAAAAAACAGCGTTGCGGCTTGCCGTAACATTATGCTGAGTGGGGCCCACTTTTTACTATTCGATGTTATTTTTATTCTTTCCATCTAATGTATTTTTATGTGTATCGAATATGTGTAAATAAATGTTTCTCTCTCTCTCTCTCTCTCTAATTCTAAGAGAAGGCCTGTGCCCAGCAGTGCGAGTTATATATGCTGAGAAAATCTAGATATTTCTTATGCATAATCACGGCCTATAAAGCGTGAAACGAGAACCGTGAAGCGTGAACTTCGCCTGTTGCACGGCGCGAATCGCCCCAAATGTGAGTCAATTTGACATACATTACCTACAATACACGACTGTCACATTAGTGTATCAATACGGTATATTACTGCAACTTTCTGCCGTCAGATTCTTGAAATGAAATTTGATAAATAAATCTAGTTAGTAATAAATAGTGACATGTCTACCCAGATACAATGACATGCAAACAATATCCTATTTTCTAAAATAGTTTTACTTAAGCCAAGAATTTTTTTTTTAATTTTATTAAATTAAATACTGTTTATTATTAATTCCTTGATTTAAACTTTAATTTCCGTGTAATCATGTGCTAATTTTCCATTTTAATGCCAATAGGCAACCCACCTCAACCTACCTCAACACCTACCTCATAGCTGAGCATGTACCTTCTTATTAATAAGTGTTTTTTTTTATGAGCAACAAATGTTTTACTTTCTTTCTATTTTAAATATTCTAATAAATAAAATGCTTTTGCTTTATTAACTTTGCAAACATTCATTCGCATTTTTTTAGTTAGGATGCGCGGTTGCGGTATTAACATAATACAATGACATGTAATAATGATATTACCAATAAAAGAGTATGAGTATGAGTATGAGTAACTCGCGTGAAATTTCCGTTTCTCTAACTATTAGTTCTCTGCAGACTTTGACGGGACCCTATCTGAGTCACACTTACCTAATTTTGGCGCACACACAAGCGTGTTGCCACAACAAGCACAAGCTGACACAACAAGCGTGCATAAACATCTGATACGACTCTATTTCTAGGGCCGGAAGGACGTGTCAGATATATTTGCACGCTCCGCTGTGGCAGATATTAATGCTGGTGACTGTACCTACACGAAAAAAAACCATATAGGCAAAGAGCTGCCACATATACTATGTATACGAGTATATCGACCTTATTGTTAGTGGCGTTAAGGTGTATAGATATTTTGGCGCCTTGGTAACGTGTATATATTACTGAGTTAAAAAAATAGTTGTGTGAAATATTTGTGATGTAAATCCTAAAATACTTCTCAGCAGATATTTTTCCTTAATTGTGGTAGATTTTTTGACATTCATAAATGCTTGTTATTGCCTTTCTAAAATGAATAAATATTTTGACTTTGACTTTGAGTTTTTTAATGGAAATGATAATAATGTTAGCATTTAGAGATATTTACTCACTAATGTAATTGGCCCTTTGAAGGTACTTTTTATAAGCGCTTCTGACGATAACACGGCCAACACGAAAAACATGGTAAATTTATGTTTCTACCTTAATCGTGAGACATTTATCATTTACTGAGCCAGGAAAAATATCTTCGGATCACGTATCTCACTACGTCTCTAGGTAATACTTAAGTTCCACTAAGACCATGCAGGAAGAAGGTTGCCAGGCACCGTGACAACTGGAGGAAAATTGTGGAGGAGGCCAAGACCCACAGAGGGTTGTAGCGCCAGCGGAAGAAGAAGAAGAAGAAGACCATGCAATAACTTGCATGTAAGTTGCTTTACATCGCGGACTATTAAGGCACAATGGATTCTGTTGATTAAACAAATACTTACTGCGATGTAGTGAAACTTGCTTGCGAGTTCTCGGATGGTCTAAAGCCGAGTTTAGACTTGCAAGAAAAATCGTGCAAGTTGCATTGCATTGCGGCGCTGGATTGACCACTACAAACTCGTTGGCTTTACGGCCTCGCAATGTAATGCAACTTGCACAATTTTTCTTACAAGTCTAAACTAGGCTTAAATGGGGTTTTCCTTAGTTAAATAATACTGTATCTAAGGCGTATTATAAAGTTAATGATTATATTGCCATGGACAGGGATATTTGGAAATAATTCCGATCCGCATTAGCGATCCCTTCAAATAGCGAACCTACTGTGTTAAAAATAAAGTTGTGTTAAATACTTGTGAGGTATAGATAGCATTTGATAATATTGTAAATGTGTTTAAAAAAATATACCGCGTTGAGTTTCTTGCCGAATTCATCTCAACAGAGGTTTTTCCGAACCGGTGGTAGATTTTTTTGACATTCATAAGAGCTTGTTATAGCCTAAATTGAATAAAGATATTTTGACTTTGACTTTGTAATAATAAATCATAGTTCAACCCATTATAGATCATAGCATTTTGTTTTTTAATAAAACCAAATCAAGTGCAAAACGGACTTGCAACTTGCATTGCAAATTTATCATTTCAAAGCATGTCTAAAAAAATAAGACATTTTGCGTATCTATATAGAGTCGCTTTAATTTATACTTACGCATCATTTTACGCTTAGCATCTCCAACATGTTTAAACAAATAAAAATTGGTAGCACGTCAAGCCAAGTTCAGAGAAAAAGAAACAGGTTACGCAACAACCTTGCGTAGTATTACACGAACCATTTGACGCAATTTTTGACCCCTTAATGTCTCTAAATAAAATTTGGTTCAGGTATATTATAACCCCTCAGTTCAACTACAATTCCAAATTTTATAAATATATCTCAAACAGATATTGGGAAAGTTTCTAAGACTTATGTCTAGGTTAAAATAGCCAATTCAGATCTCGAGCTTTAGTTTATCCTAAATTATTTGCTAAATCTTTTCTGGATTATCCACAGAACGTAGCACCCGTTGAGATCCCAATTCTTTGGTCAGTTCGACAATCATGCAAATACTCAATATTTAACTTGGCTCCAAATTTACACTTATGTTTATGATGTGATTTTAAATGTAGCCCTGGCTTCTTGGATAAACAGAGATATTAGCAATATACTTCTTCAAATATATACAGAGCCATTATAAGCGAGGTTTCTTTGCATATTTTTGTACCTTAGAATATAGAATACAAAAGCTGTGATATAATCTCCACGTATACAGGATCTCCCGCGACTACTCGTATGCCACATCGAGGAAAAGTATCTTAAATATTTCACGACCAGATAGCTCAGTGGTTAAAGATCCTGACTACGAAGCTGAGGTCTCGGGTTCGATCCCCGGTCGGGGCAGATATTTGTAAAAAAAATACGACTGTTTATTCTCGATTCTTAAGTGTTTAATATGTATTTAGTCTGTCTGTCTATGTAGACATAACAATAACTTTATTTCGACATCAAACTTAAAATAATACATAATTTACAGAAAAGAAAAACATTTGATGATGTCGAAAAGGAACTGACTCAGCATTATGCTGCAGTAAGTATATGCTGCCTACTACAGCGCTGATTTTCAGCCAACACCTTCATATCTTTGCACCTAATGTGCTGGACCGGAATCAGCACAAATAAGTTTGTGTCGGAAAAGTGTACAATAAATAGGTAATAATAAATTTATAGATTTACGAAGAATGAATAAGTAGCTTTCCCACCTGCGTGGTTTTTTTAAAGTATGTGTCTATCTAGAAGTATGTTTATCCGTTGCCTGGTATCTACAATACAATGTTTTGGGGTGTGTTTTTTTTTTTTTTAATTACCACAATATTGTATATTGTTAAAAAGAAACATAATAAAACATAATTAAACTATAGATAGAAAATTTGGCCTAAATCGCCGTCAATGGGTAAGGTGCCCAGAAGGCTGGCCGTATTTCCTCGTTGTATAGCGATACTTATACGCTGTGCGAAATAGTGGCCAGCCCTCTGGTCGCCCGAGGCCTCTATTAGGCGCGTCGACAAATCTTTATACAGCCGACGCGCACTTGGCCCCCAAGGCCCCAAGATTTCAACACCAAATGCCGCAAACATGTAGCTGGTTCCCAGGGTGGCATATTTGCGGCGTTTGAGGCTTTGGGGTTAGTTAAATTGGTAATGAAGTATCCCGTGGTATTTATTTATATTGCATACAAATTTCAATTCTCGTCTTGCCTCGTCTCGTCTCGCCTCGCCATTGGAAAATCACCATTACACACACTTAACATCAGGTGAGATAGAGGTCATTCACGGTCAGTTTTATGTAAAAAAAAAACATATTAGTAGGATTTTTTCCATCGAATGGAATTCTCACAGATGTTGTTTTAAAAATAGGCTCAGTGCTCCTTTTGTAATGTGACATGATATATTTTTAAAAAGATAACGCGCACTTGCTATTTTGAGAACAAAATCGACAGAATATATAACCATTGATGAATCTTAATACATATATTAGTATTCAAACAACTCGTTTCTGATTGTTTACGAGATACGAAGCTAAAATTAAATATGACATATACTTATTTAAAGTAACTTAATGTAATAAACTGGTTCAGTGATCAATCCATTAAACATATTAGCATGTGATGTGACAACTCCTTAGCTAAAAGTTCAAGGAAAAAATAGTTTTAATATTTATATTGGTAATTGATTGTGAATAATTATGTAGATTTTCTTGGCGTGTAAAAAACATGGCTCAATTGACTCCAATTGACCTATACCGAAACTATATATGTATGTAAGCATAGCTTGTACCATAGGTGCTAGACAACTTATAAACATATACTTAAATATAAATTAAACAAACACACAAGTAAAAAATACGAATGTTTGTTCTCGGGTCTTGGGTGTTTATTATGTATTTGAGTATGTATCTATATCTATATAATTATATTTATCCGTTGCTTAGTACCCATAACACAAGCTTTGCTAAGCTTACTTTGGGACTAGGTCAATTGGTGTGAATTGTCCCGTGATATTTATTTATTATATATTAAGTCTCGAGACCAAGCATTCGTATATTTTATGCAGATATAGCTGTTGCCCGCGACTCCGTCCGCGTAAAAGTATGAAAAATAGTGGACGTCCTAGGTACCTACCGAATGGGTTCATATCGGCTCGCATACTTTGTTTGTTCGTTTGTTTATACTCTTTATTGTACAAAAAGGAAAAAGAAAAAGGTTATAGAAAAAAACAAAGTGTTAAGTACAAAGTAAGTAAGTGTGCAGACTTATTGGAAGTCCGAATGTAATGTTTGTCAGAACGATCGTTTGTCATAACTCTTTTTTCTCTGAATCCAATAATTGTTGAGAATTGTTAAGTATAAACAAACCTAACCTAACCAATAGTTTTGTTTGTTTGTTTGTTTATTTATACTCTTTATTGTACAAAAAGGAAAAACAAAAAGGTTAAAGTTGGTGGTTGGTGGGTTGGTTGGTGGTTGGTGTTGGTTGGTTTTAGGTTAAAGGAAAGTTTTCTATAGGATGAACATTTAAAAATTTCAGAAAACTGTAAGGTTTTAGTGGGAAAAAAATTATGACAAACGATGATTCTGACAAAAATTACGGTATGACCAGCGAAGAGTATGCGAACTTTGGCGCTCCCCTACCGAATACACACAAAAAAAAAACAAAAAATTGGTCAAGCCATTGGTAGGTATATTAAAGATCGCCCCGACAGGGGATCGAACCCGGGATCTCAAGCTTCATAGTCACGTTCTCTAACCACTGAGCTATCCGGTAGTCCAAAATTATTATACTTTCGAATGTTCTTATTCTTAACTAGTGACCCGTTAGACGTCTAAAATCTGGTAACATGATGTACTATGGCCTGCAAAAGTCGATGGACAATTCCAAAACATAATCGTCTGACGCGAGAAACGGCGCCATCTATGTGTTTGAAGTGTACTAGCGGTATTTACTTATTTACTAACTTAGTTAGTTTATTGAGATCTCACTAGATGGCACTGGCGCTGACCTTAAAAAAATATTTTATATTCATGTTAGAAATTTGATATTTCGCTGCCGTAGTAACTAAATTATGTTTCTGCCTGGGTGGGACACCGTGGGGTGATACCGCGAATCGCGTAACGACATTTTCTGTCTCTTTCGTACTTGACGTCAGAGAAGGAGAATATTATTATTCGCATTACTATCGTTTCATGTCCTTCAAATATTCCAACGATAAATTCTTTGGTGTGTGTGAAGTTCCCAATCCGCACTGGGCCCGCGTGGGAACTACGGCCCAAGCCCTCTTATTCTGAGAGGAGGCCTGTGACCAGCAGTGGGACGTGTATCTATAGGCTGGGATGCTGATGATAATGAAATTCTTTATTTACGAAGACCCATGTTGCGAATTAGTGTCAACTTTAGTAATCTCCAAATCTAGCAGTAAATTTACAAAAACACAAACTCAACATTATCGCCTGGTGGGATTTGAACTTGTGACATACGAACGAAGAACGAAGTTCACAACCACTTGACCATATTACTGTTATCTAAAGCGATGAAAATCGGATCTATATCGGGTCGTCTTAAAATTAATCGGTAAGTCATGCATGTTTAACGAAACTTAAAGAGGGTAGACTGAATATCTTCAAACTACCAGGCTAAGTTTTTATTACAAAGATTTTGCTACTTGTTCAGCTGCTTGCAACATCGTTTGATCATCTCTTTCAAGTTGAATCTGCTTATTATCGTAATTATTCTTTAAAATGAGTTCTCATCGCAATATTGAAATGGTTAAAAGGTGTGAAAATATTAAGTAATTTATATGAAGAAGGAAAAAAAATTGTCGGAAACTTCTAGACAAATTGGAGTTAATGTGAGTTTTTATTTGATTACGTTCATCATACCAACTTCTTCATTAAAATTATATCTACGTTATATTATTTTATGTTTATTTATATTGTTACAGATAAAAACAGTTATATTATGGGTACGACGATATCAAGACGAAGGATCTTTGCTGCATCGTCAAAGATCGGGTAGACCACGACTCATAGATGCGCCGCAGCGCCAGCTATGATGTTGCCCACTGTTAGAGTTGTCTATCCAGAAGAACAAGTGCCGTGCATAACGTTCGTGCAAGATAACTGCCCAATACTGGTGTATTGTGCAAGACTGGTTTGATCAACACAAAAAGTCGTTCCTTGGCCTGCCAGATCACCGGATTTAAATCCCATTGAAAAATTATGAGGTGTTATAACCATGTCCAACGTTGGGATAACAAAAATAAGCGAACTCCGGAAACGTTAGAAGCCCACTGTGTAAAAATAAGGGACAGTATTCGCGGCTCTAATATGTGTGAAAATCTAGTTGCATCGATGCGATTCTTTTTGCAAGCAGTTATCGACAATCATGGTGGTTACACCAGTTATTAAAATAAAATTGATAGTTACGTGTAGACCGGGTTATATACTCAAACAATTATGTTATAATAAAATATATAAGGTGCGGATATTTTCAGGTTATGTAATTAATAACCTAAGAATTAATTATACACATAAATTATTTAAGTATTGTGTGGTAATATTTTTTTGCTTCATACAAAAATATCATTCCGTCCAAAAATAATCATCCTCGCATTAACATTAACTGTATTTTTTTATTTAATTTAATTGAAACCAATTAACGACGATGCAAATAATCGATCCTCAAAATATCCGCATCTGATTTTCTAGCACACTGTATTATATAAACCAAAATATTTATCTTTATTTGTGATCCTGTAGGTGTCACTTTGTTATGTAAAAGTAATTATTATTATGAACAAAACATTTAATTATACCTTGATAGTTTTGTTTACTTATGTGAGATAAGTATGAAAGTTCAATATATGACTGTAATCTTATTATAACTGTCAGTAACACATTACACACTACAGTGGATCTACGCCATTAATTATTGATAAGTAAATGTTTAAAACTGGAAAACTTCAATTATTATAATTTATAACGCGTACGAGTCTTATGATAACCCGGTCTCAGGTATAATTTACTTTCAAATACTATTTTTTTATTGTGGTTCAGCTTCAATCCTCTTTCCAGAATTGGAAATGAATACTTAAGCTAATACCTCAATAAAATGTTAAAATACAACTTTTGGTCAGGTGCTAATTAAATAACTGAACCTCACACGACACCCAGAAAATATTTTTTCATTTTATTTTAAGTTAGTTGTTTGCGTTTTTTTTCGAATACCTTCATTATTTCCTAAAATAATTGTATGTTTTACGTAATCAGTAATTCTACTTCATTTCTAACTTTACGGTCGTAATTTTTAATGTCAGATTTAGAAGAAAGCCAAACTGACGCAAAACGGCCAGTATTAAATTATCTAAGAGGTATGAAACATCCCTAAAACATTTAATTGGCGTATGCATTCGTAATATTTAGACTGGGCACAATAAAAAAACGATTTAAAAACTCAAACACTACTTGATTTAAAACATAGTGTAATCGATTCTACTCTGGATTAAGCAAACTTGTTTCTGGTTTTCAGTTATTTAATTAATATATAGTATAACATTAACAACTGCGTCAATATTTAATGAATAGAAATATTGTTTTAGGAATAAAAGTTTTATGTTTTAAACTTCAAAACGTGTATTATTTCTGTTGCAGCGTTATCCTTATTTCAGAGTATTTTTTTTAATTTCCATTTCAGTTATCTACAAAATTAAAATAGAAAGTTATAAATAAAAAATAAGAACAAAAAAACAATCCTGATATGTAGGATACGAACTCATGCATGATCATTTACGAGTTTATCTAAGCAGCCGATCAACTCAGCTATCGGCACATTGCTGTTACTGGGATAAAATATCGATCATATCATAATAACTGATTCACAGCGCCATCTAGTTCATTTCTTGTGAACACCTAACAAAATCGCCAACTCTCGTGTTCAAACGATTATAGAACGTAAGGTGTCCATCCACTTATGCAGGCCAGTGTACATACGGTTGTGCGTCAGTGTAGTGTGGTGGTGGTCTGGTGGTGATGGATGGGTTTGTGTGATTTGTGTGTGTTCTTACAGTGTGGAGGTGGACGAACTGCATGATCACGCGTATCTTGCGTAGACGTAGCTATAATAAGATTGCGGGTGAGCAAAGAAATTATTTTTTCACACCTCTCCTTCAGAAAAGTAACTTTTCCTCCCTGACGAGAGGGAGCAAAGTACAACTTTTCTGTTCAAGGCTTTTCTAAGTGTTTTATTGCAAATGCCATTTTTTGAAGTTGATAATGGAAAGCCACGCCATTTTCTATGCTGGTTGTTCTTTAATAATATATAGAATTTATTTTTTTCAAGTTTCTTAATGCTCGGTGTGAAAAGTTGTATGAGCGACTCGGGAGCAAAATTATTTTCATCTTGGGCGTTAACACTTGAATCCCTCATTATGCTCAGGATTCTACTTTATAATCCCTCGCTACGCTAAATAACTATAGTTCATTTATGCTATACTCTTAATATCTTTGTTCTATAATGATAAAAAAATACGACTAAGTTATTATATTCCCAGGTATGTCTCTAAATTGCACTCCAGGTTCTCAAGATACAGACTCAGCCTAGTGTGAGGAGGCCAGATATTTCATTGTTGTATAATTTATGTCTAAAGTTATAAGCGAATAAATGATTTTTATTATTATTATTGTTATATTATTTAAGAATAGTAGCGTACAAATTTATTATACACGATTTCATTAAAGGAGGACATATATATTTTTTAAGATTTTATTTAATGTATAATATTTGTTTGTATGTTTTATAAAATTTTGCTAGTCGTTTCTTAGTTGTTAATTAGTTTCTTAATTGTTATTACACTTTTATTAAACTTTTAATTTAGTTTATTCGAAGAAGCAATGTAAAGCAAAATTATTGATGTTTGTAGCGTGACAGGCGACGTCAGTTGTGTTCTAGGATGGCGTACATTGATAGCAGTATTTAATTTGTATGAAAAAAGGAAAATTCAGACTCCATTATTTTTAAAAGTCGCTGAACTAATGTTGTTCAGTTTGACGAGGACGATCTATGTTTTAATTTTTTGCTCGTATTACAGGCCACACCCGGTATATTATTATTATGTGGATAGTCATTTATTAAACTGTAGATTTTTTAAAACGTAATCATTAGTAGAAGATTTCATAGTATTAAAAGAAGCTGTATAAGTTTCTTTCGTCGCCGAAACTTTTTAAAAAGTTTAACACAGAGCACGTTGAACTCTACAAGTCCTCAGATGTCGGAATTTTTTGTGCCAATAAAAAAACAAAAATCCAATCCGACCAACCTGTCAATGATCGCCTCTCTCTCGTCCAAAACTCCATTCATCTTAGCACAAACAACACAAAAAACAAAACAAAAACACTTGTGTTTATGTTACACTTTAGTCTATGCTTGCGTATGGTTTGTGTCAAACTAAATTAAAAACAAAAGCGGTTCGGACTGTGGCAACTACGTAAAAAGAAAAAGAAAAATAAAACACGTGCGCGGAGCTCAGCGCGCCATGCGGCTATGCCGGCGGAGAGCCGTTGTCGCTGACAGAAGCGACAGATCCGTGTGTAAACGGGTTAAGTATGTAGAGTTATGCCGGCACTTATGCCTCACTGAGGCCGTTAATGCCACTAACATTACAAATGCGAAAGTTTGTAAGTCTGTCTGTTTGTTTCACGTCTAAACCGCTTAAATAATTTAGTAATTATAATTATATTATTTTTATAATTTATTTTAATTTTCTGTACTGCTTGCTATGTGTTGGTGTGCAATAAAGAGTTATTGTATTGTATTGTATTGTTGTATAATTTAGATGAATATCGGTATACAAATAGTTTGAGCCTCGGAGAAGGTAATAGGATAGGTTTTATCCCAGGAAATTGTTCAGTTCCCGCGGGATAGCCATAAACGAATTCCACGCAGACGGAGTCGCGAGCAACAGCTATTTTCTCCTAAATCCTACTTCCTAATATACTATTCAATATCATTGATGAGAAAGTTTATGGAGACGTTGCTACTCAATCATGGAATACAAGTTAGATGAAATTTCGGTATGTACGGAGTTCGTTTAGTCCCAGAAAGGGAAACCGAATAGTTTATCTTGAAAAATTGCATAGTTCCCGTAGAATAGCTACAGATGGACTTCGCACTGCCCCGCTGATGTAGGTAACACGAAAAGCATATTAAGAACATAAAAATACTGAGAAAAACACTGCATACAGAACATTTGCCATAAGTGGCCTTAACATTTTAGAGTGATTATTTCCAGGTATCTAAAATAAATTAAAATGGAAACATGCGTTCCCCGAAGTCTCGAAGTCTTTCATCATTAAATGCTATGCTCGAGACTATTAAGAGGAAATTAATTAAGTATATTTGTTTCCTGTTACTTGTTGGTCGCATATTTTGAAACTTATAAACTATTCATTTACTATTTTCATTACCTTTTATGAGTAACTTTTCACACAATATAAACAACAGAGCAGAGCTACTTATATCCAAACGTCTTTGATATAGACAGAACTTTGTAATTATCATTTATATCAAAATATTGTAAAAATACTGTGATATTTTATGTAATTATTCTATCGATTTGAAGTAAAACACCTATTAAAAAGGACTACTATTTATACACATAATTTAAAGGCAGCCCGAAAAGTTTTTCTGACGCTTCTGCCCACATCTAATTTTACTCTTTGTCCGAAAACCAGTTGCACGCGAGTAGGTTGCGCGCGCACTCACAACATTGCTTCACTAAGGCCCGCTGTCCGCTGTCGTCCGCGCCTGTGTATGGACGGCTTTAAACTCTATGGTCAATGATCATTTACCGTATTATAAATATAAATAAATATCACAGAGCACTTGACACATTCACCAAGTCCTTTTGGTGGCACTTAATTCTTCACTCAAATAAGACAAACGGGAATTCTACGCTCTCAAACAAATAATATATTAATTTATTGAATCAGGCGTTACTTTGCGGAGGTCCATATCAATGAACTAAAATAATTTCCTTGCTCACCCGCGACCTTACGATAGCTAAGCTTATGCAAAATATGCGTGTTCATGCAGTTCCTCCACCTCCACACTGTAAGAACACACACAAATCACACAAACCCATCTATCACCACCACCACACTACACTGACGCGTTTCGAACTCAAACAGAGCTCATCTTCAGAGTGACACAACCGTACACCATGCTACCAGTTGTTAGACTAACGAACCACAACCACCGTTTTAACTTGTCACTTTAACTCCCCAAGTACCCACATACGTTTTATGAAACAAAACAAAACTACCCACAAATTATTAATAAATTTTTTAACCGTCCTTCAAAACTGCCTTGACAGTAAATAAATAAAAAATCAAGGTAGTTTTGAAGGACGGTTAAAAAATTTATTAATAATTAGTGGGTAGTTTTGTTTTGTTTCATAAAACGTATGTGGGTACTTGGGGAGTTACAGTGACAAGTTAAAACGGTGGTTGTGGTTCGTTAGTCTAACAACTGGTAGCATGGTGTACGGTTGTGTTGTGTCACTCTGAAGATGAGCTCTGTTTGAGTTCGAAACGCGTCAGTGTAGTGTGGTGGTGGTGATAGATGGGTTTGTGTGATTTGTGTGTGTTCTTACAGTGTGGAGGTGGAGGAACTGCATGAACACGCATATTTTGCATAAGCTTAGCTATCGTAAGGTCGCGGGTGAGCAAGGAAATTATTTTAGTTCATTTAAATAATATATTCACACAACCCGACATGACAAACACGTACACCCCAACATGATAGAAAACAACTGAATTAAAAACCTCTTTCATTAAAGTAGATTAAAAAAAATCCGTTGCTACTCTACAGGTTTATCTATTTCAACTGTTTTATTATTATTTTTTACTTAATTCTCATGATAATGGCCGATTTAGGAAAGTTTAAATTAATAACTAGTGATCATATTTTTGGCGTGTTTATGTGGAGTTTTCTGAAACTCCCTGGTATTTTCTGTCGCAGTAAAATTACCTAAAGAAAGTTGTTAATAAAACTAGTAAAAATTACTACGAGCACATGAAAGAAACTTGATATAAAAGTCTAATGTTGGAAAAGTTGAAAAGTAAAGCCTTCCTTATTCCGGGGATCCCGGAAAAAGCGCTAACCGTTTTGATGACATTTTCTACGTGGAGGTTTCGAACAATAGTTCTATTTTGTAGTTAAATGCCATAAAAGGGACTTATCACGACACAAAAGTATTTTTACCTCGACGTTTCCCCATCTCCAACCACACCAACACAGTAAGCGTACAAAAAACACAGGTATATACATAGAGAATTCTAAGGTATCTATTTAGGTCTTATTTCTGGAAAACACAGGTATATACATAAAGATTTTCTAAGGAATCTATTTAGGTCTTATTTTCTAAGGTATCTATTTAGGTCTTATTTCTGGAAAACGCTCGTTTTTCAGTTTAAACAAAAAATACTCTAGGCAAAGCTCGGTCGCCCAGGTGATAATTAAAACCATTAAAATGCGTAGCTTTTGCGTGATGAAAAAAAAATAAACGCTCACTAAAAGGCCAAAAGCACGAGAAACAAGAATAAATATAATTTATTGTCGGCTTTGAACTGAAGGTCTGAAATAAACATTTAAATGGGGCTGAATTTACCGGTTGCTATACAAAATAGTACCTACTAATATTATAAAAGCAAAAGTGAAATATATTTTGTTTGTAGTATTTATATATGTTTTAAAGGTTACGCATCTCAAAAGGAAAAACTGAACCCACAAATAAAGGAACACTTTGTCAACGCGTGGAAGGATCAAGCTGAAATTGACGGGTACTAGATACAATACAATACAATACAAAGACTCTTTATTGTACACCAGACATAGTAAGCGATACAGAAAACAGATACATCATCCCAGCCTATATACGTCCCACTGCTGGGCACAGGCCTCCTCTCAGAACAAGAGGGCTTGGGCTATAGTTCCCACGCGGGCCCAGTGCGGAATGGGAACTTCACACGCACCATTGAATTGCTTCGCAGGTTTGTGCAGGTTTCCTCACGATGTTTTCCTTCACCGCAAAACTCGTGGTAAATTTCAAATGTAATTCCGCACATGAATTTGGAAAAACTCAGAGGTGCGTGCCGGGGTTTGAACCCACGACCCTCTGTTTGAGAGGCGATAGGTCAAACCACTAGGCCACCACGGCTTTTTTACGAGAAAAAATTACAAGGTAAGCAATAGATAGATACTCGAGTCTGCTACGAGTATGTTTATAATGCGTAAATTTTATAAATGTTTTTCTCTCTATCTCTCTTTCTCTCTCTATCCCCTGAAACACTGCACTGAAAAACGCAATCAAAAATTACAGTTACTAAAAACGGTGCTTCCATACAGTTTACAGTTTCCATTGCAGTAGTAGAAAAATCTATGGTACTTCCGATTGTCCTAGAAAGAATGAAAATCTTATTTTTTATGTCTGCCTGTCTGTGTCAGTAACTATCTAAAATGACACCACGCTGCTTACATTTTGCTTAGGAGCGATCTGCTAATACTGTTTCCCAGATACCTAACAAATTTGTATGAAACCATCGGTGCGCTACCCCGACTCGCACTTGTCCGGTTTTTGCTATTACGGTACTTACCAGAGCATCGTTTGTCAGGACTATACCTAAATAATGTCACGATGTAATTTTCGGGAAGTCCATGGTTTTTCTTTAAACTGTTATTTTTAATGGTTAATACGAGTCAAACCGCGGGTAAAAGCTAATTGTGACAAAATAATAATTTAATTATTATATTTCGACCTTGTGACGATCGCACGCAATCATTAAAAAGAAAAATAAAATACCAGCGTCATAACTAAACAATAATGAACAAAATAATAGTAGATTATTGTCGTGGCCTGGAAGTAGCCAATTGCTGGCTGAGTATGAGTATTAAACGGACGAGCTTGCGAGTCCGTTTAACTAATACGAAGCCAGCAATTGCTATTCCAGCCGAGACTAATATAAAGCTTTTCTCAAAAATGATGAATAATCTGAAATAGACTAAACTTTTTCTCAAAATATATCATAATACTAGATAACGAAATATGAGAGGTAATGGTGGATGAACGATGACAGCGCGAATCCTTTCAAACATAATCTAACATTTAATTTTATTCCAATTATTTTTCTTATGCTTTCCCGCCTTTTTTCATTAAAAATAAACTGCAGCTGTATTTTTCTACCGAAAACACCACAAGCTGTTTCAGACCCAATAAAAAAAGTCCGAAGTTCCAACAAAATATCTGATACCGCCCATTAGATTTGGCTGTATACGACTTGTGCCAACATTTCCATGGCCTTTTTAACTTTTTTTAAAAGTTGTGACTGATTGCAGGCGCGCTAATTTATTATTGTCGAGCTAGCGCGCCTGCAATCTTTTTAACTTTTTAATTTTTCGTTGACCATAAAATCACTTCACTGACTGACAAGTGTTCCGGGAATATAAAGTCTGTGTTAATCTGATGTTGTGTAGGTTTCTAACAGTGAATTATTTTTTATGTAATCCTTAACCCCTTTATACAAACAGAGATAACAATTTAAAACAGAAAATAATTACGAAAGCGTCCGACAGCCGCCCACTAACCGGCGGTCAGCTTTAACCGTCCCTTATCCGGCAGTTAATCGCCACCCACCGCTAAACAGTTAAGCAACCTAGCTTAAGTAAGTACTGTTGGGACTATAAATAAATCTTATGATTTACGATAACAATTGTTTACGAGGTCAAGATAGCTCGATGTAGATCTAAAATGTTTAATGATATAAACCCGGATAACGTACCTCCTAAATCGAGTTTAGCTCGACATGTGTGTGTCGAAATCAAAGTCAAAGTCAAAATATCTTTATTCAATTAGGCTGTAACAAGCACTTATGAATGTCAAAAAAAAATCTACCACCGGTTCGGAAAAACCTCTGTTGAGAAGAATCCGGCAAGAAACTCGACGAGGTATATATTTTTTTAAACAGATTTACAATATACATCACAAGTATTTAACACAACTTTATTTTTCACACAGTAGGTTCGTTATTTGAAGGGATCGCTAATGCGGATCGGAAATATTTCCAAATATGATATAATCATGATAATAATCATTCACTTTATAATACGCCTTTGATATTAATGTCTTCTTGAAATGTGTGTGGAATTTATTTTATTTTATATTTAGTTATAGTTATATCAATGTTTTATATATGTTTGTGTTATATATTTATTGTATATAGTTAGGTATTTGAGGTTTACATATATGCATTTATATTTATTCAAATGCTTTGCTCTATTTGTCGATCCTTGTTCTTTGATTGCTCCTCTACCATTCAAAGGTTGACTGGTAGAGAGCCCAGCAGGGATAAGTCCGCCTTTGTACTTAATACTTTACTTTTTTTGTGTAACCTTTTTGTTTTTCCTTTTTGTACGTCACATTACGCCGTTAAATTATTATCTAGGCGTCTAGAGATGTCTCGTTGGCGTATCAAAGCCTTTACGCAGATAAACTTCCTAACATCGCAGACAGATCAAAGTCTCATTTGTATGTATTTACGATCGATCCCGTTCACACCTCCGTGCTCAAGTTAACTCACGAAGTCTTAACACCATCCAAAACCCAGACAGACTTCACAACGTATTAAGGCCACAACTTGTAGTGTATAGAGTAAGTAGGTATATGACATAACATTGAAATAAAGTATCATCATCCCAGCCTATAGGTATACGTCCCACTGCAGGGCACAGGCCTCCCCTCAGAATGAGAGGGCTTGGGCAGTAGTTCCCACGCGGGCCCAGTGCGGATTGGGAACTTCACACACACCATTGAATTGCTTCGCAGGTTTGTGCAGGTTTCCTCACGATGTTTTCCTTCACCGTAAAGCTCGTGGTAAATTTCAAATGTAATTCCGCACATGAATTTCGAAAAACTCAGAGGTCCGAGCCTGGGTTTGAACCCACGATCCTCTGCTTGAGAGGCCATAGGTCAAACCACTCTGCCACCACGGCTTAATAAAGTATCATATTCAAATATCAGATTAATAATAGGACACCATACCATATACGGAGGAATGTCTACCATATAAGGGATATAACCTGAGATTGTCATTCGACACCAACCACGTGAAGACCACCCATAATTTATCATATTTCATTTGAATATCTCGCTGAATCAGGGGAGCTACTACAAAATTCGATAATCGAAGTTCGTGTCGTACCGTCTCTCTCACTCTCGTATTAAATACTAGTTTACCCGCGGCTTCGCACGCCTAAACTATTCGATCTAGTAGTTACAATTGAAATTCCAGGATTTTACAAAATTCCTCTGGCCATTCCCAAAATTTAGATCGTGGTCTTCATAGAGGTTGTGTTAACTATCCAAAATCTAAGTACTCTAAACCCAGCGGTTGAAATTTCAAGATTTTATCGCTATCCCGTGGAAATATCGGGATAAAAGTAGCCTATATGTTATTTCAGATGTCCAGCTACCTCATACCAAATTTCATGATTCTAAGCCGAGCGGTTATATTTCAAGATTTTATCCCTATCCCGTGGGAATATCGGGATAAAAGTATCCTATGTTTTAATCCAGGTTATAAAATAACCTTTTGCCAAATTTCATCCAAATCCGTCCAGCCGTTTCAGCGTGAAGAAGTAACAAACATACTCACTCACTCACTCACTTTCACATTTATAATAATTAGTAGGATAGTAAGATACGTAAGATACGAGTAAAGGTAAACGTCCACTTGTCGGTATCGTACGCATCGGAAGCATCGCACGCAACGGATCGTAGTATTCTTTGTATAGTAACTCATATAAGTGCGTCCACCTGTCCGCATCGTAAGCATCGCACATTTCTATACAAAGCAACAAATCCGATACGTCCGAAGCGTACGATGCGGATAAGTGGACGCCTACCTTAAGCGTCAGCTGGACGGAACGGAAAGATACGAAGTTAGAATTTTGCACTTCGTAGTATAGAAGAACCTACTCTTTTGCAAGTAAAATAGGAACTATTATCGAACGTGCAGGGGAAAATATTGGCAATGTCAAGAGCTCGTGATAAAGGTAGGTGTACAAATGCTGTGAAGATTTTAGTTAGTTTTAAGTCAGTTGATACGAGGGCTAAAATTCTTATTGATGCCTATAAGGCTGTGTTTCCACCAGAAATGTGCGAGAATGTGTTGCGAGGAATACAATACCATACCCTCAATGACTCTTTATTGTACACCACAAATAATAAGCGAGTACCTGGGCGACCGAGCTTTGCTCGGGCTAGAACTCGGTAACAATCGCTCTCCCAGAGATAAGACCAAGTTAGATCGATTTCTCATCCCCGGAAACCCCTACATACCAAATTTCATCGAAATCGTTGGAGCCGTTTTCGAGATCCCGAAATATATTTATATTACATACAAGAATTGCTCGTTTAAAGGTATAAGATACAGAAAACTGGTACACAGAAAGAAAATTACAAGGCAAACAATAGGAATCGAATGAGAATGTGTTTTTCATCAACCAATAGAAACGCTTCATTTACACATCCTCGCACAGCACATCTCTGGTGGAAACAGCTGAGCGGAGCGAGGCGGGGTAAATGAAGCGATTCTATTGGTTCAAGAAAAACACAATCTCGCAACACATCTCTGATTGAGACGCAGCCTAAAACGACCCTTAGACATTTTTAACCCCCATTTTTGACTCGAAAAGAGGGGTGTTTAAGTGTGACACCAACCTCAGCTGACAGTCTGTCTGTTTGTGTGGCTATCTATGGCATCGTAGCTCGCAAAAGAATGGACCGATTTTCAATCCAATCCATATTTTTTTTGATAATTTGAATGAATAATTAGAACTTATAAGAACGTTAGACATATTGTGTACTCCCCCTTATAGAAAGCGTCGCCGGGCCATTCAAAGACTACTCTTCAGAAGTAGGAAGAACTGTTTTTGCATCTTTACTGGAACCCTTCAAGCCTTTTGTGCCATATATTGAAAGTTTGTAAGACTAAAATCATATTCTACCCTACTTCTATAATAACGAACTTAAAAGTTTTTTTAATGATTAATATGTGAATATTTTGTTTATATTTTTACGCCGTGGCGGCCTAGTGGTTTGACCCATGGCCCCTAAAGCAGAGGATCATAGGTTCAAACCCCGGCTCGCACAGAGGTGCGAGGAGTTTTTCCAATTTCATGTGCGAAATTACATTTGAAATTATACCAAGAGCTTTATGGTGAAGGAAAACATCGTGAGAAAACCTGCACAAAACTGCGAAGCAATTCAATGGTGTGTGTGAAGTTCCCAATCCGCACTGGGCCCGCGTGGGAACTACGGCCCAAGCCCATTCATTTTGAGATGATGATGATGGAGTGAATATTTTTGGAAGTAATCGCTCTGGATGTTGACAAAATTGTTAAAATACTTTCAACGAAAATTGGTTTCAACATGATCGGATATACCGTTTTTGAGTTATTGCCGAAAAATTGCTTCTCAACAAAAGGTCGCAAGTGCCGTGAAGATACGCTCTTTTTCTGGTAATAGAATTTAAAACTGTAGTAAGTGCTTTAATTGTGTTATAACGCACATAATATTACTTGTTTTTTTCGTAATGGCTACGGAACCCTATCTTGGGCGTGTCCGACACGCTCTTGGCCGGTTTTATTTTTACAAAAGTCTAAACATGAAGTGACAGCGACAAGGTAGTAAAGTGTAACAAATCTTTGACCCTGTTCCTTCCCCAATTACTCGCGAAGGCCTGAATTTATTTGTTTTTTTGGAAGAGGTGAGTGTTTCTTCCCTTACTTTTTTAGTAACGGCTACGGAACCGACTGAGCACGGTCCGATTTGCTCTTGGCCGGTTTTTATATGTTTCAGACAACACATTTTACTTGTGTGCAGATCAAATGACGCCAGATGCGTCTGAATCAAGTGAATCATTTTATTTATGACTCCGACTTGTGATAATGAACTCATTGTTCATTTATGTTATTTATTTGACACTATAGCTTTTGCCCGTGATCTCAACTGTCAATAATTCATTTTTCGCTACTTCGCGGGATTAAAATTGTCCTTTGTTCTTCCAAGGGTCTCAAACTATATGAATATAAAATTGTATTATTGTTATTACTTATTTTTTAATTATCAATGACGAAGTGTTTCATAAAGGCCCTTTCTTCCCGGTTGATCGACACCTCTGGGGACCCAAGAGCTGGTACGTATTTATCCCAGCGGATCGCACTTGCGGTCCAAAGGGGTAATGCGGCCAGCATCATGGGAACTCTGCCACAGGCAGATCTTTTGGACGGGGTGCTCTTTTTATAATTTTTATTTTTATAGTAACATATAGATATATTTAGTTTACGTTTCTTAGGTAAGTTTTCTTTGTCTTCTTCTTCTTATTATTATTTAATTTAATTTAATCTATATTTAATAATAAATAAATGACAAATTGTATATATCAGCAAAATAACAATTTAGAAGGACCACATCTATAGCGCAGGTTTCGTCAGATGAACATTTGGGATATCCATAACAAGCTTCGTCATATTTGAACAAATCGTAATCCACAACAGGCTTCGTCAACAAAACATATTCACGATCCCCAAGCCCAACCCAACACGCTTCGTCATTAAAACCTAAACCGCAAAGCCATCCCCGGACCGATGCAATCCGGAACCAAATGTACCAAAAATACTTACCGCATTGCCTCGTTGAATCGCTACAGATATATAGGTATTTCATAGTCGGTTCAACTGTTTTAGTGGGAGGAAAACAAAATACTTTCGCATTCGCGAAGCCGCGGGCAAAAGCTAGTTAAGATATAAACAATAAACACAAACAGAGTAAAGTCTATTAAAGTGTTCTTTCTGAGTATTCTGTTGTTTTTGTTTCCACAAATAGATACTGCTAAAGTTACAGTTAAAAACATGACTTATGATAATGATAATACTTAAATTATACAACCGCCTTCTCAATCTTCAGGACTAACTTGACATTTTAATGGATTGTACTTTTTTGTTGAAGCTATATTTCTGAGCAGGGAAAAATCGCTTTTATTTAAATTAGCTGGAAATTCTTCTCTTTAAAACTTTACTAAATTTCTCCCTTGTCACGCTATTATATTTACATATGTCAAGGTAGTTAGCCTCTTCACCGCCACAGTCATCCAGTCGTGACAGCCAATGGAATGCCTCACACGCCACGGTCATCTATACAGTCAATTTTTAGTTAAGCTTATTTGTATATATATTAAATTGTATAATAATTATGTTGGTACGCTATCGCATTGGATGCCCTGTAATGATGGTGTAATGTTTTATTAAATAAATAAATAATATGACCAACATTCAACTCGAAATTAATCCTTCTGCGATGGAATTAAAAACCGACCAAGAGCGTGTCGGACACGGTCCAAGTCAGGATTCCGCAGCCATTACGAAAAAATTAAGTAATATTTTTCTAAGGATTTCGTATTTTATACGGAATCTTCCAAGTTTAGGTATGTTTTATACCTTAGTTTACTCTTAAACTACTAGTAATTCTCAAGCAAACTTAGCCGTTATAGTTTTCCTTGTAAGTTTGATATACTCCAAAATTTTACAGTCCTAAATCCTTTAGAACTACTCACGCCATTTTTTTAAAGGTTTTGGCACTAAAAGTACAAAAAATGATCACTAGATGTCGTGGCAGAGCTCTTTTTTTAATGCGTCTATAAGAAACGAGGTCAATTAGACGCTATAGCCCCGAATATTTTTGTTCAACTAATTACAACTAAGGATAGAATTTAATGAGCGTACGAGATAATAATAAACTTTGTCATGTGTGATTTTATAAAATGGTTTCGATTAAAATCATTCCGACCAATCCGATCACATAATACTAGTAAAAGGCTTTCACCCCACCTGGGGTTAAAGCGTCTAAAAATCCCAGCTTTCACAAAAACATAATTTACACGTAGAAGTTATTAAAAATTACATAAAATGGCACTAAAATATGAAATTAGCTTTTAAGGATACATCAACACATTATGTTTGTTATAATCTGGTCTTATAAGTAAATAAATGTTTCACTCTCTCTCTCTTTCTCTCTCATAAATATGCTGTTTAAAGTATTGTGGCGCATTAGCCCCGGTTGACCTTAATCAAATTAAAAGTCGTCCACGATTCATTTTATCAAACATTGCTAAGAACCACCATATCAAATAAAAAAAAAAACAAAATCAAAAATCAAAATAATTTATTTTCGGATAACTGAGTAGATCCAAGTATTGTTACTTTATTTATACAATATTCTTATAAGACTATGGTAGTACGCTGATAAGATATATATATCCTACATTAATTTACATGACATTCATGTACACTGCCTAATTAATTAATTAACTTATGTTTCATTTCAAATTAACACATCACATCCAATTAAATTAAACTGTCTATCTATGTCAAACCATATAAATTCAAATTAATTAAATCAATCACATTTCATTACATTATTAATTACATAATAATATTAATAACAAAACGTTTATTTCAGGATCTGGTTCCATGAAAACTCGCTTTCACGTAAGTAAGAAAAACTTTAAGTATCGCAATTGGTCCATCCGCTTGAGAGCTACGATGGCACAGACGGGCAGATAAACAAACGGATAGACAGACAAACTTTAACGTGAAACTTACAATACCCCCTTTTTGTGTCATTTACAGAAGGACGTACCTACTACAAAGAAATTTCGTGCAATGAGATAGATACGAAACACATCCATACTAATATTATAAATATGCCAAAGTGTGTGTTTGTATGTTTGTCCGTGGCATTGAGATAGTTTATGGGTCAGAGAGTGACATAGGCTACTTTTTATCCCGGAAAAATGCACAGTTCCCGAGGGAACAGCGCGCGATAACCGAATTCCACGTGGGCGAAGCCGCGGGCAAAAGCTAGTACGGAAAAAAATACAAACATTTACATTTATAGAACACAACACAAATAGACAATTTAAGAAGAAGAAAAAATCAAGCATTTGCGACATCGCGAAACTTTTCTTTTCTTTTCTTATAAGTTGGAATCATCGATGTAAACTGCCATTGTCTTCCGTTTTAGGGTTCCGGAGCCAGAACCCATATAGTTTCGCCATGTCTGTCTGTCTGTCTGTCTGTTTGTCTGTCTGGCCGTCCGGGCTTTGCTCAGGGACTATCAATGCTAGGAAGCTTTAATTTTGCACGAATAGGTTAAACTATGCCGACAAAATGGTATAATGAAAAATTCAAAAAATATTTTTTTAGTGTAGTACTTACCTCCCTTAGACGTAAAGGGGGGTGATTTTTTTTTCTCATGCAACCTTGTAGTGTGGGGAATCGTTGGATAGTTCTTTTAAAATCATTAAGGGGTTGCTAAGACGAATTTTCGATTTAGTGATTTGTTTGCAAAATATTCAACTTTAAAGTGAAAATTTTCATTAAAATCGAGCGTCTAAACCAGTGGGTGGAAAAATTTGAAAAAATTCAGAATGGTAGTAAGTATATCAAACTTTCAAGGAAAACTATAATGGCTAAGTTTTCTTGAGAATTATTAGGAGTTTAAGAGTAAATAGCAGCCTAAGGTGTAAAATATACCTAAACTTGGAAGATTCCGTACAAAATACGAAATCCTCAGAAAAATATTTCTTATTTTTTTTCGTAATGGCTACGGGACCCTATTTTGGGCGTGTCCGACACGCTCTTGGCCGGTTTTATTTTGAAACGAAATGGTATTTCAATTTGAAAGAGCTTTTTGATTGGTATCGTAAAGCTAGGGCTGTTTTTTTTCACAATTGTGGAGGTTCAATAGGGCATATTAGTCAAAGCTCTGTGCAGGGGGCGACACTAGCACATACCATATTATACATGTTGCTATGAAACCTACCTATAGAGAAAAGCATGACATATTTAATATGTCATGATCAAACGATAGAGCTATATTTCTAAAAATATTTTTTTTTAATCGACGGGATGGCAAACGAGCAAGTCGGTCTCCTGATGGTAAGAGATCACAACCGCCCATAAACAACTGCAACACCAGGGGTATTGCAGATGCGTTGCCAACCTAGAGGCCTAAGATGGGATACCTCAAGTGCCAGTAATTTCACCGGCCGTCTTACTCTCCACGCCGAAATACAACAGTGGAAGCACTGCTGCTTCACGGCAGGATTAGCGAGCAAGATGGTGGTAGCAATCGGGCGGACCTTGCACAAGGTCCTACCACCTGCAAAATATAAAATTAATATGATATAATGGCATCCTTTGGACATTTAAAAGTGTATGATCTAAAAAAACTGCTTCGAAAATGTTGTGCGGGTTTAAATTTTAATCTTTTCATAGTTTTGAAGAACTTGTCAAAAACTGTTTACGTTATGCTAGTGCTGCATTCTGGCGGCAGAACTTGGCAGTACTATTCCCTATTCACAGGTCAGACATCTCGCTAGGAGTAGCTAAGCTAGAGACATGAAATTTGGCGCATGTCTTACATAGAAACATTAAAGAAAAAAAGAAATTTTTTTTTGGAATTCCCATGATAATATAGTCAAATTTCGAAATTTCAATCCAACAAACGGACGTTAGTTTATAATATTAGTAGGATAATACCTCTTCTGCTTGTTTATAGTTACTGTGGCACTGACGGCATGAATCGAGGCTGATTAATAAAGATGGTGGTTGATGCCATGATGTCATTGTCTTGACGGGCGACAGGCACACCAAGAGCAGCAGAATACTGTATATTACATTAAATGTAGTTATATTGTGGCCTCTCCGTGGAAACTACGCCCAAGCCCTCACATTCTGAGAGGAGGCCTGTGCACTGCATTGAGACTTTTTTTTTTTTTTTATGGTATAGGGGGCAAACGAGCAGGCGGATCGTTTGATGGTAGCGATTACCGTCGCCCATGGACACCTGCAACACCAGAAGAGTCACAAGTGCGTTGCCGGCCTTTAAGGTAGGAGTACGCTCTTTTCTTGAAAACTTGAAGGTCATAGCGGTCCGGGAATACCGCAGGCGATAGTTCATTCCAGAGTTTTGCTGTGCGAGGCAGGAAATTTCTGGAAAAACGCACAGTAGAGGACCGCCAACCATCTAAATGGTGAGGATGGAAGTGTTGTCGCGTAGGTCGGTGGCGAAAGGATGCGGCAGGGATCAACCCGAATAACTCCTCGGAGCACTCCCGTTGTACATGCGATAGAGGATGCACAGTGAAGCTACATCTCTACGCAGCGCCAAAGAGTCAAGTCGATCGGAAACTCGTTGGCAGCCGACTATTCGAGTCGCTCTCCGTTGTATGCGGTCCAGAGGGAGAAGCTGGTACTGGGGAGCCCCTGCCCACAGATGAGAGCAGTATTCCATATGTGGGCGAACCTGCGCCTTATAAAGCTGGAGGCGGTGGGCCGAAGTGAAATACTGTCTCGATCTGTATATGTTTAGGTTGAAATGATGATAAAAAACCGGCCAATTGCAAGTCGGACTCGCGCACCGAGAGTTCCGTAGAAATTTTTAGAAATCTGTGAATATCCAAAACAGAATGGTATTATTTTAGATTGGTTACTGAAATAGAAAGATTGACATAAAAAATAAGATTTTCAGATTTTACAAGCTTTTATTTAGTTTCACCTGTCCCGTTGTCTGTCTGTCTGTCTGTAGTCAAATCTTGGAAATTAAATTCGACCAACTTCCAATACAATACACGTGACAGACAATACAATAATCTGGTAGTGACATCGTGGTAGTCCAACCAGGATCGTCTCCGCAGGACGGAACTCTTCAAGGGTTAATGGCATCGACTTGAAATTTGGTATACAAATGTAGTTTGGGTGACAATGCAAGTAAAGTCGACAAAGAGTACAGTCAGCAAAAAACTTGTTATATATTTTTTTTACCAAAATCTTATTTCTTATAGAGTGTACTATTAAGCTACCCTTATACTTTTAAAGTTTCTAGGACAACTGTAATTACCCTATAGGTTTTGATCTCCGGCAGTTGTATAAAAATGCCTTATGTTATATGTAATGACTGATGTTTTGATTACGTTGACTACATTTGCTTTTTCAGCCGCTAGATATATTTGGTGCGGGATGTCGACCGTGATAAAAGGTTCATAATGAGTTCCCGATATAGAACTTACAAAATCTTTTATAGAATCAGGCGTTACTTTGCGGAGGTCCATATCAATGAACTAAAAGAATTTCCTTGCTCACCCGCGACCTTACGATAGCTAAGAAAGAAAAGAAAAAAAGAAAGAAAAACATTTATTCGTGACATTTTTACAAATAAAAGAAAAGAAAAAAGGAAATAAATTTTGTCACGAAAAAAAAGCTCTAAGCTTATGCAAAATATGCGTGTTCATGCAGTTCCTCCACTTCCACACTGTAAGAACACACACAAATCACACAAACCCATCTATCACCACCACCACACTACCAACACACACAACACACACCTGGACTAGACTAACAACTGGTAGCATGGTGTACGGTTGTGTCACTCTGAAGATGAGCTCTGGTTGAGTTCGAAACGTGTCAGTGTAGTGTAGTTCATTTACAAAATCTTGTCCTGTCAGCACGCAATGGAAAGAAGCATCTTAAGACTGAGAAGAATACAGGAAACTAGAAACATAGATATTCGCAAGAAAACAGATGCTCTTCAATATAGCTTGAAACAGAAATGGAGATGGGCAGGGCATATAGCAAGGTATAAAGACAAAAGATGGGCTCTCCAAACAACAAAATGGCCTGGCCCAGTAGGAAAAAGAAATGTTGGAAGGCAGAGAAAAAGATGGATCGATTACCTCAAAAAAATAAAAATAACAAGAAAATAATGGATGAATATTGCTATGATTCAGGAAAAATGGAAAAAGATGGAGGAGGCTTTTACCCTTAGGGACCACTAGTGTGGAAAAAAGCGGCCAAGTGCGAGTCGGACTCGCCCATGAAGGGTTCCGTAGCAGCAAGTAACATAATATAAAAGTTTCCTTTACTTTACGATTTATGACGTATTAAAAAAAAAACTCGAGGATCGGAAGGCCTAGGTATCGCTGGTTGGATGGAGTCCGAAAAGACCTGTGCGACATGCAGGTGGCAGAATGGCGCCTTGTTGTACAGGATAGGAACAATTGGCGGAGTCTTGTGTCGAAGGCCAAGATCCTATTTGGGTCGCTGAGCCGGCGAAGTAAGTAAGTAAATAAAAAAAAACTACTTACTAGATCTCGTTCAAACCAATTTTCGGTGAAAGCTTGCATGGTAATGTACATCATATATTGTTTTTAGTTTTATCGTTCTCTTGTTTTAGAAGTTACAGGGGGGGACACACATTTTACCAATTTGGAAGTGTCTCTCGCGCAAACTATTCAGTTTAGAAAAAAAATACATTAGAAACCTCAATATAATTTTTGAAGACCTATCCATAGATACCCCACACGTATACCCACACGTATGGGTTTGATAAAAAAATTTTTTTGAATTTCAGTTCTAAGTATGGTTCCCCATACTTAGAACTGAAATTCAAAATTTAATAGCTTATTTTTATTTTTGTGTGAAAATCTTAATGCGGTTCACAGAATACATCTACTTACCAAGTGTAAATAGTATATAGTTCTTATAGTTTCGGAAAAAAATTGGCTGTGACATACGGACGGACTGTCAGACAGACATGACGAATCCATAAGCTAGTTGAAAGCTATAAGTAGGTAATAATAATAATAATGAGCTCCCGATAAAATAACCGTGAATCATTCAAAACTGTTCATGAACATACTCTTCTTTTACTGAGAGACGATTTTATAAACTTATAAACATGCCTTTTAGAAAAAAAGCCGACACGCTGCGAGCGAAGGTCTTGACGAAAATATGGAAAATTCTTTGTGAGATATTTTGTAATATTGTGTTGCAAATTTCAAGAAAAGTTCTGTTATAGGCATGTTTTATACGCTTGAGATATTCCCCGATAGTCTGTCAGTATATTTATAGAAGGAATGTAAGGGAATATTTCTATCGGCAAGTAATTTGAGATAGTAAAAGTGCAAGTTTTCCTGTTTAATGCTTGAGCGTATCAATTTCACGAATTTATAGTTCATTCAATGTAACTCTTATAAAATACAATAGGTAACAATTTTCTTTTCACACCTCTCCTTCAGAAAAGTAACTTTTCTTCCCTGACGAGAGGGAGCAAAGTGCATCTTTTCTGTTCAAGGCTTTTCTAAGTGTTTTATTGCAAATGCTATTTTTTGAAGTTGATAATTGTAAAGCCACGCCATTTTCTATGCTGGTTGTTCTTTAATAATATTAAGAATTATTTTTTTCAAGTTTATTAATGCTCGGTGTGAAAAGTTGTATGAGCCACTCGGGATCAAAATTATTTTCATCTTGGGCGCTAAAACTTGAATCCCTCATCACGCTTAGGATTCTACTTTACTGTAGAATCCTTCGCTACATTCTGGATTCAATTTACGCCCTCGCCGTAAATACACCATTTTGCTCCTTTGTGACACAAATAACTATTACTACTTAGCTGTTGCCCGCGACTCTATGACATTTTCCGGAAATTAAACTATCCTTTGTCCTTCTCCGGTACTCAAACTATCTGTAAAACGAATTTCATCTAATCCGGTCCAGCGTTTTGGACGTGATGAAATAAGAAACAAACAGACTCACAAACTTTCGAATTTATAATATTAGACGACCGGATGGCTAAGTGGTTAGGGAACCTGACTACGAAGCTTGAGGTTCCGGGTTCGATTCCCGGTTGGGGCAGATAAATGTATGAATAATACGAATGTTTGTTCTCGGGTCTTGGATGTTCAATATGTATTTAAGTATGTATTTATCTATATAAGTATGTTTATCCGTTGCCTAGTAACCATAGTACAAGCTTTGCTTAGTTTGGGACTAGGTCAATGAGGGCTATCGTTTTTTGTCTCACTAGATGGCGCACTGTTGCGTGAGGTTTTCAAGTATGGCTTTCAAAGTCTGTTTATTACGGGCGTGAAAACAAAGTTTAGATTAAAATCATATTTAATACACCTTAAAACCGTAGCATAAAAATATCGAGCATGCCACAGTGTTGCATAGTCCCTGTTTTGTTCGGAAAAAAGGGAGGACAAAGGTTTCCGAAAGACAAAACTGTCTCAAAACACAGACATTTATTGCCCCGGAACGCATATTTGCCATAATTAATTTCAGATATTGCAAAATATTCACAAAATTATTCTAATTATAAATAAACCCGCGTAGCTCACCCAAAAACTATGAGATTTGACATTTCGGAGACCTCACGCTACACTAGCGCCTCTAGCGGCGAATTCATTCGCGATAGCCCTCATTGGTGTGAAGTGTCCCATGATATTTATTTATTTATTTTTACCCGACTGCTTAAAGAAGGATTATATTTTTCAAGTATATGCAAGTAACACTTTTCAAGTAAAATTTTTGCAGGAACATCAATAATGTATGAAAATAAACTAAGAATCCTTTAATTAAAATGATTATAAAATAAAATGACACACTGCATACATTTTATTCAAAATGAGATTTCTACTAACACTAGATTTATATAAATACGGCCGTTTATCGCATATATTTATTATATTATATAACCCGAAAAACCAATAACCGTTGGGGTAGACGAGTTCTTGAGTGGAGACCACGGATCGGCAAACGTATCGGTGGAGCGATGATCTTCGCAGGGCGGCTGGCAAGAGCTGGATGAGAGTAGCCGAGGATCGTGCTCAGTGGCGTGCCATGGGAGAGGCCTATGTCCAGCAGTGGACGAACATAGGCTGATGATGATGATGATAGCATATACTTATATTTTTACAATTGGAATTGGACTCGCGCACCGACAATTTCGTATATGTAGTTATTTCTACGAAATTGTCGGTGCGCGAGGCCAATTCGCACGGCGGGTTTTTCTAAAATAATCTCTCTTATTTCTACAAGTCTTTTAAACTCGTAAATTCCTTGTTCTAACATTGTCCATTCAACTTTCAACAAATGAACAACGCAAACGAAACTGACGGATTCTCCATTAACTCTATCTCGGATCTCGACAATTTGGGTCGGTAAGAAAGCTCAATTTAGTTCACAAAGCTCCGAGCTTTCATTTAGATAAACTTCTTCAAAGCTTTGACTAATGTAAGGGTTTCTTTCCAACGGAGATAAGCTAAGCTATGACAAATTTTATCTCTAGGTTAAGCGAGAACGAGAGACAAGTGTTAGCTTTTTTGGGTATCGTAATCCTAAGAAGGAACCCTAACAGTTGTAGTAGCCGTGTTAGTAACGGTGAACCTTATTTTAATAATTCTCAAAGTCAAAGTCAAAATAAACGTTTTATATAACTATCTATCAAAATATCTTTATTTAAAGTACACATTAAGTACAAAAATTTATAAATGTCAAAGAAATGCGACCACTGGTTCGGGACATCCTAAGTATGTTGAGTTCAGATCAAAAGAATCTAATAAGCAACTCAAAGAGCAATATTTTATTTTAAACCAAATAATTGACTTTTAATCGATTTACAATAATATTTCATGATTTTACAAGAATTTAACACAGCGGTTCTTAACCTTTTAGTTAGGAGGGACCATTTGACAAAATTTCTGTCTTGCCATGGACCACCAACTGTTTGAAGATAATACATGGTAAAAGTAAAATTGTAAATGAATGAATGGTTGTGACCCCGCTACTTGACTTGTTAAATTTTAACACAACTACATTTTCAATACAGTAGCTTCGCCATTTGATAAGCGATCACCAATGTGGATCGGAATTATTTCCTGTCCATGATAATAATGGAATGATAATGACAGTTGTAAATATAATAATGTTATTACACACACAAACATCACGCCTGTATCCCAAATGGGGTAGGCAGAGCACACGAAACGTTACCGCTTCGGAGCCACTAGGTTTTCGTGTAGCAATTTTAGCTTTTAAGTTTGACAAAAACGGTACAATATGACAGGTTGCTAGACTGTCACCTACGGTATACCCTAACCTATATCCTCAGTCGCCTCTTACGACATCCACGGGAGAAATGGAGAGGAGTAATTTTAACCCGACACCACACGGGTTTATAATGTTATTACCTACTGAAATTTGAATAGAATTTAATGAGAGCCATTGAAATAAACAAATTTTAATGTAATTTAATAATTTTTATAATATTCAGTCTAAATATATCTCGGGGCAGGTTTAATTCAGCATCACGGAATTTCAAGCCAATTTTGTTCCTCATGGTTTTTGCAAGTAAATGACTGGGTAAAAGATAGTTTATAAAATGCTGCAGGGCTACTACGAAACTCGAAACTCGAAGTTCGTATCGTACCGTCCCTCTCGCTCTCGTATTAAATAGTATAAGTGTCAGAGGGACCACACGACACGAGCTTCGAGTTTCGAGTTTCGTAGTAGCCCTGCAGTAGACAAGGTTGCCTGTCTTTACGAAGTTAACCCTTCTAAGGTTCAGGGTCCGCTAAATAACTCCACGTTCTTATCTATGTTAGTTATTCCTTTGTGCGCATTTTGTCCCGTATCTGATTCAGAGTTATGTCTGTTTTGGTTGAAACCATAAAGCTCTTAGAGGGTTATCTTTACACTTTTTATCTGTAAGAGTAGTAGGGGAGCCAATCATGCTAAATGGGGGCTTACTCGAGAGTCGTGGGGATCTATTAGATTTTGTAGATTAGTTGATAGAAAGAATAAAAAGTTTTACGATGCCTGCCAGTATTGGGGAAAGCGACTACGGATTTTCAAAAATGTAGAAAAATTTACATGGAAATACTTAACAGCGTTTATACCTGCTGAGCTGGCAACAATACAATACAATACAAATATTCTTTATTGCACACCATAAAGCAGTACAAAAAACTTATGATATAAACACTTAGATTCAGGGTAGACAATAGGCAACGTTGCATTTTTGTTAGTTTTTCTCGATTATTCCATAAAAATTGAATGAGAATTAAAAATGTGGTCTGATAAAACTCTTCTTAATATGCCATAAGTTAGTGTCTACTCCAATAATTATTCGTTATATACTTTTATTTTCTTTAAAAACCGTTAATAAACATTAAATCGTTTTTAAAAAAATATAAAAGTCTATCACGAATAATTATTGGAGTAGACGCATTAACTTATAGTATAGTTCTATCAGACCACATATTTTTAATTTTCATTGAATTTTTATGGAATAATCGAGAAAAACTAACAAAATAAAACGTTGCCAGCTCAGCAGGTATAAACGCTCTTAAGCGTGTCAGATATTGTATAGGTAATTTAGGTGCTCCAGCATGTCTCTGATACTGACTGCTGGTAGAAGCTGGATGCTGGATGCATGGAGGACTAGGTGCATGGCGCTCAATGGACTCTTCGGTAAGCTACTGATGCTGATGATGATAATAATGATTCGGTACCGCTCTGCTTTCAGAGCATGACATGAGTGCGTGTGAGCTAACTTTGGGGCGGCAGACGTGAACTTGCCTTCGAAATCCAAAAGCTTAATAGTTACTTGACCTGAAATGTATATTTCAGAACTAAATTATTGTTATTATTATTTTAAAATTTATGACGGTGGAAGCATTCTACACTTCCACTGAACGTAGATATAGTTTAGATATAGTTAGTGTTTAGTATTGTAACTAAGGGACCCCATACATCCCTGTATTTCTTTTATTATTATTTTTTGTATTTTTTTTTCTTTAATTGTATTATATAGTTTTTAAGTATTTTATTTGTAATTATATTTTTATGACAAAATGACTTTCTGCCAAGTTTCTTGCGGCGCATTCTTCTTGGCAATGATGGTCTTTCCGAATGCGCTGGTAGTTTAAAAAAATGACGTGTAAAAGTGCCCATTGCGGCCTATTTACTGAATAAATCATTTGAATTTGAATTTTTGAATTTTGATTGTATTTCTATCAAAAATCCCTGTCAAGAAATGGTTTATGCTACATTTATCCAGTAAAAGTTGCAAATATCTGAAGTTGGCGAAAGTTAAAACTTTTAGAGCTCGGCTTGCGAAGCTTATCCTTAATATATAACGACTTACTTAACGGCTGTAGGACAGGTTTGGAAAAGTTTGGACAGCTTATGACGTGAGAACACACCCTACGTGATGACAGACGATCGTAATTTTTTGAGTTATGAGTCGCTTAATTTTGGTTTCATAAAGTGCACAACTCATTTTGGATTGACGTACGACACAAACTGGACTTGTGTATAAAACCGAATGCAGCAGAATTTACGCGACCTAAAATACCGAATATGCGAACGAAAATATTCTGAAAGGAGTGTCCTGTAGTGGGATGCGTATAGGCCAAACAAAATGATGATGATGATGAATAGGTTTTTCGGTTACGACAGTTTGGGTTCCGTGCCCAAAGGGTATGAACGGAAACCCTATTACTAAGACTTCGCTGTCCGTCCTGCCGTCTGTCATGAACCGTGATAGTTAGACAGTTGAAATTTTCACAGATTATGTCTGTGGCCGCTATAATAACAAATACTAAAAACAGAATAAAATAAATATTAAAGGGGGCTCCCATACAACAAACGTGATTTTTCTTGCCATTTTTTGCTAATATTTGTAGCGTTACAGGCGACGTCAGTTGGGTTCTAGGATGGCGTACATTGATAGCAGCATTTAATTTGTATGAAAAAAGGAAAATTCAAAGACTCCATTATGTTTAAAAGTCTCTAAATTAACGTTGTTCAGTTTGAAGAGGACGATCTACGTTTTAATTTTTTGCACGTATTACAGGCCACACCCGGTGTAAAAACAAAAATAACTAAACTAAGATATCTTAACTAAATATTAAATTTATTTGATATTCATTTTCAGCACAAAGACCAATTCAGGGTAGCTAAACAAAATGTGCATCAGTTTAGAAATAAAAATAAATTTTCGGTGACTAAATGTAATTTTAAATATTTTGATAAAGGCCTAACTAATACTGCAATAAAAGTGTACAATAAATTGGATAATAGCTTAAGGGGGTGCAGTGATCTGAGAACATTTGAACGAAAACTAAAAGACTATTTTATGACTAGACCCTATTACTCTATTAAAGAATACTATGCTAATGCGTTAGACTAAACTATCTACAGCATATCAAATTTTATTTGTTTATTAATTATTCCGTTTGACATTTCCGTATTTAATTTTCATTCAAATGCTCATTTTATTTATTCATTTATTCTAGATTACTTTTCAACACAAAAATGCATCTCTAATTCAATTTTATTAATTCCTTCTTCCTTTTATTTAATTTGACTTTATTGTTATTTTAATGTAATTGAATTGAATTTATTAATGTTTTCTATCTTTGACATTGTATTTGAAAGTTATTTTCTAATTTCATTCGTAATATAAAATAATGTTCTGTGCCTCATCTAAAACTGTATTTGCATGCATTTAAGTATGTTTTTATCGCAAATAAATGATTGATTGATTGATTGAGTTTGATTTCTCCACGTGTTCATGATAATGGATCTTGACAAAGAAAGAAAGAACATTTATTCGTGACATTATTACACAAAATACTATAGGTATATAGAATTAAACTAAAAAATTACGTATCACGGTCACGAAATGGTCCCAAATCAGCAGACAGACAGACATGACAGACGTACAAGGACAACAGACTAATCCAATAAAAAAATGGTTCCGTTGTTTTTCCTTCTGAGGTAAATAACCCTAAAAACAAATTTTTAGACCATACCTACCTACCAATTTTGTCAAAATAGATTAAAAGTTTTAATATTTACGCAAGTTCAGATAAAAGCAGTCGTTCATCGTTTATTTATAAACATTACTCGACTTTTGTTTCGCAACAAGATAATTAAGTTTTAAATATTCATAAAATAAGCAACTTTTGCTAATAAATGTTGTGAAGTCATCAGTATTCTTGGATCTATAGTTAAAGGCGAGTTCGAAACTTAAGATGAGGTTTATGCAGGACTAAAGTCCAATTAACTGAAAGTTAAGTTAAAATTTTAAGGAAAACGATAAGGGTAGGTATTAATTGCGGAACGCAGCATTAAATAGCCTGTTCCGGTTTTAGAATAGGACAGGGTGATCGCTTCCTGTGTGTCTCGTAAAAGGGGTCTAAGGAACCTAATGTGAGAATAGACAGCAGCACGCTTTATTGCCATTAAAAACGAATATAAAACAGTAAATTGTACAACAACAGCATAAAACGAGCCATTTTACCCGAGACGTTCGTTCATAAAACCACTCGAGCCGGTGTGGTGAGGGTGGATAGACACGTCGATGGGAAAATGGGTTTGGTGCTCGAGTTGTACCTTTAATTTTTCATGTATTATTATGTAATCATATTTTTTTTAATTTTGTTGATTTATTTTGATTAAATTGATTGATTTTTAAATTTATATGAATTAAAGATTATTAAAAAAATATATGTAGAAACTTTTTTGTTTGTGGTTGTTGACAGATTACCTTGGTTTTACACGAAGATTTTATTTAACACACTATACGAAAGTAATTTTATGTCGCCTAGATACAGCATAAACACGAACTAAGTTTACGAGCATGAGAAGTGAAAAACATATTTTTACCCGATAACCCGAAATTTTATAATATGAAGTTGACCCAAAAATTTGACAATTCCTAAGAAGCTGACATCAAAAGAAAAGCTTGCATCAGAGAAATAAGGTAGGTAGGGAAGGTATATTTGGCTAAAAGCACTCGGAGTTTCTAGGTTATTATTATTGCTACGAAAGTGTGTAATGTAATACTCTAAGAGCTTACCAAGCAGATGCTCGGAACTTTCGTTTGAGCTTCGGTTACACCGCTCGGTTTATATTCAGGGGCTTCTACGAAATTCGAAGTTAGTATCGTACCGTCCCTCTCACTCTCGTATTAAATAATATAAGAGTCAGTGGGACGACAAGATACGAAGTTCGAATTTTGCACTTCTTAGTAAAGGGCCGAGCAGAGCTCAGCATGGAGGGAAAATGGAGGAATGAAAAATAAACTCTAAAAACCAGCCACGTGAGAGATTAACGTATTAAGGATTCCGTACAAAGAAAGACAGCAAAAAAACACGTGTTGTTTGTACTTCATTGAAAATCGAAAGAGATTTTTTGTTTGTTGAGAGATTCTATCAAAGTCAAAGCCAAAGTCAAAATATCTTTATTCAATTTTGGCTATAACAAGTACTTATGAATGTCACAAAAAATCTACCACCGGTTCGGAAAAACCTCTGCTGAGAAGAATCCGGCAAGAAACTCAACGAGGTATATATATTTTTTTAAAACAGATTTACAATATTATTAAATGATATGTATATATCACAAGTATTTAACACAACTTTATTTTTAACACAGTAGGTTCGCTATTTGAAGGGATCGCTAATGCGGATCGGAATTATTTCCAAATATCCCTGTCCATGATATAATCATTAACTTTATAATACGCCTTTGATATTAATGTCTTCTTGACAATAGATCTGAATTTTGTATCAATTGTGCCATACCACATCCCAATAAGGAAAATTACTGAAATAATTCCCGTCAGAGTGCAGTACCGCAGTACTAACACAACCATGTTTATGGTTTATGTTTTTTGAGTATCTTAAATGCCCGTAGGGTAACCTGAAGGGTAACCTTCCTCTGACACTGAAGCGTAAACTCGTGGACATGTGTATATTGCTCGTCCTGACCTACGGTGCGCAAACATGATCTTTGACTGAGAACCAGAAATCCAAACTCAAGGTTTGCCAACGAGCTATGGAGCGCAGCATATTGGGGGTTAAAAAAAAGAATCGATCGAATCCGAAATACCACATTGCGTTCTAAAACTCGAATCGCTGATGTTGGGAAAGTCCGCCAAGCTTAAATGGGATTGGACCGGGCATATCTGTCGGATGCACCCTCAAAGATGGGCGCACACAGCCATACCGACGGCAAGGCAGACCAAGGCATAGATGGCGAGATGACCAGAGGGCCTACTCTTAAGTTCGAAAATCGAAGTTCGTATCGTACCGTCCCTCTCGCTCTCGTATTAAATAGTATAAGTTTCAGAGGGACCGAACGACACGAACTTCGATTTTCGAATTTCGTAGTAGCCTGCTGGACGCAGAGCTGAGCGAGTGGCCGGATGTAGCTCTGGATAGGGAGATGTGGAGGTCAAGAAGGGAGGTCTTTGCCCAGCAGTGGGACACACATATAGGCTATTTAAAAAAATGTCCGTAGGATGTCGTAATATCATATTATTATTATTTCAATATTTTCGATGTAAATATCATTTATTTTGTTACTTATAAATATATCATGATTTCTATAGGTATTAATATATACTCTTTCTTTGCGGTTTGTGCTAGTGTCGCTCCCTGCGCAGAGCTTTGCCTAATATGCCTTATTTAGTTATTCTAATCACAGCCGAAGAGATTTTTTTTTTATTTGTGGCACCACATGGTTAGGCATGGTACATACAGATTTAATTTCTAGCAAATAGCTTGCTTACCTTATCTTGAATAAAAAAGCTTTTGTTTTAAAATTCGTTACATTTAAAATCCGTCATGGCTGTTTGTTTGCAACTTACGCCTCAGCCTCGCGGTTATTTTTTATCTGTTTTGGAAAAGGCAACGGAGTCAAAGCCCATACATACATTAGGTAATTTTGTAAACGACGAAATAAAGGTTTGTTTCCTCACAAATGTAATGTTTAGCATTGTATGTTTTGCGGGCGGTACAGGAATTCACGAAGCTCGTTCCAATTTTCGTCTTCAGACTTTTCATAGACTCTCGTTCGTAATTCTTTATACCTCCCCCAAGGCACAATGTACTTTTACACGCGCCATGCCTCTAGTCCACACAATAAGTCTCCATCTGTTGTAATTGAACATATATCCTGTAAAACAAGATATATTGCGTATCCAAGCAATGCATCTTGCAGGAACTATAAATTAACCTTTATCTATTTTCCAGACTTGCTGACAACCCGTATTTCTACGCTCTAGATAAAGATATTTAATAGGAAAGGGATAAACTTTTTTCTTAAAAATATTATTAACGCGAATAGGAGTTTGTTGCGCTTTGACTCTTTAGTGCTCAACCAATTTAGTTGAAATTAGGGAGATAAATAATTCAATACCTTGAGATCGAAGGACATAGAGTCACTACTTTTAAAAAAGCTTGTACCACAAAATCTTTTTTTTCTTAGTGATCTTTATGAACGCTATTTTAAAAGTCAATTTTATTGACATATAAATAAATAAAAATAAAATAAATGTAATGGGACACTTGACACAAATTGACCTAGTCCCAAACTAAGCAAAGCTTGTACTATATAAATACATAATTAAACATCCAAGACCCGAGAGCCATTCGTATTATTCATACAAATATCTGCCCCTGCCAGGACTCGAACCCGGGATCTCAAGCTTCGTAGTCAGGTGCTCTAACCACTTGGTCATACTGTAGTATAATATTAATTTGAGACACGAGATTTTTTCAAAGTATAATTGTTCCAATCGTTTATTTAACTTTTGACAGCTCGAGTACTAATTAAAATAGTGATGCCCTGATGCGTTACTGATTCGATTACTTTTAACAATCGATTTTATTCATGAAGAAGTTTTAATCGATTTGACACATTCATATTTTATTTTTGCTCAACATTTTGCATTGTTTTATAAACATTCACAGGTGTTTGAGTTACTTTATCTAACATATTAAAATAAAACATTTAGGTATGTTAAGTTAATATGTTTATCACTTGCGACAGTAATTTAGTAATTTTGTCAATTATGAAGCGGCAAAACTGTACGCGGCAGCGACGCCAGTTTGTTGTCACTCACAACGAGACGCCCGTGGTAGGTATAATTAAAAATAGTAATACCAGTGCCTATCTTAGCTGTTTTTACTTTCTAATACCTAAAGGCATATTAATGTATTTATTATTTTTAAGTGATTTTGATATAAAATATAATCACAACAATTTTAAATGTATGCTTTATTTATAAAATCGATTTATTCATTACGAATGGGAAATCACTAAGTGGGCGGTACCCGTCCATGAAGTACGGTATTCTCTGTAGTACACTGTACCGAAAATTATTGTAAAACTTCACGTGCGTGATCTGTCAAAAGTTAAATAAACGATTGGAACGACTATAGTGACTATAGGATTGTTTTTTCCGGGAAATTGCATAAATAAATTCTTCGCAGACGAAATCGCGGGTATACAAAAAAAGTGATCTGAAGGTTATATCGTTTTAAGATACCCACGGAACCCTAAAAACGGGTGGGGGGGAGGACAGACGCGATAAAAACGCAAGGATCGTCTGTAAGATATAAACATGCCGGTTTCCTTGCGTTTGTATCGGTACAAACGAGAGCAAAAACACGTCGTATGGAAGGTCCCCGAAAGTTGCAATATAAGATGGAAAGTTGGAAACTGTTCTCATTTTTGAACATGAAACTACCGTGAGTGACTGAGTGCGCGTGTTGCAGCAGCCGCTGAGTCGCGTTGCTCCGAAGACGAAGGGCTACGGATTAGCCCGAAACATGTCGAGCTAAACTCGATTTACGACGTGAGTTATCCGGGTCAATATATTTAATATGTTCTCATTTTGTTTAGCTACTTGTCCAATAGATGGCGCGGCAAATACCTCGCAATCTCTCCAAGCCGTGGCGCCCTCGCGCGGCGCGTCCCCGCGTACGGCAGCACACCCATCTGCAAAGAAAATAACTTGTTAGAATCATAGTCATCATCATCATCTCAGCCTGTATACGTTCCACTGCTGGACACTGGCCTCGTCTCAAAATGAGAGGGTTTGGGCCCGATGGAATTGGTAGCTTCACACACGCTTTTGAATTGCCTGGCAGGTTGGTTCAGGCTTCCTTACCGTAAAGCTCGGGGTAAATTTGAAATGTAATTTCGCACATAGATTTTGAAAAACTCAGAGGTACAGTCGAGCAAATTGAATCATGTCCCAGGGTGCAACCTTTGTAAGAAAGAAGAAGAAAGAAGAAAGAAAATACATTTATTCGGAACAGTGACAGAATAATTACATAAGAAAGAGAAAAAAAAAACAGTGTTACTGTTCACGAAAGGGACCCACCTCAGCATAATGCCGGCTCAAGAGCTGGCGCTGGTCTTCCGGTGGGACCGTGAGGCCGTCATTGCACGCTGCACGTGCGACCGGACCGTGCCTAATTGTGAACGCGACTGTCTATGGTCAGCGCTACCAACACAAGCCAAGCATGACATTGACATTGACAACTCTGACACGGTCAACCACACGTGCAGCAAGCAAGACGAGAACAAACATAATATTCAATTATAATAATTAACATGTAGATGTTAATCTAATAAATAGTGAAAAAATGGTAAAAAGTTAAATAAAAGACAAACAACAGTTGTTTCGTTAGTCAAGACATACACAAGATCAATGACAATTGTGCTAATAATACTACTAATGTCATGTTGACATCTCATACTTTTGTCAAGGAAATCATAGTGACATTGATTATTAAAAGGTTCCATCCCTGGGTCATGATTCAATTTGTTCGACTGTACGAGCCGGGGTTAGGAACCACGATCCTCTGGTTAAGAGGCCATAGGTCAAACCAGTAGGCCACTAGGGCTTTTTTAGGGATAGTCCAGGTACAGTCAAGTGCAAATATAAGTATCTATTCGAACCACTCAAAATATGTTACTACGGCCTTATTGCGTCGGAATAAGAGTCTGTGGTACTTATTTTTGAAACTTTGAATAAGGTTATATTTTTACACTTGACTGTACCATAAAAAGTCTCGATCGCGTGAATCATTAGATATGTCTGTCAAATTTAATAGAATAGAATAGAATAGAATACGTTTATTTGTGGAACATAGGTGTACAGAATCGATCTTAAAAGCATAACATTCAGGAATCTCTATGTTTTGCCAGTAGGCGGACAAATATTTCTGTTTTCCTTTAACAAGTCATTAACCTTAGTCTAAATACAATAAGTATTCACAGCAGCAATAAAAACAAAATTTTAAAAAATAACCAAGAAAGCGCGTATAATATAAATTATTAATTTTAAATAACAATTTTAGCGAGGATTTTTATTTCATGAATGTCAATAATATTAGCAATGTCTGTCTGGCACAATACATATAAAACTAAAAAAATAATGTCATTTAAGAAGCATAAAATTATAAATTCCTGTCATTAAGATATTCATCAATATTATAGTAACATTTTTCAATTAATAAACATGTCAATTTCTTTTTGAATTGGTTGGTATTAAGATTCTTCATACTATCTTACCTATCTTTAATTCCAGAATCATAGTTTATTTTCATGGTAATTCCCAAAACGTATGGTATTCATTTTCCTATACTTAGTATTATAAATGCGAAAGTGTGTTTGTATGTTTGTGTGTTTGTCCGTCTTTCACGCCGTAACGGAGCGACGGATCGACGTGATTTTTTGCATAGAGATAGTTTATGTGCCCGAGAGTGACAAGGGCTACTTTTTATCCCGGAAAAATGCACAGTTCCCGAGGGAACAGCGCGCGATAACCGAATACCACGCGGGCGGAGCCGCGGGCAAAAGCTAGTAAGGTATATTTTTATACTTCACTGTACCAAAAAAGTCTCGCTCGCGTGAATCATTAAATATGTCTGTCAAATTTAAATTCCAGGATCATAGTTTATTTTCATGGTAATTCCCAAAACGTATAGTATTCATTTTCCTATGACAAACAGCCGTGTAAGCAGCAGCAGCAGTGATGACTTACGGATCTGAGACGTGGGCGCTAACGATGGGCCTCATGAGGAAGCTCAAAGTCACTCAGAGGGCTATGGAGAGGGCTATGCTCGGGGTTTCTCTGCGGGATAGGATCAGAAATAGATACATAGTCCGAAGAATTGCGAAACTGAAGTGGCAGTGGGTGCTCGCAGGACTGATGGCCGATGGGGTCAGAGGGTTCTCAAATGGCGTCCGCAGACCGGGAGACGAGCCGTATGTCGGTAGGCCTCCAACAAGATGGAGCGACGACCTGGTTAAGATCGCGGGATCGCGGTGGATGCGGAAAGCACAAGACCGGCCTGAGTGGAGAGCCTTGGGGGAGGCCTATGTCCAGCAGTGGACGTCTTTCGGCTGACATGATGATGATGATGAAACAGCCGTCAAAAGTTCTGTAAATTAGACGAGCGAAGCCTCTATATTTAAGAAAAACTGTGACAGTACATCGCGAGAGCTAAGCGAGCGAAGCAAGGATGTCACAGCAGCGGCTAGCGAAGCTTCAGGACCTTTTTTTTGTAAATGTTTATCTGTACAACTGAGAACAAGGCGTGATGATCAAAGTTTTATTTAAAAACACTACGTCTCTACCAATGAAAATAAAAGTAATACGAATAAACGAGTTCTCTAGTTTTTGAAGTCCGTAAACATTTCGCAGCGTCTAATACCTAATTATCTTCGCCGACAAAGAATAAAATAAAAAGCAATTGTATCGGAAACGTTTGAAGCGCCGCTTTGAAATCGGCCACCGAGAAATGAGATGTTTTCACAGCGCTGTCCTAGGCCGCTGTACCACAGAAAGGAATCGTACTCGTTCACTAAACGGATTACTGCCAGCATGTACTAAGCAAGCAATGGAGCGCAGTATTTTAGTGTTCATAGAACTGACCATATCAGTATTGTATATGGTCCCAGCCTCGCATTCCTCAGGTACTTCAGGAGTTTCAGCGGAGCTAAATAAAACACAGATAAAACACGTCCGTTCCGTACAGTGTTGTCATCGAAGGAATTTAAACTACCCACACCTAAAATATAAAAATAAATATGCATACCCTACATTATTTTGTATGTACATTATTGTACATATACCACAATTAGAAACCAGCGTTACAGATGTGGGTGCCAAGACCAAGCTTAAGTGGGACTGGACTGGTCATGGGTTCCGTAGGGTGGCCATCGAAAGAGGGGCGGACCGAAGAGGAGATGGCGGGACGACTTGGACGCATAGCAACTAAAGAGTTTAGAGTGGCAGGAGTATACTCTCGACAAGGATGAATGGCGAAGAAAAGGGTAGGCCTCTGCCCAGCAGTAGGACACGTTAATAATAGGCTAGTGTCTTCGAAAATTGTTATTAATCCGTCAGTTGAATTATCACAAGATAATGGACACGTATTTTTCTACCACAGAAAAGGTTCGTTGACTAAACGGATCGTTCTGAACTAGAAGGTAAAATACAAATGAAAAATGTTTAACAAAAATTAAGGTTGGGGCTTCTTATACTTCGTTTTTTTGGCATTAGAAAAAGGGTAGACAATCTTGGCGAGTCACCTTATTGAAAAACGTTTTTTTTTTAAATAGGAACTATTACTTATGATACCAAAAGCATATATTTATGTCCTTGCTAATTGTTAGATAGGTATATACTGTGACTTATTTTTCATAAACCTACCTATCTATACTATCCTACTTAATAATATTGTTATGTCTTGTGTAGTGTTATCTATTGCTGTCTTGTGAATAAATGTAGTTCGAAATACAAATTTATTATTTATTATTTATTTATTAGTTTATATCTCAGGTTGCTTATTTCTACTTTGCTACTTAAGCAGCAGCACTAGCGACATCTATGTGGCGTCGACAGACGTCGCACTCTTTCGGAACCAACCGCTCACCCAGACAAGAGATGTCGCTACTAAGCAATTAAATTAAGATTGGTTTTTTGGAGTCTTTTTGTATTTTTTATTTCAAATTCCGGCCAATGTCCAGCAGTGGGCGTCTTTCGGCTGACATGATGATGATGATGAAACAGCCATTCAAAAGTTCTGTAAATTAGACGAGAGAAATTAATTTATTTCCCTTAAAATATGGTACAAGAGGTGTTAAAGGACAATATTGGGTCACATATTTCACCATCATCTGGCATGCAAAATGTCTACAATGTGGAGTCTACTGTGCTAAATAAAAATAAAGTTATGTAAAATACTTGTTATGTATAGATATCATTGAATAATATTGTAAATCTGTTTAAAAAAAAATACCTCGTTGAGTTTTTTGCCGGATTCTTCTCGACAGAGGTTTTTCCGAACCGGTGGTAGACTTTTTTTTGATATTCATAACTGCTTGTTATAGCCTAAATTGTATAAAGATATTTTGACTTAACTTGACATGAATTTTTTTTTTTATTACAATCAAAATGTCACCTGATTTAGTATTGATCAAAAGAAGTATTCGGCAACTGAGTAGAAACCCTTTGACACAAGTCTTGTTTGTTTGTCATCACCTTAGTTTATTATATATTTTAATTGACATTCAAAAGGTGTTTCGGCCATACAGAGCCGTAAGTCGCGGATAAATGCTAGTTTGTAATATTAAAAGGATTTTTTAAAGTGTGTGTGGTAGCCCGGTCTTTGATAAAGGCCCCCCGGGGCTACTCATACAGAAAAAGATACTCCGTAAATAGAATTTTATTTGGGCCTCGGTTTATCCGCCAGCCTTTTGAAAAGTACAGACAGCATCAAAAGCAGCGGATCACTTGTTTAATCTGTCGCATTGACACATTGACAATCTGGCATGACGTTTAGTACGTGACTGTAAAACGAGAAAGTACGATAGTGTACAGCTTCGAGTACTTTTGGTGCTGACTGTACAACAATGTACAGATTAGCTTTTGGAATTTGACCGCAATAATAAAAAATAATACTCTGGATTACTTTATCTGGAGTGTTTATCTGACAGATATGACTCAGCTTATAATTAAAAGTTTGAACTTAAATTAATGCTAAAATTATTTCGTTAATTAGAAAGAAAGAAAGAAAGAAAATAATTTATTTATAACAGCAATGACACATAATAAGTAAAAATAACAATAAGAAATGTTGCCGCTATAAAAAGGTCCCGGCTCAGCATATCGCTGGTTGAAAACCAGCACTGGTCTTCCACCGGGCCACAGGAGAGTGCAATTACGGAAAGTCACACAAAACAAGTCAAAGTGAAATCAAATACAAAAATAGCTACGAGACTAAAATATAAGTTGGCTGTATAGCCCACATTATCATGGCAACAGTACATGTAATGAAAAAGATAAGAATAATTTGACATTGACATATGACAATTACAATGAGGGCTATCGCGTATTAATTCGCCACTAGAGGCGCTAGTGTAGCGTGAGGTCTCCGAAATGTCAAATCTCATAGTTTTTGGGTGAGCTACGCGGGTTTATTTATAATAAATAATATTTATGTAAATATGTACTTAAATAAATAAATATTAAATATCCAAGAGCCCAGAACAAACATTCGTATTATTCATACAAATATCTGCCCCGGCCGGGAATCGAACCCCGATTTTAAGTGTAATTGTTTTAAGAGCATGTTCTCTGTGGCGTTATTCATTAGTTTTTAACCAACTTCAAAAAAGGGGATTCTATGTTCGACTGTATGTATTTTTAACGCACAAAAAGAGGGGCGTCATAAGTTTGGCCGCTATGTGTGTCTGTGTGTCAGTCTGTCTGTCTATGGCACCGTGGCTCTTAAACGGGTGGACCGATTTGAATGCGGTTTTTTTTATTTGAAATCAGGTTTTCTAGCGATGGTTCTTAAATTTGTTTCATCGAAATTGGTTTAGCCGGTTTTGAGATATTGAACTTTGAAGTGACAAAGTCGGGGGTTTTCCAACTTTTAAATGGTTAGGTAAAAAAAAAGATAGCTAAGAAATTCAAAATTCAACCAAAAATTGGACCGAGAATCAAAATTGGACCATTAAAGAGCTATGACGCCACAGACAAACAACCTAATAAGTTATGATTGGTTTTTTGGAGTCTTTTTGTAGTTTTTATTTCAACTACAAATTTGTTACTTTTACGGGTAAGTATCCCTTGAAAACAATCAAATTATGTTTTTTTTTCAAATTTTGATGTGGTTTTTTGCTTAGTAGCGACATCTCTTGTCTGGGTGAGCGGTTAGTTCCGAAAGAATGTGACGCGATGAGAGCGGAACATAGATACATGTCGCTAGTGCTGCTGCATAAGTAGCGTAGTAAAAATAAGCAACCTGAGATAATATGTATGTATAGGAAAAATTCGTGTCTAGATTCCTGTCCAGCGGTGGTGTAGGGTTTATAGCACGCAGCACGGATTGCTGAGGACCTGGGTTCGATTCCCAGCGCTGGTCTCTTTTTCTGTGCATCCATGTCTCAATTTGTATTTTCGAACCTTATAAGTACTTACTTACCTTAAAAAGTTTGCATTGGGGTTAGAAATACGAATGATTGTCTCGAGCCTTGGATACTTAGTATACTTATGTACTAAGTACCTAAATTGGCGTGAATTGGCACATATATATATCTACTTAATTTCCAGGGTTCCTCTAGCAATCAAAAATGGAATCTGCGATACCGTAATGTTTTCGTCGTTTTGCATGTGCGTTTTGCAGGAGCACGATATGTAAATGTTTTTTCGCTTCTCATGCTCGTAAATTTCCTGTTTATGCTGGATCTAGGCGACATAAAATGTCTTTTTATGCCCTATTGGATAAAGTTAAATCTTCGTCTAAGACCAAGGTAATCAGGTGTCAACAGCCACAAACAAAAAATAAACTGCATATTATTATCATTTTTAATTCATACAAAAATAAAAATCATTTAAAATCAATCAAAATAAATCAATAAATAAATAAATTATACTTATATAGTAATAGTTGACGACCGGATGGCCAAGTGGTTGGAGAACCTGACTACGAAGCTTGAGGTCCCGGGTTCGAATCCCGGCCGGGGCAGATATTTGTATGCATAATACGAATGATTGCTCTCGGGTCTTGGATGTTTAATATGTATTTTTAAGTATGTATTTATTTATCTATATAAGTATGTTTATCCGTTGCCTATTGTCCATAGTACAAGCTTTGCTTAGTTTGGGACTAGGTCAATTGGTGTTAAGTGCCCCATGATATTTATTTATTTATAATGCATAAAAAATAAAAGGTACATAATAAGTGAAAAAATATCCACTGTTGCTATTTCTTTTCCTTGCAATATAAGTGAAAAGCAGAGTGTATAACTCGAGAATTAAACCCATTTTCCCCTCGACGTGTCTATATTAACGTCTTGGGTAAAATAGCTCGTTTTATGCTTACAAGTTTTATTTTTATTCGAGTCGTTAAGGCTTAGCCTCCCTGAAATAATAACTTCGACCTCTCGTAACAATTTACGCGCTATCGCGGTTTGAGTCGGGAATCTTATCGTAGCCTCACTCAGAACCTACCTACTGACTGGGGGTCAATCGATAAGTGGTAGCGGTAGGAGAGCTAAATAACGGGCTAACAGCGTTTCTACATTTAGTAGTTTTTATCACAGTTTAACGAATTGACATCGCTCTTCCCCATGAGCAATGGTAACATCTGAGCATTGACCGTTTTACAATGCACACGAACAATATAAAATGTTTACTTTTTATGTTTGGACTGCTGTTTGTTGTATCACGTTTAAAATTTCATAAGGCACACAAAATATAACAAAAAAAAATATCAAAAAGAAAAGTATTTCCAATCAATTATGAATTGTACAAAAATAGAAAGTTAAATCGAGTTACACGGTATAATTCAAAAGAGCACAGCTCGAGAACGCGCCGCCGGAAGGAATGCGCTTCCGCATCTGTAGGGCTACTAAGAAATTCGAAGTTCATATCGCACCGTCCCTCTCACTCTCTTATTAAATAATACAAGCGTCGGCGGGACGGTACGATACGAACTTCGATTTTCGAAAAAAGGTAGGTAAGGTACCTAACCAACTTTAATTAGCAACATGTACAATGTACTTAGGTATTAGGTAACTGAGGAAAAAACCAATACCTAGGTTTAAAAGTGTGTACCTATAATGTATAAATAGACGTCTTATATTAGTAGGTAGGTATTTGTAAAATTGATTTGTTAATTCTCTCCTATCAATAGACCAATATATATCTTATCTACACACACTATACTAATTATATAACAAATTGTCTAAAAGTATTGCGATTAATACATGAAATAACTAATTAGGTACTTGTATTTGTTCTAATGTAAAATAATAATGCTTAAATACATAGACAGACACATTTTGAGTAGGTTTAAATAAAAATATATGATTAACGATTACATTTATTTACACATCTAAGCCATACCTACATACCCTATAGTACTAGGGTTTTGCGATAGTCAGCCCTGTGTGTCTTACGCACACATTGACGCGTGTACAGACGTCGTCGTGCCTATGTAGATTCAAGAACGCGCGTTTTGTATGGCGTGGCCGCCCTGTGCTGTAACGTCAAACGAACCTCACGATACCAACGCCATCTAGCGATATTTAGCCGCGCAGCGCAGGTCCACGCGCCTTGCAGATGTTTTAAAACTACCGTCAAAGTGCTGGGCCGACTGGCGCTAGGGAGGCAATGTTGGCAATGTTTTCATCTGGCCACTATAGGGCACTTGTCCCACCGCCGACGATGAGCGAGAAGCGAGTAGAGCGAGTAACTAGAAACGAGTGGGTGAGCAGCGAGAAGCTTTGTCGCTGGCTGTAAGCGAGTGTTTGAGTGCGACGGGCGATTACTCGCTTCACTCGACTCGCTCGTGCGGGGCGGCCGCCAAGCTGACATCGGTGAGCGAGTATCTATAGCTCAGCGAGTTTTATAGCTCTTGTCGCTGCGACAAAAGATGTAAGAGCGAGTTCTCGCCGCCAGAATGAACAGGCAGCGATCAACTAAGTATTATTAATATATGTGTATCTTGTACTCACACAGGATATTATATGTTTTGTTCGCTTCTTGAGCGAGAAAATAGTCGATAGCCAATCGTTTCCTCGCTGGCGGTGAGACAACTGCCTGGTACAGTCAAGAGCAAAGAGAAAACGAAGATGACAAATATATTCTCTAAGACACCAAATAATTTTTAGTAGATGGAATCGCTGCGCTTGCACGCTTGGGCGGTCCGTGGAGGGCGGCGCCCCCGACCTTGGCGTACTCCACTGCCCTTGCCGCCCATCGATGCGGCCTTGTTCTGGCAGCTAATTCTGATGATGTGAAAACTGTATCATGGTCAGTGATACGATGATATTGCTCGATCAAGAAGTATATTGTATTTTTAGACGAGATTTGGAAACTGGCGTAGTGCATTTCGGACCACGCATTGACACTGGCCAGAGAAAGCTGTCCACGAGAAACCGCAGTTTTTTTTTAAATAGGGTTCCGTAGCCATTGCGAAAAAATTAAGTCATATTTTTCTAAGGATTTCGTATTTTATACGGAATCTTCCAAGTTTAAGTATATTTTATACCTTAGGCCGGTATTTACTCTTAAACTACTAATAATTCTTAAGAAAACTTAGCCGCTATAGTTTTCCTTGTAAGTTTGATATACTTAATACCATCCTGATATTTTTTTAATTTTTCCACCCACCGGTTTAGATTTCAGAGGGGGGACGCTCGATTTTAATGAAAATTTGCTCTTTAGAGTTGAATATTTTACAAATAAATCACTGAATTGAAAAATCGTTTTAGCAACCCCCTAATGGTTTTAAAATACCTATCCATGGTTGGATGAGAAAAAAAACTCACCCCCACTTTACGTCTATGGGAGGTACTCTAAAAAATTTTTTTTATTTTTATTGTACTATTTTGTCGGCATAGTTTACGTATATATTCGTGCAAAATGACAGCTTTCTAGCATTAATAGTCCCTGAGCAAACATTAGTTCAGCAACTTAAAAATAATTAGTCTATTTTCCATTTTTATTACACTTTAAAGTTTATTCGAAGAAGCAATGTAAAGCAAAATGTTTGATGTTTGTAGCGTGATAGGCGACGTCATTGAGCTATAGGATGGCGGTACAATAATATCAGTATTTAATTTGTATGAAAAAGGAAAAACTAAAGACTCGTTATTTTTAAAATTCGCTGAAATAATGTTGTTCAGTTTGAAAAGTACGATTTAATTATATTGGCTCGTATTACAGGCCACACCTGGTGTATGTAAATACATACATACATACATGTAAATAGGTGGTAGGACCTTGTGCAAGGTCCGCCCGGATTGCTACCACCATCTTGCTCGCTAATCCTGCCGTGAAGCAGCAGTGCTTGCACTGTTGTGTTTCGGCGTGGAGAGTAAGACAGCCGGTGAAATTACTGGCACTTGAGGTATCCCATCTTAGGCCTCTAGGTTGGCAACGCATCTGCAATTCCCCTGGTTTGCAGATGTTTATGGGCGGTGGTGATCTCTTACCATCAGGAGACCCACTTGCTCTTACTTGTTTGTATAAAAAATAATAATTGTGTAGGTGTAATAAAAGCTAGTAAATAATAATAAATTCCCACTAATCATCTTAAATAGCTAAACAATAAAACTTTATGATAGTTATTTATCTACTCGCAGCACACCGTCAGCAATATCTGAGACAAAAATATAACGACAAGATCTAAGACTCTTTTATTCTCTTTTTATCGCCGCCGTATTCCTGCAAACACAGCTTATTATTATCGGTATATTTTGATGCTCTGTGGTAGAATAACAACATACCGGGTGTGGCCTGTAATATGAGCAAATAATTAAAACATAGATCATACTCCTCAAACTGAACAACTTAAGCGACTTTTAAAAATAATTAGTATTTTAATTTTTATTACTTACACTTTTTATACGAAGAAGCAATATAAAGCAAAAGGCTTGATGTTTGTAGCGTGACAGTTGTGTTCTAGGATGGCGTACATTGATAGCAGTATTTAATTTGTATGAAAAAAGGAAAATTTAAAGACTCCATTATTTATAAAAGTCGCTGAACTAATGTTGTTCAGTTTGGCGAGGACGATCTATGTTTTAATTTTTTGCACGTATTACAGGCCACACCCATTATATTTTTAGTAAACATTGATAAGTAAGTATAGTCGCTATCATGGACATGTACAGGAGCTGAACATGATTGTATCATTGGAGAAGTTGCTGGCAAATTCAAGATTCAGATATACACGTATTTTTACCTGACTGCCCGAAGAAGGGTTATGTTTTTCAAGCAATACTTGTACAGTCACCAGGGATAATATATGGCTCAACAAAGTCTACATAAATATCTGATAGGACTCTACTTTTCGGGCCGGCAGGACGTGTCAGATATTTCACAGGCTTCGCTGTGTGATCGGATAACTTTTTCTTGTTTGTTTTTCTGTCTCGTTGTCTAAGGGACTTGAAATGCATAGTGATCAAAATAATTATTAGTTACAATGCATAATAGTTCTTAGTCATATGGCACAAAATGCATACCTATGTTGATAACGTAAACGTTCAAAATACATAAAAAAAATAATTAATAGTTACAATGCATAATAGTTCTTAGTCATATGGCACAAAATGCATACCTATGTTGATAACGTAAACGTTCAAAATACATAAAAAAATAATTAATAGTTACAATGCATAATAGTTCTTAGTCATATGGCACAAAATGCATACCTATGTTGATAACGTAAACGTTCAAAATACATAAAATTATAAAAACCTACAGTATGTTTTCTATAATGGTTGAAATACATAATCGACACTGAAATTGAAAATAGTTAGACAATACGGCCTCCGATCAGTCGGTATCTTATAGGCTAGGTTAGGTTAGACTTTTGTCCAGGCGCCAAGCGCCTTAACTACGCAGAATAGGAGCTCCGCGAAGAACTTAACATGCAAATACAACGTAAATAGGCTGGAGATGATGATGAATATGTGCATTTTCTAGTATGTATTTTGACCATTATGAGAAACGTAGTATAGTAATTTTAATTGTTATTTCTTTCAACTGTTGTATAGCATCGTTCATTCACCATTACGTCTCATATTTATATATACCCCACACTATAGGGTTAGTCGAGAAAAAAAAACACCCCCACTTACGTCTATGGGAGATACTGATATGTATATTCATGCCAAATTACAGCTTTCTAATACTAACGGTCTCTGAGCTTAGCCGCGGACAGACAGACGGACAGACATGGCGAAACTATAAGGGTACTACAAACTATAAGTTGACCACGGAACCCTTAAAACGACAAAGTTTATGACTGTGAAAAATTTCAAGTCTCGCTACCAAACCTGAAAGCCAAATGCCAGATACCAGGCAGTACTTACTAAGAGTCCATTCATTCAAATACCTGGGGTGCATACTGCATAAGTTGACGAGCAAGTTTTGTAATGTTGTTCCAATATTTCAAAGCATAATGAGGGAATTTTCTGAAAAAAGTGTACCCTTTACTTCTTTTTTAAAACCTAACAAATTTTGGGTTATTTCTACTCAGAATCACGAGCGCTATCGATTTAAGCTATAAAAAAGTGTCCCACTTTAATTATCAGTTTTGTGACGCTGTTAACCATACATGTTGTATGGACCGTCACAAAACTGACTTAATAAATTGTAGTATGGAAAATTTCAAATTAAAAAAATGTGCCACCTTAGTGCCTTGGACTTTGGGACGAACTTTGGTGTGGGACGCGACGTGTGTCGACACTCTAGCCGCGTCTCACATCCAGAGCACCGCGCTCAGAGCTGGGGCGGCTGCTGAACAGGCTCAGATAAACAAGCGCCGCAAATACTCAGCTTTAACAAACTATCATGAGTTTGCGGCGCTTGCTTTCGAGACAATGGGTCCATGGTCGGAAATATTATCAAGGACTTATCTACTCGTCTGGTTTTGGCCTCAGGTGACCCCAGGGCTGGCACTTACCTCTCGCAAAGATTAGGAATAACAGTTCAGAGAGGTAATGCTGCCAGTGTCTTGGGGTCAATGCCTGGGGCAGAAAATTTGGATGACGTTTTATTTTGTAACATAGTTTAGTTTATAAATAGTTTTAGTCTTGGAAGTTAGATAGTATTTATTGCTTTTCCTAATTATAATATGTGCTACTAAAAAAAAAAAAAAAAAAAGTATGGAAAATTAAGGACGATTAAGGAAAAACGGGTACATTTTTTTCTGAAATCCCCCATGAAATTCTCTGGTATTTGTGATGCTGTTAGCCTCTCGAGTGGCACGTGACGGGTCCCTTTAATTACAAATACAAATATCTTTATTTTGCGTAAAAATGTGGTACAAAAGCTGGTATTACATTTTATGGTCTCACACATTTCACCAGAAACTGGCATGCAAAATGAGCACAGAAGAGACAGTAACAAAAGTTTACGCTTAATATGAAGAAACATGCCTTGACAATTAAGTTTCAAATTATAATGTCAACATGATCGCCTAATAACGTGATAACTAACATGTCATAATTACAATAAAATAATATTACCAATATGTCATGATTACAATACAGATCCAATAAAGCTAATTACATGATAAAATGTCACGTTCAGTGTATAAAATAATCAAAATATTCTTCAACAGAGTAGAAACATTCTTGTACTAGCCAGTTCCTAAGTTTACGCTTGAATAATTCAATAGGCTAATTATATAATGATATATAGATTGAGTTATAACAGCAATAGCCAGCCAGTCCATTAATTGGGCCAATCAACTATTTTACCGACACTTTGGGCGTCTCCTGCGTTACCAAAATTGTCTCTGGCGTAACCAAAAAATCGTACTACCAACAAGATATTTCACGGTTTAATAGGTGGAACTAACGTAGGATGGCATGTATTCATACACACCATAATATTAAATTACAGAAAAAACATGTTTACATACAAAAATCTGCAATTGTTTGAAAAATGTCGCGGACAGATTAGTGTCGGTAAAAAAGTTGATCGGCCCAATTACATGTTGATTAAATTCCGAAACAGGCAACGAATTTTGACAGCCCTGTCACATCGAGGAAATAGGGCAAACGCTACAGGTTGGTACACAAATGACTTCCTGGCTTGATGTCAAAGTGAGGTACAACTATTTAATAGGTTTGATAACTAATTAATTACACTGAAGCGGTACAAATACGAGCACACTGTGATTAAAAGGGTTTGAGCGGTTACGCAGTAAACGAACGTGGTTCACATGAACACAGTTTTATGTGTTGTTCCAGAATTCACCAAACTATATGCACCGGCGAATGTATAATAATATCTGCAAAAAAATACATAGGTTGGAATACTGCATGACTGATAAAGTTAAAGTGATCGTAAAAGGGTGGCTGCTCTCACTATCTTTTAAAGACACGGAGGCCCTACTTCTTGTTAGATAATTCTTTCTCCTGCTGGCACACATCTGCATACACAGTAGATACAGCTACACACACACACGCACACACACACACACACACACACACACACACACACACACACACAATGCTTGCGCACTTGTCGTCCTTTTTATTTTTAATGTTTCTCCTTCTTTTTGCATAGTTTGATTTTTGGCATAGAGATAGTTTACTTTTTTATCCCGGAAAAATGCACAGTTCCCGTGGGAACAGCGCGCGATAACCGAATTCCACTCGGACGAAACCGCGGGCAAAAGCTAGTATAATAAACGAGAGTCTCCACAATATCGTGTTAGTTACAAAGATAAACCTTATTGACTACGAGTATGTTAGTAACAAGAAATATACCGTATATATGTAAGGTGGTACAGTACAGCCGTTGTTACTTACATATTCAACAAGGTAATTTTGTAACTAATACGATCTGGAGGCTCCGAAATAAACGATTTATTATAATAATCATTGTATTACTTTATCATCTCACTCCAAATAAAAAAATAACTTTTTCACTTCTCATGCTCGTAATATTCGTGTTTATGCTGTATCTGGGCGACATAAAATGACTTTTTATGTTCTAGTGCATAAAATAAAATCTTCGTCTAAGACCAACTTAAGACCAAGGTAATCAGGTGTCAACAGCCACAAACAAAAAAGTTTGTACAAATTTCACATTATTATTATTTCACAGTTTGTACATATTCAATTTCATCATAATAAATCAGTAAAATTTAAAAAAGAATTATTATAATAATGCATAAAAAATAAAAGGTACATGGAAAGTGAATTATTGTTTCCACTGTTCCTATTCCAGTTCCTCGCAATCTAAGTGAAAAGCAGAGTGTAAAACTCGAGCATTAAACCCATTTTCCCCTCGACGTGTCTATCCACCCTCGCCGTACCGGCTCGGGTGGCTATATGAACGTCTTGGGTAAAATGGCTCGTTTTATGCTCTTGTTGTACAATCTACTATTAGCACCTAAAAATAGCTCCATCAAGATGTTACGTTGGTAAAATCACTTGCCTCTTTTGTCACGTAGAGCCTATTAAATAGATTGTAAATCCGAAGGCTTGGGTCGGTGCCAGGGCACAAAATGAATCTTTGGCTGTCGGTGGCTGATTGGCGCAAATCCTTTGCTGCGCGCTTTGCCTCGTAAAAAAAGACTGTCACTATGACGTTTACTGTGAAATGGTTCCATGGTAGCTCATGAATAAAAGTAATTGATCGTACACAAAGATAAATTTACAAGGTAAGCAAGAGGCGGCCTTGTTGCTTCAGAGTGGTGGATTCCAGGCAGCTTTAAATCTTGTTTCTTTTCTAACCGATAGTTAGGATAGCCGGCTGGTAACAGAACCTGAATACAAAGCTTGAGATCCCGGGTTCGACCCCCGGTCGGGGCAACTACCTATTGTTAATAAAAATAACACAAGTTTTGCCTATTTCTACAAGCTTTTATTTAGTTTCACCTGTCCCGTTGTCTGTCTGTAATCAAATCTTGCAAGTTAAATTTGGCCAACTTGCAGTAGGCAGATTGACTTGGAATTTGGAACACTTATGTAAATCGCGTGACAATATAATAATCTAGTAGTGACATCCTGGTAATCCAGCCAGGATCGTCTCCGCGGGACGGAACTCTTCAACGGTTAATAGCATCGACTTGAAATTTGATAAGTATGCAAATGTCGTTTGGGTGACAATGCAAGTACAGTCAACAAAAAGTACAGTCAGCAAAAAATTCTGTAGTAAAAATGTTTTCTATGGTTCCTTTATTGTAAATAAGTACAAGATGTAGATGTAGTGCATAATATTTTCCCATCGTATTTTATCGGAAAAGTTTGTATTTATCGTGCTCTCTCAATGAGGACTAAAAGACAGGCGAAATATCGCTAGATGGCGTTAGTATCGTGAGGTTTTTTTGACGTTACGGTTTTGCTTGCAATGAGGGCTATCGCGTATGAATTCGCCGCTAGAGGCGCTAGTGTAGCGTGAGGTCTCCGAAATGTCAAATCTCATAGTTTTTGGGTGAGCTACGCGGGCTTATTTATAATTTGAATAATTTTGTGACTATTTTGCATTACCTGAAATTAATTATGTCAATTATGCGATAAGGGGCAATGAATGTCTGTGTTTTGAGACAGTTTCGTCTTTCGGAAACTTTTGTCCTCCCTTTTTTTCCGAACAAAACGGGACTACGCAACACTGTGGTTGCTCGTTATTTTTAAGGTGTATTAAATATGGTTTTAATCTCTGAACTTTGTTTTCACGCCCGTAATAACAGACTTTGAATGCCACACAAAAACCTAACGCAACAGTGGCGCCATCCGAGATTGAGCTCGAGCGAAGTTCGGTCGCTCATGACGTTCATAATATACTATTCTTTATAACACATTTTTCTCGACAGCACAAACGTTTAATTAAAGTTTTCCTGTTTCTCCCTGCATAGCTTGCTAAACCCTTACTTTTCCCAGGATGGAACGCTGGCGCTTTACCAGTAAACGACACTGAATGGTTACCCCGGGAGATCTGGCTGGATAAGGACACGCCAGGAAGAAGGATTAATATCCAATGCTATTGCTTCGTTATATAAAATACAAATATAAATAAATCACCAAGCTCGCTTTGCGCATTTATCTCATTGAGTTGTTTAAATGTGCTAAAAATACATTGCTCTCTCAGTATACTTTCATCTACACCTACATACTTAGGATATATTTGGAAAGTAATGCGCGCCTGAGTTTTATATCCCATGGTACGAGTTTTCGCGTAAGAAAGAAGAAATTGTCCGTCAAAGTTTCTTATTTTTTTAACCCCCGACCCAAAAAGAGGGGTGTTACGAGTAAGTATAAGTTTGACCGCTATGTGTATTTGTCTGTCTGTGGCACCGTAGCTCTTAAACGAGTGAATCAGGTTGTCTAGCAATGGTTCTCAGACATGTTTTATCAAAATCGGTTTAGCCATTTTTGAGATATCGAGCTTTAAAGTGACAATTTCGGGGGTTTTCCAGCTTTTTAGGGTTCCAGAGCCAAAATGGCAAAAACGGAACCCTCATAGTTTCGCCATGTCTGTCGTCTGTCGTCCGTCCGCGGCTTGTCTCAGGGACTATCAATGCTAGAAAGCTGTAATTTTTCACGAATATAATATGTAAACTATGCCGACAAAATGGTACAATAAAAAACTAAAAAAAAAAGTTTTTTAGGGTAGGTACCTCCCATAGACGATAGATTTGACGACCGGATGGCCAAGTGGTTAGAGAACCTGACTACGAAGCTTGAGGTCCCGGGTTCGATTCTCGCCCGGGGCAGATATTTGTATGAATAATACGAATGTTTGTTCTCGGGTCTTGGGTGTTTAATATGTATTTAAGTATGTATTTATCTATATAAGTATGTTTATCCGTTGCCTAGTATCCATAGTACAAGCTTTGCTTAGTTAGGGACTAGGTCAATTGGTGTCAAGTGTCCCATGATATTTATTTATTATGAAGTACCGACCGATTCGTCCTAATGACTCTTTTGAATCTGTAAGGTATATACGAACGGTATCTGTACCTATGTAGGAAGTAATTAATCAAAAGAAACTTTCAACATTATTGTGATAAAATAATCACTTAGTAAATTTTTCTTAACAAACCCTTTAAAAGTCAAGGGTTGAACAACATCCGCTTTCCTTAAAAGTTGTCTATTTTTAGCCAGTTACCCTAAAATACCACAGCTGTTTTAACCCCCCGCGCCCTTGGCCCGCCCTTTTATTAGGGTGTTGCCACACAAACCGGTTGATCATCGATTCGACTTCGATTGATAGGCTGCATTTCCGCCAAAGATGGAGAATGTGTTTTTCATGAACCAATAGAAACGCTGAATTTAGCTATCCTCGCTTAACACAGCTCTAGTGGAAACACCTTAGCGGAGCGAGTATACATAAATGAAGAGAAGAGTTTCTATTGCTTCATGACAAGCACACTCCTCGCAACATAATACAAGGTGTTAACTAAATAACTGAAAACTAGAACGTAGTTTGCTCAGAGTCGAGAGTAGAATCGATTACACTATGCTTTAAGTAAATTAGGTTGTGCTTGTGCTTTTAAATATCATGGACAGGGATATTTGGAAATAATTCCGATCCGCATTAGCGATCCCTTCAAATAGCGACCTACTGTGTTAAAAATAAAGTTGTGTTAAATACTTGTGATGAATAGATATCATTTGATAATATTGTAAATCTGTTTAAACAAAATACCTCGTTGAGTTTCTTACCGGATTCTTCTCAAGAGAGGTTTTTCGAACCGGAGGTAATTTTTTTTTGACATTCATAAGTGCTTGTTATAGCCTAAATTGAATAAATATATTTGACTTTGACTTTGAAATCCCTTTTTTATTGTGCCCAGTCGAAAAGTTACGACTGCAACAGACACCAATTAAATATTTTAGGGAGGTTGCATACTATTTCGATAATCTAGAGTCAAGCAAACAGAACTGGCGAGCAGCAGTATTACCCGAACCCAATGCAGGTGGTAGGACCTTGTGCAAGGTCCGCCCGGATTGCTACCACCATCTTGCTCGCTAATCCTGCCGTGAAGCAGCAGTGCTTGCACTGTTGTGTTTCGGCGTGGAGAGTAAGACAGCCGGTGAAATTACTGGCACTTGAGGTACCCCATCTTAGGCTTCTAGATTGGCAACGCGTTTGCAATACCCCTGGTGTTGCAGATGTTTATGGCCGGTGGTGACCTCTTACCATCAGGAGACCCACTTGCTCGTTTGCCTTCCAGTCGTATAAAAAAAATACCATTTGGAGCCACTTTTGATCCCCTTATAACTTATATATAACTCAAAAACTATATCACATAAACATGTCAAATTTGGCTCATTTATTGAGATTTAATACTGGCCGTTTCGCTGTCAATGTGTGATTTTCTTCTAAAAACGTCAAAGCGCAACTGACAAATACAAATTATGAGTGTAGAGTTAGAAATGAAATAGAATTACTGACTTAGCAAAACAGACGAATATCTTTTAAAATAATGAAGATATTCAAAAATAAATGCAATCAACCAATTTAGAAATAAAAAAATTTTTTTGGGTGGTCTGAAGCTTTCAGTTATTTAATTATCACCTTCGTACGTCTGCGACTGCTGTGCTACTAGAAATGAATAAAGTATTTTCGGAAAGGGGTCTCAAAATTAATAAAAACAAAGCCAAAACTTTAGTAGTCTCCAAAAGAAGAGACGACAGTACAATTACATTGGAAAACACTGCAATAGAACAAGTGAAGTCGTTTAGAAACCTAGGCAGCATTATTACAGAAGACTCTAGATGTACACCAGATATTATTACCAGGATAGCCATGGCGAAAAAAGGTATTTAACACTAAAAGAAGCCTGCTTGCAGCTAAAATATCAAGTTCCGTCAGGAAGAAACTGGTGAAAGTCTACATCTGGAGTATAGCTCTCTACGGCTGCGAAACGTGGACCATGACCCAAAGAGACAGAGAGAGAAAGGAAGCGTTTGAAATGTGGTGTTTTAGGAGGATAGAAAAGATCAGCTGGACAGAAAAGAAAAGTAATAATTAAGTTTTAAATATGGTTAACGAAAAAAGATCTTTGTTGAAAATAATTGAGAACAGGAGAGGGAAGATGTTAGGCCATCTTACGGCACGATAATTACATTAAGACTATAATAGAAGGAAAGATAGAAGAGAAAAGGAAAAGGAGAGGACCAAGAAGGACATAGGTATATTGAGCAAATAAAAGAAAAAATAAATGTTTCATTATATAAAGAAGAGAAGGAAAGAGCGGAACGTAGAATAAGCTGGAAATTATTTCACCAACAAGAGCTCTTAAATATATGATGATGATGCACGTCTGCGGTGGAAACGTAGAGTTAAGCTACACGGTTTGAACAGAGTTAATTTTAAACCATTACATTATTATAAGTATTAAGACTTAGTAGCTATAACAAATTATATTATTCAGAAAAAAAAAAAACGTTTTTTTATGTATAAGCAGACGGCTCACCTGATAGTCATTCCAAAATCATACACTACAATGATAATAAATAATAAAATATAATTAATGATTTAAGATCGGATCGTATATTTTCTTTTGTCGGTTTCGTAACAACGTCTTTTTACATGGGCGGGCCGTTAACCCGCCGCACAACCCCCAAAATGCCGGAGGACCACACCCGTCGTTGGTTAGCGAGCCCAATGGACTTAGCCGGAATCGTAGCTAGGCTGTGCTACCGACCGTTCCCCCATCCACCACCCGGGGGACGCTCCTCTACGCCGTGAGGGCCAGCGCGAGGGCCAGCGCCAAGAGAGCATACCTAGGACAACCGACTGGAAGACGGCCAATCGGAAGGCCTAGGTATCGCTGGCTGGATGAAGTCCGAAAAGACCTGTGCGACATGCAGGTGGCAGACTGGCGCCTTGTTGTACAGGATAGGAACAATTGGCGGAGTCTTGTGTCGGAGGCCAAGATCCACTTTGGGTCGCTGAGCCGGCGAAGTAAGTAAGTAAATAATGATTACCTGCTTACGATTTTTAGATTTGTTGACCCCTCGTGTTGACAGGTGTCCATGGGCGGTGGTGATTACTTCTCATCAGGTGACCCTCATGCTCGTTTTCCCCCTCTTACATAATAAAAAACGGAGAGAGGATCAAAGAAATAGACGTATATATAGCTACATACATACGCTTGAAAAACATAGGCTTCCCTCGGGCAGTCTGGTAAAAAAAACAAACCAGTAACCTCAAGGTACTTTCATCGATGATTAGCAGTAATCAGTCTCTGTCTGAGGAACTTGGCGAAATGTTGCGCCCGCGCGTGATGGATCGCCTTCCGCGGTTTATAAAAATATGCTAAAGCTCTTTTGAAATTGTGAGAAATGGATGATACTTTGTGAAACATTTAGGGGCGCCACTCATTGATACATTTTGTGATGCATCTGTTTGTTTTGTATGAATGTATATCTGGCCTTTTAATGTATGCAGCTAATGCAGCATAGGTAATTTTGTATGTAGTGTGTTCTCTTTCTAAATAAGCGAATATCAGAAAACATGTTATTATTTACTTTGTTAATCTTATTTTCTTATTATTTGTGAATTTCATTTATTTTTCTGTACAATTTAAAGTTTTTATCACAGTAGCTCACAGTGTCATAACATGCAGACTACCTTGGTTGCAACCCCCAATTAAAACCCTCGACCTTTTGTTCTTGTCATGAAGCCCAAGGTCGGTAAATGAGTTATTGCCCGTACTTATAATGCTGCGCGCGCTCCTGCTGCTGCGTGCGCGCGCTGCTACAGGAGGACTTGCGCGCGCACTTCAGGCACATGCTGCGGAGGGGGAGGGCGGCGGGGAGCTGGTACCTACTGCCAAGGGCGCAGTCAGCGGTATCGGCAATTTTTAAAAAATATAAGTTTCTCTTTTAAATACAATTTTAATCGCAAATGTGATAATAGTACATTGTGTCTTAAGGGCGGTAAATAAGGAATTACGAACGAGAGTCTATTAGAAGCCCCAAGTCGAAGACCGAGGGCTTTAGTGAGTCGATGTTCGTAATTCTAGTACCGCCCATGCGACAAACAATGTTTTTTATCACATTTACGAGTAAAATTTTATATTTCTAAAAGAACAATATAATTCTTCCAAATATTGGCGATACCTTAGGCTGCGCTCTTGGTAGCGCCGCTCTCCCCCTCCCCCTCCCGCAGCACGCGCCGCAGCGTGCGTGTGCAGGTGCTCCTGCAGCAGGAGCGCGCGCAACACCATCAGTACGCACATTGACTCATTTACCGACCTTGGGCTTCATGACAAGAAAATTAGTACGGGCAATGACTCATTTACCGACCACGGGTTTCATGACAAGCACATTAAGGTAGAGGGTTTTATTTCTTCATTAAGTCTTCGACTTCTGACTTCTAATAGACTCTCGTTCGTAATTCCTTATTTACCGCCCTTAAGATACAATGTACTATTACAATACAATTAAATACAATACTATATTTATCCGATAGCATCCATTACATACTCATTATTACTCCTAGGTACAAGATAAATACATCACAATTCCTATCTTACGTAATATTTACTTGTAGATCGAATAAAAGAATGATCAGCCATCACGGACTCGGTTGACGAGGGTACAAGGGCCGCCCATCACACCGTGCCACCATGCTACTTTCAGGGCATTTTATGCAAGCTATTATTTAGGGGGAGAAGTCATGGTACCCAGTGGTTTGACATATGACTCTCAAGCAGAGAGTCGTAGGTTCATCCGGCTCGCACCTCTGAGTTTATCAAATTTCATGTTCGAAATTACATTTGAAATTTACCACAAGCTTTACGGTGACGGAAATTATCGTGAGACCGGCACAAACCTGCGAAGCAATTCAATGGCGTGAAGTTCACGATCCGCAATGGATCCGCGTGGGAACTAGTGCAGGACCCTCCGGCCAGGTGGAGTGACGATCTGCGAGAGGCTGCTGGTAGAAGCTGGATGCGTCTAGCAGAGGACAGGGCGCAATGGCGCTCTTTGGGGGAGGCCTATGTGGCCTGCTGTAGGCTGATGATGATGATGATGATGAAGCTTGATAAAATATACGACTGAAAAACAATTTCTTTGGGCAATACGGTGTGAGCGGCAGCCACAATAATATTCAATGTCTATCATCTTTTATATATCTCGTTGTTTGCTACGCCGTAGCCGCGTAGCCGTAGACACTCTACGCCGTAGCACTTTGTTTTGACGGACGAACCGCGAAATGAAGGTTATTTTCCACAAGCTTTCTACTTAATTTTATCTATTATGTGCTTCTATTTTTTATAGAAGAGGTAAACAAGCAAGCTGGGTAATAAATGGCAAGCTACGAGTACCTCACTCAATATAATTACTTAGCATATTATTATAGTCACGTATATACTTTTAAAATAAGTTTTTGGTAAAAAAATAATTTTTAACACAAAATTTTTGGCTGACTGTACTTTTCGTCGACTTAACTTGCATTGTCATTCAAACTACATTTGCATATCAAATTTCAAATCGATGCCATTAACCGTTGAAGAGTTCCGTCCTGCGGAGACGATCCTGGCCGGACTATCTGGATGTCACTATCAGATTATTGTCACGCAATTAACATAAGTAAGTACTTATGCCAAATTTCTAGTCAATGCGACTACTGGAAGTGGTCGAATTTAACTTGCAAGATTTGATTACAGACAGACAGACAGACAACGGGACAGGTGAAACTAAATAAAAGCTTGTAATTACTTTAAACGTTATATTGAAATAAACCCGGATGACTCACGTCTTAAATCGAGTTAAGTAAGTAAGTAAGTAACTTAAGTCATCATCATCATCCCACTGCTGGGCACAGGCCTCCTCTCAGAATGAGAGGCCTAAGGCCGTATTTCTCACGCGGGCTCAGTGCGGATTGGGAACTGCACACACACCATTGAATTTCTTCGCAGGTTTCCTCACGATGTTCTCCTTCACCTTAAAGCTCATGTTAAATTTCAAATTTAATTTTGCACATGAATTTCGAAAAACACAGAGGTGCGCGTTGGTTTGAACCCACGATTCCCGCTTGAGAGGCCAATAAGGTCAAACCACTAGGCCACCACGGCTTCTAGGTCGAAATGTTTCGCGCTAATTCGTAGCATCTAATCGCTGCATCTCGGAGCGCACACCCCGGCGGCTGCTGCAAAACGCGCACTGATGTTCTGCCGTGACATGTGCTTCGGGAGGAAGGGCTACGAATTAGCCCGAAACGTGTCGAACTAAACTTGTTTTGTCGTAATAGTACAAGCAACGAGTAAGTTTCGCGGTAGTTTCAAGTTCAAAGTACCTGAAGTTTGTGTGAATAACCAAATTATAAACCATAAATCTTTATTAACTTCTACTATATTACCTTAACTAACTTCTATTCTTGTGTATGAATAATAATTATACCCTATTAATATTTTAAATATTCTGCGCCGGCAAAGCATTTGGAAATGTCTATAGACTTTAGAAAGCCTTAGAACGACACATCACTTATAGTACAGGATCTGATAACAATTGTACTTACGTCATATTAAATATACTTACGTCATCGAATTCCTCACGAGGCAAATAAATATGGGCTTTTAATAACTCCAAAATTACATGAAATAGAGAATCTGCTTGAGTTATGTTTGTCGAGTTAGCGAGGTACGAGTAGGTACCTGGTCTTTTTGAGTTGTGCACTTGTGGCCAATTTTATTGCATCGTAGCGGACTTGTGTATTTAAAAAATGTGGTACAAATAACATGATACTAACGTATCAGATTTAACACTTTCACTTGACAATGGTTTAATTACAATTCAATTAATAAACTGGCTAATGAAACTCGGAAAGACCTTGTTTCTTGGCGAATCTTTAGTGATTTAAATAAGAGCCTGTACTGTCCTTATGCAGTGGTCTATGATGTAGGTAAACATGCAGTCAGATCCTACACTATAACAGCAATGAACGTAACTAAATAAACTTGCGAACATCAGCTGAGTTTGATAGACATACTTGTAAACATGCTTGTTGTTTAGCCACGAATTCTATTTCGAAGCCTAATTGCTTTGAAGATAATGGTCTTGGCTGTGTTATATCTAAGGTAAACTTACGACTCCTCGTCACTGTCTCAATAGTCATCTCTTTAATTTTATGTCATCTATTGGAGATTAACGTGTCGACCACTAGGACGTTTACCTTATTTATAACTTAGTTCCAGTTACACACATAGACACACTTCTTCTTCCCATTCCTCTCCTATCAGAGGTTGGACAACGTCATGGTGATTCTAATTTTGGAAGCCGAACCAGTCTCCTAAATTTTTTGCAGGTGGTAGGACCTTGTGCAAGGTCCGCCCGGATTGCTACCACCATCTTGCTCGCTAATCCTGCCGTGAAGCAGCAGCCCTTGCATTGTTGTGTTTCGGCGTGGAGAGTAAGACAACCGGTGAAATTACTGGCACGTGAGGTATCCCACCTTAGGGCTCTAGGTTGGCAACGCGTCTACAATACCCCTGGTGTTGCAGGTATTTATGGGCGGTGGTGATCTCTTACCATCAGGAGACCCACTTACCCCTCATCAATCCACTCAATTACATACAAGATACGTGCGAAAAACAATACCACTCCTTGCAGTCGGGTAAAAACCTTGTTCATTACGGTCATTGCCTCCATTCGATACCTATAGGAAAACACGCCTTACAATCTCTTGGCGTTATCATCATCGTAGATGTTTGCAGATTTCCTCACGAGGTTTTTTATTATCGTAAAGCTCTGGTAAATCATCCCGGAAAGCCCATAGGCGTGAGCTCTGGTTTGAACTTATGGTTCTCTAATTGCGAGAGCATATAGATAGGTCAAATGACTAGGTTATATGTATACTTGACAAATTCGCTTTATATTAATTGAAGGGTTGAGCGTTGTAGAAGCCCAGTGGTTTGACCTATCCTATGGCCTCTCATGCATAGGCTCGTGGGTTTAAGCCCGGACTCGCACAATACAATACAATACAAAGACTCTTTATTATACACCAGAAATAGTAAGCGATACAGAAAACACACAGAGAAACAAACCTCGCACCTTTAAGTTGTAAGGAATTTATGTTTGAAATAAACATTTGAAAACCATGAGCTGTACGGTGAAAGGAAGACATCGTGAGGAAACCTGCACGAACCTGTGAAGAAATCCAATGACGTGTGTCAAAGTTCCGAATCTGCACTGGGCGCACGTGGGAAGCCATAGCACAAGTTCTAGGCTCTCATTGTGAGAGGAGGCCTGGCGCCCTGTAGTGGGACGTATATAGGCCGAGACGATTAATTGAAGATTAAATAATGTACAGAACCATCAAAGCCTCAGAATAATCCGGCAATAGTCAGTTAGGTAAGCATTAGATTGCTAATTAATTAACAAAGTGGTTTCTTGAAGAAAGAATGTTGTTATGAGCTCTATGTTATTAATTTGGTAATTGCTAATGTTCGATTTTGGTTTTTTTTACGCTTTTTCAACTAACTTAAACAGTCTGATGATGGCATTACGCATTGACCAATGCGCATGCTCGCACCAAGCGCCACCTAGAAGAGGTGAGTTTTGGAAGCTCGTGTCGTGGTGTGTCCGGCCAGTTCAAAAAATTCGTCCTTTGCTAACAAAGACTAAAACGTGTGCTGTGTGTGTAATTCGTGTTATTTTTCATCAAGAACAAAACTTTTAATTTGTTGGAGTGTTATCATTGTCCCTGGCGCCAGGTTTCAAGAAGTCGTCCACTACAAGTTCGCAGATGCTTCAGAACCGAGCTCGAACAGGTCAGTGTGCTTGCATTGTATTTGCCGGAATCAGACTAATCAAAACATTTTCTTATTTAATAGCTCTCTTCGGCGAGATCCTCTCGACCCAAATGTACCAGACACCCTCTGTGCTGGTACATTATTTTGGTGCCGAAACCAGGGAACTGTAGATAATTCCGTCCGCCATTTTAGTTCAAAATTTCAAATTAGATGCTAATTAAAATTAATTTTAATTTCCGTTTTATTTTGAGTATTTTGTGCCTTTTGTCGGAAAATTAATTATTTAACCTGTTGTAAATATATCGGTTAACGTAAACTAAAGCAAATACGATTCAGCCTGATTATTCCAGTAAGATTTTAAGTTCTCGTGAAATAAACTGGTTATCTATTTTATTCTCGTGAAGTTCGTGTTGTAATGGCGGATATTGTGTAGATTCATTGTGGATTTGTAAATTTTAGTCGCAAAGTTTTAAGCTGCTAGAATTTATTTATCGTTTTGTCGCATAGGACAATATTTTGTAAGATCGTATAAACAATCTCTTTTCATGCGGTGTTTATACAGTCGTGTTACTTACAATATTTATATTTCATTCATTTCACCTAGAACATTTCGACCGAATTTTCTCGAACTTACACCTACATACATAAATACCCTACACTACACCTACATATTATTGTGCACAATAATGTCTATAGAACTAGGTAATTGTTCAGACTTGTACAATCTGTGAGACGTTCTTTTCGTTAAGTTTCATTCCATGTTTTTGTCGGCGGGCGTAGCAACACGTTTGGATCCTTCGGTGAAACGAAACGTTTTTCTTCTTATGTCAGTCAGTTATGGCGGGTGATAAAAGTCAGCTGTCAAGTTGGATGTCATTCACTTCCGATTCGTGTTGTTTAGCCTGAGCTATTTACTTTAAAGTCACCGATTTTAAGTTAAGTGGTGTTTATTTCGTGTGATTGTGAAATTGCAAGTGTGTTCGTAAATGATCGCCATGTCAAACAAAGTGAAGCGTCGCGTGTCCCTTGGAAAATCCAAGAAAGACAGTGAGGTGAACTACACAGTTAAAGATTTACCGGCGTTGCGGCGAAAAAGAACAATAGCTTATAACAGGCTATCAAAAGCGTTGGAGGTTGGTCTTAAAGCTCTACAAGACAGGTCAGATTTAACTTTGTTCCTTTCGCACTTTATTGAGGTTGAGAAACATCGAAATTCGTTTGACGAGTGTCATCTGTTCATTCTTAGCCTAGAGGAAGACGATGAAGAGAATGTTGATGAATTGCAAGGGCAATGTGATGAAATTTACTATCACATTTTGACACTACATAGGACTTTGGTCCCATCTGATTATGCGAGTGAGGTAGCTGAAAGTGATGTCAATAATAGTGTGCCCCAGACCTCTAGCAAGTTAAAACTACCTAGGATAAATTTACCTAGCTTTTCAGGGGACATTAAGCAATGGCCTGCATTCTATGACACTTTCAATTCATTGATACATCTCAATGAATCGCTCAGTGATACTGAGCGAATGCATTATTTGATTTCGTGTCTCACAGGTGATGCTTTAGCATTAGTGAATACATTCCCTGTTATGGAATTTATTATGGAGAAGCTTATAACTGCCTTGTCAAGCGTTACAAGAATAATCGTGAGTTAGCCTTTACTTGTTGGAAGGAGATGCTAAATTTCAACCTTAAGTCGAATTCCCCTGAAGAATATAGGCGCATTTTTGACACATTCAATGAAAACTTGAATATTTTAAAGACTTTGAATTTACCAGTTGATCAGTGGGATTTTGTTTTGAGTTATCTTGTGCTTTCTAAGCTGGACTCCAAAACTCGTTGCGATTTTGAAGAAACACACTCATCTTGTGAAGTGCCATCTTATTCAACTCTAAAGAATTTTATCTACAAAAAATGTGATGCTTTAATTCGGGACAACCACTTTCGTGAAAGGGAGGCAGAATACCTATGTCAGTCACAGCTGGTAGTAGTAAAACCCTGCCAAAGTTTATCAAAGCTCAAACAAATAATTCCCCATATGTGTCACGTTTCAATAAGAGTAACCCGGTGAATTCTCTAGTTTCCGATAGTGCTGAGGTAAAAACTGACCAAAGATGTTCCTTTTGTCAGGAGAATCATGCTATAACTAATTGCAAAATGTTTCTTAACAAATCTGTGGATGAGCGACATGAATGTGCAAAACAAAGGCAGTGGTGTTTTAACTGCTTGAGAGCTTCACATTATCTGAAAGAGTGCAGATCAGTTTTCAGATGTCAAAAGTGTAAACAAAAACATCACACTTTATTACATCTGGATAAAGAAATTGTACATGAACACGGATTGCCTTGCACAAGTGTTGAAGCTACTCCGGATTCTCATTCATGTCCTGCTGAAGAGGTCAATGAACCTACAAGTGCTCTTACAACTTTTACTAACCAATCTGTGGTATTGCTGTCAACTGCGAACATACAGGTTATGGATTCAAAAGGGAATTACCAAACTATGCGTGCTCTCATTGACTGTGGAAGCCAAGCACATTTTATTTCTGAAGCTGCTGCTCGGAGACTTGGTTTTGTCTCTTCCCCTGCAAATAGGAGTATAAGTGGGTTAGGAAAAACATCTTCTCAAGTTTCTGGTTCGATTACGTGTTGTGTTGGAACAGATAATGTGACTTACTTTAACCTGGATTTCCTGACTTTACCAATAATATGTGGAGTTATGCCATCAATGCATCTTAATACTTCTTCATGGCAACATGTGAAGCATTTGCAGCTTGCTGACCCACAGTGTAATATTCCTGGCCCAATTGATGTACTGCTGGGTGCTGAGGTATTCATGAAGCTTTTGTTACCAGGACGCATTGATGGTGATGTAAATCAACCGACAGCTATCAACTCAATATTTGGCTGGCTGTTAATGGGAAGAACAAGTGTACAGACAAATCAGGTGATCAATAACTTGTGTGCCATGTTTTGCAGTAGTGACATGTCACTTAATGAAGAAATTAAACGGCTATGGGAGCTTGAAGATCTTCCATCATCTCCAGAGTTGACTCCAGATGAGAGTTTATGTGAATCAAAGTATCTCAAAGGCATCAGTAGAGATGAATCCGGACGATACATAGCTCCACTACCCTTCAAAAGTGAAGAAAAACCCAAATTTCCAGGTTCTCGTGAGATTGCAATTCGAAGATTTCATTTATTAGAGAGACGACTGCTCAAGGATCCTGAACTCTATCAAGCATATAAAGATTTCTTGACGGATTACATAGACAATCAACACATGAGCCCTGTGGACGTAGCTGACATTGCAAAGGGAGACTATTATATTCCACATCACTGTGTGATTCGACCAGAAAGTGAAACCACTAAGCTACGTGTTGTCTTTGATGCTTCTGCTGTGTGTGCTAGTGGACAATCCTGAATGATACTTTATTGATTGGTGCGAAGCTCCAAGGAAATTTGACAGCTATTCTCCTTCGTTTTAGACTTCATGCGGTTGTGTTTATTGGAGATGTGAAACAGATGTTCCGTCAAGTAAGAATTAGAGCAGAAGATCAAGATTACCAAAGAATTCTTTGGAGGTTTGATCCCAAATATTCAGTCAAAGAATATCGTTTAAACACTGTTACTTATGGAACTGCTGCTGCTCCATTCTTGGCATGCCGAACTATTAAGCAACTTGTTCATGATGATGGAAAACATTTTCCATTGGCTTCACGAGTCCTTAATTTTGATACATACGTTGATGACGTCACGACTGGAGCATCCTCCTTGGAAGAAGCTAAGGTTATGAAAAATGAAGTCATCAATTTATTGAGACAGGGAGGATTTGAACTGCGAAAATGGGCCAGTAATGTACCGGATCTACTCAGCGATATTCGACCAGAGGATTGTTTACATGGATCGGCTTCATTTGATGATAAAACAGTTAAATCGTTGAAGGTGTTGGGACTTAAATGGAACAGTACAGATCATTTCACATTTGATGTTGTACCTTGTGAACGTGAATGCACTAAACGTAATATTCTGAGCGAACTAGCACGAATATTCGATCCATTAGGATTCTTGTCACCTATAACCTTTCTGGCAAAACGATTAATTCAGATATTATGGGTACAAGGTGTTGGTTGGGATGATCGACCTCCTGAAAACATAGTTATTCAGTGGAGGGCATACATTGAGCAGCTTTCACTTCTCAAGGCCGTTCAGATACCACGAAGAATTACTATAGACAATAATGTGTCATATCAATTACATGGATTTGCAGACAGTTCTGAGGCGGGCTATGGAGCTATTATTTATCTGAGAGCAGTGGATGTAAATGAAAGGGTGATTGTTAAATTAATATGTGCAAAGTCTAGAGTAGCTCCTTTGAAACACCAATCATTACCTCGTCTGGAACTCTGTGCCGCCGTGTTGCTTGCTGATCTTATGCAGTATGTCAAGAAGACATTTGAAACAAATATTTCAGTTGAAAACATTTTTGCGTGGTCCGATTCTACTGTAGTTTTATCGTGGCTCCGGTCTCATTCTTCGCGATGGAAGACCTTTGTTGCCAATAGAGTCAGTCACATTCAGGAGCTTCTTCCCAGTTCATGTTGGCATCATGTGTCAACAAACGAAAACCCAGCCGACATCTGTTCAAGAGGCGCTTTGCCTAAGGATCTTATCAACAATTTATTATGGTGGGCGGGTCCAGCTTGGCTTCTGAAATGTAGCAGCCACTGGCCCATCCCTGTGTCCGAGGATCCAGATCAAGAAATGGTGAACTCTGAAAAACGTGTATCAGCTTTGATAGTGGAGCAGCCAGTACATCTTCTTGACGAATTGCTGAATAAATATTCATCTTTAGATAAAGTTATTCGTATTGTAGCCAACTGTTTACGCTTTATACGCAACATTCGAAAATCTGCTACTAAAACAACTGGAACTTTATCAAGTGTGGAACGTAATGATGCTATGAGATTGTTTGTTAAGCGTATTCAATATCAGCACTTCTTTGACGAAATTCAGAAACTTCAAAATGGCAAGGTATTGCCTAAACAACTTCGTAAGTTGAATCCTTTCATAGATGAGTTAGGTGTTCTCAGGGTGGGCGGTAGGCTTTCTCGCTCGGGTTTAGCTTACGAGCACAAGCATCCGGCTTTATTACCACGTAAAAGTGAATTGACGAAAAGGATTGTACGAGAAATACATCGAAATAATTGTCACCCTGGAATTAATACAACTCATTATCTAGTAGCACAGCAATTTTGGATTCTATCTCCAAAACGTGCCATAAGGTCTGCATTACAAAATTGTATCCAATGTTTTCGAACCAATCCTAAGGTTTTAGAACCATTTATGAGTGATTTACCCATGGCAAGAGTAAACGCTGTTAAACCATTTTCGATTGTAGGCGTCGACTTTGGAGGACCCTTCAATATTAAACATGGTACTCATCGAGGTGCTAAAATAGGCAAAGCCTATTTGTGTCTGTTCATCTGCTTCACGACCAAGGCAGTTCATTTGGAAGTTGTGTCGGACTTGTCTTCTGAGGCTTTTATAGCTGCTTTGCGCCGGTTTATTGCTAGACGAGGTCGCTGTAATACTATTCATTCAGATTGTGGTACGAACTTTGTAGGTGCGAAGAATCAACTCTCGCAATTGATGCGTGGTGCTGCAGAGCAAAATAAGGTTGAGTTTAGGTTCAATCCCCCTTCTGCGCCTCATTATGGCGGAGTTTGGGAAATTCAAATAAAGGCAGCCAAGGCTTTATTATATCGAACAGTAGGTATACAATGTTTTACTTTCGAGGAGCTCTATACACTTTTTTCGCAAATTGAATCCACAATGAACTCACGCCCGTTATGTCCGCTTAGTTCCGATCCTAACGATATTAATGCGCTAACTCCAGGTCACTTCTTAACTATGGAACCTTTAACCTCTTTACCGGAAGAGGAACTGACTGATGTAAAACTATATAGGCTGAATCGTTGGCAGCTTATTCAGCAAATACATCAAGGTTTTTGGAAGCGGTGGAGCGCAGAATATTTAAATTCTTTAACCCAACGTGCAAAATGGACAAAAGACTCTAAACCTTTAAAAGTAAACTCAATAGTTATTATCAAATGTGATAATTCATATCCACTGCATTGGCCGTTAGCTCGTGTGATAGAATTACACTCGAGCCCCGATGGCGTTGTGCGACAAGCAACTGTGAAGACTGCTTCAGGAATTCTCAGGAGACCATTAGTCAAGCTGTGTCCTCTGCCAGACAATTGTGATTAGAGAAGTATTTTGTTAAAATTACCCTTTTATTGAAATCATTAGATTTCATGTTTAGTTAACCGCTGAAGTTGCAACTTTAATTTGTGTTAGAATTATAATTTATTTTGTTTTATGTTTAAAAATATTAATATTTTTGGTGGGCGGAATGTTCGATTTTGGTTTTTTTTACGCTTTTTCAACTAACTTAAACAGTCTGATGATGGCATTACGCATTGACCAATGCGCATGCTCGCACCAAGCGCCATCTAGAAGAGGAGAAGGAGTTTTGGAAGCTCGTGTCGTGGTGTGTCCGGCCAGTTCAAAAGATTCGTCCTTTGCTAACAAAGACTAAAACGTGTGCTGTGTGTGTAATTCGTGTTATTTTTCATCAAGAACAAAACTTTTAATTTGTTGGAGTGTTATCATTGTCCCTGGCGCCAGGTTTCAAGAAGTCGTCCACTACAAGTTCGCAGATGCTTCAGAACCGAGCTCGAACAGGTCAGTGTGCTTGCATTGTATTTGCCGGAATCAGACTAATCAAAACATTTTCTTATTTAATAGCTCTCTTCGGCGAGATCCTCTCGACCCAAATGTACCAGACACCCTCTGTGCTGGTACAGCTAACCTACTTCAACGAAGCGGGTATTATTACCATTTGTATTTCTTTATATTTTGTTTGGACGATATAGCCAATTGATATAATGTAAGAGTTGATATAACTTTCATTTGATATAATGCAATTTATCTTAAAAACCAAACTTCTATTGTTATTAATTCGATTTGATGTACTTTGGGTTGGGCTAGGTTAGGTTTATCGTTTAACAAAGTTCTGTAAAGCTCCTATCCATTGAAAGGCATAGATAGGGCTTGATTAATTACAAGACAAGATATACATGATAAAAAAACTGTCAAAATGGGGGTCGGACCCGCACACCGAGCTTTCCGTAAAAAAACTGACTCGATCTAGGTACCGGATTAATTTCATAAACTACAGACATAATAATACGATTCTTGCACGAGACCTTTGGCAAAAACGAAACCCTTATAGTTTCGCCATGTCTGTCTGCCTGTCTGTCTGTCTGTCTGTCCATCCGCGGCTTTGCTCAGGGACGACCAATGCTAGAAAGCTATAATTTAGCACGGATATATACGTAAACTATGCCGACAAAATGGTACAATAAAAAATTCAAAAAAAAATGTTCGATACCTCCCATAGACGTAAAGTGGGGGTGAGTTTTTTTTGTCATCCAACCCTATAGTGTGGGGTATCGTTATATAGGCCTAAAAACCATTAGGGGTCTGCTAAGACGATTTTTCGATTCATTGATTTGTTTGCGAAATAATCAACTTTAAAGTGCAAATTTTCATTAAAATCGAGCATCCCCCCCTCTAAAACCTAAACCGTATTAGTAGTTTAAGAGTAAATAGCAGCCTAAGGTATAAAATATACCTAAACTTGGAAGATTTCGTATAAAATACGAAATCCTTAGAAAAAAATTACTTAATTTTTTCGTAATGACTACGGAACCCTATTATGGGCGTGTCCGACGCGCTCTTGGCCAGTTTTTTTTGTTTTTGTTATTATATGTCTAACGTATTACGTGTTAACGGTACGAAATGATAATAGAGGTAAAGTTAAAGTTAATGTCAAAATTTCTTTATTCAAATTAGGCTATAACAAGCACTTTATGAATGTCAATAAAATTACCACCAAATATATTGCATATCAACAAATAATAAAAACAGAAAGAAAAACAGAAAAGATTTACGGAAAACATTTAAACTTTGTAAATGCATTTAAGCTTTGTAATAATAGATACATAATCGACACTACTTTAAAAAAAACTCTTACTTACCTCAAAATCGATAATCTTTCTTAGTGAAATTTATGTACATTATTTTAAGGGTTAATTTTGCTGACGTATTGATTTGAGATCCGAGATTTTTTCAAAGTAGTGCCCATATATGCCCAGAACTATTTTTAGTCTCCGATTTCTTTTTCAGCACAAAAGTCACAAATAAGCAATTTCTTTTGCAAAATCTCAAATTCAAATTCAAATTTCAAATAAAAAAAACAAATTTTCTTTTCGCGTTAGTTGATACCTATTTTTCGGGACAAAAACGACCCACTGGGCATATATAGGTTAAACACTCAAGACTCGAGAAAAACCTCGTTGAGTTTCTTGCCGGATTCTTCTCAGCAGAGGTTTTCCGAACCGGTGGTAGATTTTTTTGACATTCATAAGTGCTTGTTGTAGCCTAAATTGAATAAAGATATTTTGACTTTGACTTTGACTTTGACTTTGAAACATTCGTAGACAGTAAATCTTTTGAACAAACGAGTTACTCCATCAAGCTCCTATAAATTAAATATTTCCAAACCCTTTAGTGGATCCGTTGAAAGTTTCCAAAAGGCCTCAGCTTTATAAAGGTGTCACTTAACGCTAAGGAGCTTAGAATTCGGGCTATGAGCCTGATTCGCCGAGAATTTAGGTAAACTTCATCACCTTTTAACGAAAGCAAACAGAACTGGACGTTAAGCTCTCACAGCTTTTACTTAAGTTAAGTACAGTTGTAAAGTGGGCTTTAAAGAAATAAAGTGAAAGCAGTGGTTAACATAGATCTAATAATAGAGGTACGTAGGTTACCACCATCATCATCATCATCAGCCTATAGTAGTCCACTGCTGGACGTAGGCCTCCCCGAAGAGCGCCATTGCGTCCTGTCCTCTGCTAGACGCATCCAGCTTCTATCAGCAGCCTTTCGCAGATCGTCACTCCACCTGGCCGGAGGGTCCTACACTACGTTTGCCAAGACGCGGTCTCCACTCAAGAACTCGTTTACTCCAGTGGTTGTCCGTTCTTCGACAGATTCTGATATGACCAGTCCACTGCCACTTCAACTTGCTAATTCTCTGAGCTATGTCGATGACCTTAGTCTGTGGGATAGCCTCGTTGCGGATTCTATCCTTCAGAGAAACCCCGAGCATAGCTCGTTCTATAGCTCGCTGAGCGACCTTGAAGTGATGGATTAGACGTACTGTGAGTGTCCACGTTAACGTAAGGTTATCGTGTATATTTATTTCCATAATCGATATCGCCATTTTCATGTGGTCATCATATCTATCTATACATATATCTAATACGTTTAATTAAAAGAGCCATTTTAATATATAAATATATACCTACGGATATTATAATCAGAATCTCTGAAACGGCTCTAACGATCTCGATGAAATTTAGTATGTAGGGGATTTCGGGGGTGACAAATGGATCTAGCTTGGTCTTATCTCTAGAAAAATGCTTTTTATAGAGTTTTAGTCCGACCAAAGCCTGGTCGCCCAGGTACTTATAATGATCAAGAGTGTGCGAAGTGTCTCCGTGCCAGGTCACAAGACGACTAACTACTTAACTATAAGGTATATACGTACCTAGTCGGCTCGTGACTACAGCCTTTACAATGCCGAAACGACAAGGTTACTTAAAGTCACTAGCCGTTACTTGCGACTCCGCCCGCGCAGTTTGTTTACCGCTATCCCGCGGGAACTATGCCATTTTCCGGGATATAAACTATCCTATGTCCTTCTTCGGGACCTAAACTATCTGTATACCGAATATTATCTGAATCGGTTCAGTGGTTTATATTTTTTTATTCGACTGGATGGCAAACGAGCAAGTGGGTCTCCTGATTGTTAGAGATCACTGCCCATAAACATCTGCAACACCATGGGTGCAGACGCGTTGCCAACCTAGAGGCCTAAGATGGGATGTATACCTCAAGTGCCAGTAATTTATATTATATGTGATGATTGATGAATTAACAAACAAATAAACAAACAAACAGTGATGTATTAGTGAGATTAGTGAGAAGAGATTTAAATGAAATTTAGAATGTTATCTTTTTATCCCGATTTTTCGAACGCAAGCAGCACGCGGCTTAATAAATTGCGGACAATTAAGAGCAATCTTGCCTTCTACCGCTACAATGTCGGTGGGATGGCAGTAAAAATTTATAATAAACTCCCAACTAATTTACTAGAGTTGCCGCCTAAAAACTTTAAAGTGGCTATCTTAAAATTCTTGCATTCAAATAATTTTTATAGCGTTTGTATAAAGTAGTATAAATATTCAATACATATATAATTCTAGCTACTTAATTGTTAATGACATCGAAATGTGAACATTATTCAACTTGTAGCTTTATTTACACTAAGAACATTTTTGCATGCCTACTTCTATAAGGTAATTGACATTATTGATACTTAATTGAAATTTAAACTTATCACCGCCTACTATGACATAATGTTACGCAAATAAATATATTTCATTTCATTTCATTTCATTTCCACTGGATTAATATAAAATTCCAACCACCATCAAAGGATTTGAGATTTGGAATGTGGCGCGGATATTCTATATGTTAATGAAATGACTTTAATTTTGAGAATTCCCTTGGTAGGTAAGTTAATAACATCACGAAAGGGTTCAGCTGAGATCTACCATGGTCTGCACGTGCGAAGCCGTAGGTAAAGTCTAGTATATAATATTTTCGGGTCAACTGTATCAATAATGCAGCCGGCTATAAATACTCGTGATCTAGTGGCGGGTCAATACGACGGTTATTTGTGAATCGAGTATACATTGACGACGTTATACAACGAGACGAATATATATATAGAGACTAGCTTTTTCCCGCGGCTTCGTCCGCGTGGAATTGGGTTATCGCGCGCTGTTCCCTCGGGTACTATGCATTTTTCCGGGATAAAAAGTAGCCTATGTCACTCTCTGGCCCATAAGTATGTCCCAACCTACTTTTAAACGCAAGTTTCGAGCAGTTCTTTTTGCAACGCAACTTGAAAATAGCTGCAACTACCGTTAATTGAAACCAGTGTTGTTCTCAGGTGTTAATTAAGTAATTGTTAATTAAAGTTAGTTTATGATAAAAAGAGAATACTTATGTGTTGATATTTTAGTTTTATTGTTTTTATTTTATTTCATTTTTCATTTATTTTTTTTACTTTGCGTGCCAATCTACCAGCTATGTAAGCCATTCTAGCTAGCCTGAGTCAACGGGGGCAGGCTGAAAACCAGCGCTGGCAGCTTCTGAGCAAGCGCAGCATAAGCTGAGCCTGTTCCTTTTGCCACACAGTGCAAGGGACTGGCAAACGCATTTTTTATTAGTTTATTGTTTATTTGTATTCTGTGTGCCTATCCTGTATTGTTCATGTTGGCAAATAAATCAATCTTAATCTTAAACTATCTCTATGCCAAAAATCACATCGATCCGTCAATCTGTTTCGACGTGAAAGACGGACAAACATACAAACACACAGACTTTCGCATTTATAATATTATAGTATGGATTTTACGGATGGGTCACTTAGGTATAATAATACGTGAGTTGAAGAAAAGTTGAATGTTAAAGAAAATACAAGTTATTTAACTAAAAAAAACAGTTATTTCATGAAAATCTCATCATCATCATCATCATCAGCCCGAAGACGTCCACTGCTGGACAAAGGCCTCCCCCTTAGAACGCCACAATGAACGACAACTCGCCACTTGCATCCACCGGTTTTCCGCTACATGAAAATCTACCATGCTTATAATAAGTATGGCATTATGTGTAGTCCAGCATAAACTTACAAATTTGAAAGGAAAACCTAGGCACGCGAGATAAAAAATTATAATTAAATCAATATAAAGCGTATAGGTACCTCAAGATTCAATTAAATCGTGCATAATGCACTATTAACCTTAATGAATGCTTTTATATAAAATATTATAAGTACACACAAGACAACAACATCTATCCATGCTGTACATTACATATATGGGTTCATAATGATCGCATATCTGTTTATAACATCTTTGTAAAATACCTAGGTACATCGTGGAAGAGCAGTAAAGTATATGAGTATGACAAATATGAAATCCCACAAATATTAGTATTATAAATGCAAAAGATTGTAAGACTTGTAGTTTTCATTACGTCTAAACCATAATATAACTGATTGTTATGAATTTCGGTATACAGATAGTTTCAGTCCCGGAGCAGGACATAGGATAGTTTTATTGCATAGTTCCCGCGGGATAGCGATAAACGAATTCTACACGGAAGGTGTGGCGGGTAACTGCTAGTAACTACTAAAACCGGCAAGAGCGTGTCGGATACGCCCAAGATAGGGTTCCGTCGCCATTACGAAAAAAATCAAGTAATATTATGTGCATTATGTTATAACACAATTAAAACACTTACTACAGTCTTAAAATCTATTACCTGAAAAAGAGCGTATCTTCACGGCACTTAGGTCCTTTTGTTGAGAAGATAGATAGATATATAGATAAAAACGTTTATTTGGTACTGCAAACACACACAATCAAGATTAAATACAAGGATACAAAACATCAATCCAGACTTAAAAGTAAACATTTCATATTGCTTGTGTGCGCTGCAGTGCAAAAGGGCCATGGCTCAGTGGTCAACATTGCTCGGGGGAGCAAAACACTGATTGTTCTGTTCACTGGTTGAGATGAAGCGCAGTTTTTCGGCAATAACTCAAAAACGGTATATCCGATCATGTTGAAACCAATTTTCGTTGAAAGTATTTATTAAGCGTTACCTTTCCATATTTTTTTTGCATATTATTTGGACAAACGGTTTACAAGATAGGGACTCAAATTTTTGCTACTTTGGGAGCGATTATTTCCGGAAATCTTCACTTAATCAAAAAAGTTTTTGAGAAACCTTACTATCTTTTCAAAAGTGCTGTCGAACTATGTGCCACACGTTGATGCGAGTTAAAATATTTTTTTTTCAATCTCTGTTACGTGTATGGAGTGGAGTGCCCCTCCCCCCCCCCCTATAAATATTTATTTTTGTAATTTAACTACAAAACTAAATAGCGGCTTTGACAAGACATCTGTACTCCAAATTTCATTGATATACTCGTACATCTTGTAGTTTTCAAGTAAAATGCCTGTGAAATACGGACGGACAGACAGACAGACGGACTCGAGGAAACTATAAGGGTTCCGTTTTTGCCATTTTGGCTCTAGAACCCTAAAAATTATTCAAAAATATAAGTATTCCTTTCTCGCTCATGCAGCCGTAGAATGGTTAAGTTTAACCGCCTTTAAGAAGTAATGAATAGTTATTTCAGCAGGAAAATACTCTCGGTAAATGGAAGGAAATGTAACGCAAAAAGTTTAGCTCCAAAACTCTGGTAGTTACTATGGCGGAAAAGTAACGGGTGATTGGAACTTTCCCTTTGATGAAACCGCATTTATTTGGGTTATTTTTAGAGTTTCGTACCTCGAAAGGGAAAATGAATCCCTTATTGTAACAAATACAAAAGTTCTTATAATATCTAGATGAGTTAAACCTGTGTTCTAGCACAGAATAAGTAATAGTACAAGTAGATCTAGGATAAGCAGTGCTCCCGCTTACATCACTGAGTGTGTGTGTGTGTGCGCGCGTGCGTGCGTGCGTGCGTGCGTGTGTGCGTGCGTGCGTGCGTGCGTGCGTGCGTGCGTGCGTGCGTGCGTGCGTGCGTGCGTGCGTGCGTGCGTGCGTGCATGCGTGCGTGTGTGTGTGTGCGTGGTGCGAGGTGCGAGCCGGGGTTTGAACCCACGACCCTCTGCTTGAGAGGCGATAGGTCAAACCACTAGGCCACCACGGCTATTCAATGTGACCCTTATACTTACATATAAAATCATAACTCGTACAATCGTATTAGCTGTTCTCTCCTAATTTTCCCCTGCTGATTATTATAACGGTATATATCCTTTCCCATTTTTCCAACTACTTACTTTCAATTTGTCGAAAGTTCCCCCGGGAATATTGCTAACAGCCCTCGTGGGATTTGTTTTGATTGCGCAGGTCGTAAGAGGATTGTCGGCTAACTAGATATGAACTTGGTTCAAGAAAACTTCTATAGCAATGTTATTAATAAGATTTTATATTTACTCTGTTCACATTTTTAGTGTTCTTTAGTTATACAAGGAACCTTTATAGTTCCGCTATGTCTGTTCGTCTGTCCGCTGTAATTTTGCATGGAATCCCTACTAATATTATCAATGCGAAAGTAACTCTGTCTGTCTGTCTGTTACGTTTTCACGTCGAAACCAATTCGTTGAAATTTGGTATATAGATAGTTTGAACCCCAAGGATCAACATAGGATACCTTTATTCCGGTAGAGGGCGCCACCGCGCGATAACCTAGATCCGCGCAGACGAAGTCGCGGGCATAAGCTAGTATACAATATATATTAACCAAGTGGTCCCCTAAACGTAAAGTTTGGAAGTTTTTGAAAGTCATCTAAACCCATTTTTTTTTTGTTATTCTACTGGATGGAAAACGAGCAAGTGGGTCTTCTGATGGTAAGAGATCACCACCGCTCATAGACACCTGCAACACCAGGGGATTGCAATACAAGTACTGCTGCTTCACGGCAAGATTAGCGAGCAAGATGGTGGTAGCTATCCGGGTGGACCTTGCACAAGGTCCTACCAGCTGCAAAATATATATATAGAGAGAGAGAGAGAGAAACATTTATTTACACATATTCGATACACATAAAATTACATTAGATGGAAAAAAAAATAACATCGAATAGTATAAAGTGGACCCCAGTCAGCATAATGTTACGGCAAGCCGCAACGCTGTTTTTCAGTGGGACCCATTTAAAAACGGAAACATATAAAAACATACAACACACTATATAGTGGGGATATGTTTGAATAAGTCTTTCAGAAGTTTTTTAAGTGTAGGATTCATTTCCAAAATATTAAGCTTTAAAGTGCTAATTGCTAGAGTCAATTAGTGTGTAGAAGATAATATCTCGAATGCGTGGCCAGTGCTGCCTCACTAATAGAGGACAGCCGTGCCTGCACCTAACTCGCTTAGCGCGGACTGCATATTGCTGCAAATTGCATCCCGGCTTGCTAACAGGATAAAACGGACTTCGGTCGTATCTCTGCAGCAGATTACAGTAAAACAAGAAATTTACAAGACAAGAGAGCAAAATATACTTAGGTAAAATTTGGTAAATTGTGGGTCTATCAAATACCGTATAGAATGAAAGTTAAGACTTTATAAAAAGTTAAAATATTGTAAGGAGTGAAGTGGGGGTCTGCTAACCCCGGATATTCTTAGATACTACAAACTTGTGTGAAACCCTGAGCGTAATTGACCGGTTTCTTATCAGTTTTTTTTTGCGATTATTATACCTAATTAGTTAGTAACTGAAAAACCGTATTAACAAATACCTGCCTACAAGTATCATCATCATCATCATCTCAGCCGTAGGACGTCCACTGTTGGCCATAGGCCTCCCCTATATACCTCCAGTTGCTTCGGTTGGCAGCGGCCTGCATCCACCGTAAACCTGCGGCTTTAACCAGGTCATCCTACCTACAAGTATCGCAAAGTTAAAAATTTTCGTACTTTGCTAGTGAAGATAAAGGGTTGTTAATGTTGTTAATTAATGCTCTTTGACGAGCTGGCATATACATATATTCTTGTAGGAAAATTTAATGAAGTACAAACTTCACAATCAGCTAAGATAATAGTTACCTACATAGCAGTCAAAGGAAACATCAAAGTAACAAGAAACAGAGTAAGTAGAGTGCACAATTGAAATGCAACGTTCACGAAAGCATAGGTCAAGAGTTCACGTCGCTTTTTCGTTCGCTCAGGTTTGGTATAAATTAAATAAATAAATAAAATAAATAAATAAATATCATGAGACACTTGACACCAATTGACCTAGTCCCAAACTAAGCAAAGCTTGTACTATGGATACTAGGCAACGGATAAACATACTTATATAGATAAATACATACTTAAATACATATTAAACATCCAAGACCCGAGAACAAACATTCGTGTTATTCACACAAATATCTGCCCCGGCCGGGATTCGAACCCAGGACCTCAAGCTTCGTAGTCAGGTGCTCTAACCACTTAGCCATCCGGTCGTCTAATTAATAATTCAACTAGCTTTTGCCCGCGGCTTCGCCCGCGTGGCATTCGGTTATCGCGCGCTGTTCCCTCGGGAACTGTGCATTTTTCCGGGATAAAAAGTAGCCTATGTCACTCTCTGACCCATAAACTATCTCTATGCCAAAAATCACGTCGATCCGTCGCTCCGTTACGGCGTGAAAAACGGACAAACACACAAACATACAAACACACTTTCGCATTTATAATATTAAGTATGGATGTATTTTGTAAAAGCGATAATAAGCCGCGGTGGCCTAGTGGTTTGACCTATCGCCTCTGAAGCAGAGGGTCGTGGGTTCAAACCCCGGCTCTCACCTCTGAATTTTTCGCAAATCATGTGCAGAATTACATTTGAAATTTACCACGAGCTTTGCGGTGAAGGAAAACATCGTAAGGAAACCTAATCTGAAATGAAATAAATCTAATCTGATCTAATCTAAGTTATAATTATTATAGAAGGGCTGCAGCGAGCGCCTGGAGTAACTTTAATAGCAAAGTTGCAGGGCGCGGTGAAAATTTAAGAGAGCTTTGTAAAAGCTTTCGTAAAATAAGACAAATGTCACTTAGACTGCGGTTCAACCAGGGATGTGCGATGATGTCGCTGCTTATAAAAAATATGTATATATTTTTTTATTGCAAAAATCGCATTTTATATGCTATCTCATCCCAGCCTATATATGTATGTCAGTACGTCCCACTGCTGGGCACAGGCCTCCTCTCAGAATGGCTTGGCTCAGGAGGGCTTGGGCTGTAGTTCCCACGCGGGCCAACTGCGGATTGGGAACTTCACACACACCATTGAGTTGAAAGAAAGAAAGAAAGAAAATAATTTATTTATAACAGCAATGACACATTAAGGTTAGGAAAAATAACAATAAGAAGTGTTGCCGCTATAAAAAGGTCCCGGCTCAGCATATCGCAGGATTGTGCAGGTTTCCTCACGATGTTTTCCTTCACCGTAAAGCTCGTGGTAAATTTCAAATGTAATTGCACATGACTTTCGAAAAACACAGAGGTGCGAGCCGGGGTTTGAACCTACGATCCTCTGCTTCAGAGGCGTTAGGTCAAACCACTAGGCCACCACGGCTATACCTACTTAAAATGCGATTTATTTATAAAAGAACTTTTTTATTTTTTTGATTTGTGTCGCTTTTGTTTATATAAGCAGCGATGCACGATGTGTTTTGAGAAATGTGTTTTTCATGAACCAAATGGAAAAAGCTTGAAATGAATGAAAACCTTTCCTCGCTACGCTCAGCTTTTTCTACTGAGCTGTGCTGTGCGAGGAAAAGAAAATGAAGCGTTTCTATTGGTGAAAAACGCATTTCTCGCAACACATCCTCAATCATCTCTGGTGGAAACGCTGAATTAAAAGACTAACCCTAAAAATGTATATTATCTACATTTAGTTGAAGTTTGGCGTGGTATATACTTTAGTTACGCAAGTCACGGCTGATTTGTACGCATTCGGTTATCAGCTAGTCAAGTGAGTAGGGTGACGTGTGATAAACGAATGTTGAAAAGGCATAATGCTCAAATGCGGGACTGATTTGTAACATTATGTCACTCGAAAACACTATTCAAAAGTGATAAAATAAAACACTTTACTTTTTTTTGCAGGTGGTAGGACCTTGTGCAAGGTCCGTCCGGATTGCTACCACCATCTTGCTCGCTAATCCTGCCGTGAAGCAGTAGTGCTTGCACTGTTGTGTTTCGGCGTGGAGAGTAAGACAGCCGGTGAAATTACTGGCACTTGAGGTATCCCATCTTAGGCCTCTAGGTTGGCAACGCATCTGCAATACCCCTGGTGTTGCAGATGTTTATGGGCGGTGGTGATCTCTTACCATCAGGAGACCCATTTGCTCGTTTGCCATCCAGTCGAATTAAAAAAATAAAAATAAAAAACTTCACAAAGTTTAAATTACTATAAGAAACTGGCCAGTGCGAGTCAGAATCGCGCACCGAGGGATCTGTACATATCTTTCGATACCCAGTTTTAACAGAGCTTAATTTCCCAAGCAAAATATACGCAGTGTGCAGTGTGTAGGTAGATAGTTACTGCTCAGACATACATACAGGCATTAAAAAAAATTCAACCACCGAAAAAACTGAAAAGCATAAAATAATAAACCTTTTTTATAGCCGTCTACCTGATGGGCTCCTGTCACTCCTCCTGGCTTGTGCTGAGCCATCGACTTCAAACTGGTACCTGGATTAAGGTTAAACAAAGAAGGTTTATTATTTTTGCTTTTCAGTTTTTTCGGCAGTTTAATATTTTTGTTAAAAAGTTTTTATTTTATACTTAGGGTAATTTTTTCCAAATTTATAAAATACCAACCTCAAGGCATACCCTAGGTATTCATTAAAAAAATAATTATCAAAGTCGGACTACTCTGGAAAAAGTTATGCCTGGTTATTATACGTTACAATCAGTGACTGAACAATCAATTATCTCCTGTTTTCCTACCCTTAGGGTAAGATTTTTTTTTTATTTATATGGGACCACCCTCGGGGTAGGAATACGCTTTCCGCGTGAAAAAATTACTGAATCGTTAAATCATCGTAGCAAACCCCTAATGGTTTTAAAAGACCTATCCAAAGATACCCAACACTATAGGGTTGGACGAGAAAAAAAAATCAACCCCACTTTACGTCTATGGAAGGTAACCTAAAATTTTTTTATTTTATTTTTTATTGCACCATTTTATCGGTATAGTTTAAATATATATCCGTGCAAAATTACAGCTTTCTAGCATTGATAGTCCCTGAGCAAAGCCGCGGACGGACAGACAGACAGACAACCCTAAAAAAGCGTTGAGCTTAAGGCGGTCGGTTTTTATTTATTATTTTATTATATATATATTTATTTATTATGTTTGTGTGTTAGAGGACATTTGTATGTTTAGTTTGTAATCACTGCTTCTATGTAGGTACACGTCAAACGATAAGGGAGAACTATCCGTGCTTCTTATCAGCAATGACGCAATCATTGAGGTTGTCTGTGATGATTTATAACTTTCAGGTATTAGCTGGTATTACCAACTTTGTCTGGAATTTCACTTTCCTGTGCATGGGAACTATGGTTTGCTAATGTTTCGGTGTAAAACGTTTGATATTTCTGTAACTGTAAATATTTTAGGATTTTTATAACCTTACCAACATAAAGTTGGAAAACCCCCGACTTTTTTTTTTTTTTATTTTTTTTATTTTTTTCATTTTTTTTTCATCTTAGCATGAACATGTCTGTACCTTATTCTTACTTATGCGAAATAAAGATTTATTATTATTACTTTGTCACTTACTTGGCTGAACCTACTTTGATGAAACATATCTAAGAACTATAGCTAGAAAACCTGATTTCAAATAAAAAACCGCATTCAAATCGGCCAATCTGTTTAAGAGCTACGGTGCCACAGACAGACACACAGGTGCAGGTGGTAGGACCTTGTGCAAGGTCCGCCCGGATTGCTACCACCATCTTGCTCGCTAATCCTGCCGTGAAGCAGTAGTGCTTGCACTGTTGTGTTTCGGCGTAGAGAGTGAGACAGCCGGTGAAATTACTGGCACGTGAGGTATCCCATCTTAGACCTCTAGGTTGGCAGCGCGTCTGCAATACCCCTGGTGTTGCAGATGTTTATGGGCGGTGGTGATCTCTTACCATCAGGAGACCCACTTGCTCGTTTTCCATCCAGTCGAATAAAAAAAAAGACACAGGTAGACAGACAGACAGACACATAGCCGTCAAACTTATAACACCCCTCTTTTTGCGTTGTGAGCTAAAAAACTCCTTACCTAATAAAGGGTTCAACACGATGACCCTGAAATAAATCCTGAAATATTTACAGTTTAGAGTTTGCGAAATGAAAAGTTGCGAAATGAAACGGCCGTGTAATGTTTGTCTATAACAACGATTAGCGAAATTTCATTTCTCATAACACAAATATCAGAATTTCAATCTGTCGAAATATTGAGAACGTATAAACACAATATGCATATAAACAAATTGTGCAATTTCTCAAATCATATTATTGAATTAGCCTAATTGTCTTATGCATATTGAAGTACTGTATAATAATCATGCAGCATAATAATCAAAGTTCATAATAAATAGTCAAAATACCATATACGGGACTTATCACGCTATTTTTACACAAGTAATATTTACCTCGACGTTTCGGCAACATTGCAGTGGCCGTGGGCACGAGTGGACTGAAGTGTGGGGTTCAAGTCTGCCTAGCAGCGCGAGTTCTTCGAACTACCCGCACTTGATCACTAATAGTACCGGCACTCGTATCACGAACTACCCGCACTTGGTCACTTTTATGAGTGAGAATCACAAAAGTTTAAAACGTTATTTCATAATAAATAATTTTCATACAAACATCGAGGATAATGAACGAAAAGTATGAACACCAGGCAAATATCCGACAGCAAAGATCATTTGTGAAGCAATATTATCCGGGCTGCTATAAAAAAAAACCTAACATCGATGGCTAGGGCGGAAGCTAGGTTCAGCTTCACTCCCGCCTTAGCCTTCTGAACCTAACCAACCCAAGTCGCTTCTGCTCCGAGCCGTCTTGCTCGCTCTCTTCGCTCGCTCGCATAAATCAAATCTTTTTTTACATTTGGCACGCATGATGTTATGTATGTTGCTTGTATGTTGTTAGTTATAAGTTTGTTAGCTCTAAGTTAAATTGTACCGTTTGTGCCCAAATAAACAAAAAACAATAAATGTTTAAACATTAATATTTCAAAATTGAAAATACACACTGAAATATAGATGCACAGAAAAACCAGAAAAATAAGACCAACACTGGAATCGAACCCAGGTCCTCGGTATTCCGTACCGCGTGCTATACCGCTACACCACTGCTGGTCAACGGTACAGACACGAATTTCCCCTATGCACCTCATATCTCAGCTTGTTTGTTTCTTATTTAGCCACTTAAGCAGTGACGCTAGCGACATCTATACCGTAGTCCTCATCGAGAAACTTTCGGAATACCGAGGACCTGGGTTCGATTCCCAGTGTTGGTCTTATTTTTCTGGTTTTTCTGTGCATCTATATTTCAGTTTGTATTTTCAATGTAGGTTTCACGGGAAGACCGTAGAAGTAAAAATTTGGAATTGAAATAAAAAATACAAAATGATTCCAAAAAACCAATCTTAATTAATATTTCAATTAAAATGCCGAAACCAATCGTTAACGCGAACGGAGCCGCGGCTAAAGCCTATCTTGGTGAAATTAACTTATTAATTTGACGTGTTCAATATCATCAAAAACAAAAATAGGACGGTATATAGTTTTGACCAAGACAATTCTAGAAAAAAAAAGACAGAATAATATCAAGTAATTACAGCCGTAGATAGGCTCAAGAATAAGCCTTATTGGGGCAAATAAAAAAATGACGAAGTTACAATCGAATAATCAAAATTCATATTACAGTAATAATAAAAATTTATCGCGCGTGTTCAATCGCCATCGAAATGATACAGTTTTTTTTTATCGTAGCAAACTTCGTATTACGGCTTCTTAAAACGGCTAATAAAAAAAGAGCAGAAGAAAAAACATTTCCTTTGAAACCCTTCGAAGTAATAAAAAGCTAGTTTTCTCTTAGTTTGTTTGTTTGCCTTTGTTAACGACGATTTGACGGCGGAACAGAACAAATAATAGGCAAAGAGAGAACGGAACCCTTATAGTTTCGTCAAGTCCGTCTGTCTGTCTGTCCGTCCATCCGTATGTCACAGGCATTTTGCTCGAAAACTACAAGATGTATATCAATGAAGTTTGGCGTACAGATGTCTTGTCAAAGCCGCTATTTAGTTTTTTAGTTAAATTACAAAATTAAATACTTATAGGGGGGGCACTCCATACACGTAACAGAAATTGTAAAAAAAAATTTTTAACTCGCATCGTCGTGTGGCACATAGTTCCTTCAGCTCTTATGAAAAGATAGTAAGGTTTCTCAAAAAAATTTTTGATTAAGTGAAGATTTCCGGAAATAATCGCTCCCAAAGTAGCAAAAATTGTGCCACAAATAGAGGGCTATCTTGTAAACCGTTTGTCCAAAATATGCAAAAAATATGAAAAGGTAACGCTTAATAAATACTTCGAGAATTGGTTTCAACATGATCTGATATACCGTTTTTGAGTTATTGCCGAAAAACTGCGCTTCTTATCACAAGGACTCTATACGCTCTTTTTCTGGTAATAGATATTAAGACTGTAGTAAGTGTTTTAATTGTGTTATAACGCACTTAATATTACTTGATTTTTTTCGTAATGGCTACGGAACCCTATCTTGGGCGTGTCCGACACGCTCTTGGCCGGTTTTTTATTAGTTTAGTTAACGGCTTGGTTACGCATCAGTAACTCATGAAAAATATTATCTTCTACTTTACAACTAAAGTTTCGATCGGCGTGTAAAGGCTACTAGCTGTTGCCCACAGCTTCAACAGTTCGTTTACTAACCCGCAAGAAGCTATGCATTTTTTTAGGCAAACAAACATCTTAACTTATACATTTATTATATTAATAGGATTGGAATGTAGGATTTTTTTGTTGGTTTCATGTTGTAACGATTTTTTTTTCCTTCTTTTCTTTATGAAATAAGTCTAAAAATATGCAATTTTGCGCGATTGTTCTTCATACAACACAAGTGTCACCACGATGTAATTTTTTGGGAATCCTCACGGGACTTTAGTAAAATCCCAGATTTTCTATATAACTGCTGCTAATTTACGCGAGTAAAGCTGCGAATAAAGATTAGTTTTAAATAGAATAGGACGGTATCGAAAATGAGGTTTTGCCTTTGAGTGCTCTTGATACGTAACGCGATATTGTGAGCGGAATTACGTATTGTTTACTTCCTTCTCGCGCGTTCGAGGGCAACTGTACCACTACCATGAGTTTACAGTGACCGTACTCGATAGCGACGGCGTAAATTATTTTTCTCAAAAATGTCCGTAAAATTTGACATTATTCTTTACATATCAGAAGGTGAAGTGCATAGTTTATGGTCAAAGAAAAATTAAAAAGTTAAAAAGATTGTCACTCAAACTCGAAATTAGTGTTTGTGCTCCCTTACACTTAATAATGGTATATGGTTACGTTAGTCATTCCATAGCTATGGTGATCTTTTGGAGCAAAAATGAACATCTTACACGAGACCCGACCCCATCATCGACCTATATGTAAAAGTTAAAATTCGGAGTTTTTACTAGTTTTTACGAATTATTGGATTGACCACACATGCACTCACGTTTGCGCCCGCTTTACCCGCGAGCGCATGGAGACGGAAGTTCACATATATCTGTCACATGATTTACCATTGAGTGGTGAAACAGGCTCTGTGATAATTTAAATTTCATCAGAATTTGATGATGAGAAATATGGGCAAATAGGCATATTCTGAGAGAGTTGCGAGAAACCGGTGGATGCAAGTGGCGAGTTGTCGTTCATTGTGGCGGTCTAAGGGGGAGGCCTTTGTTCAGCAGAGGACGTCTTCCGGCTGATGATGATGATGAGGCATATTCTAAAAGAACGTTAAAAGTTATTTTTTTCTTAAGTCTCATACGTGTCACGTCAATGTCACTCGAAGTTTGTAGGTTTTACAATGTGACCTTTAACAATGTATCTGAAGCTTTGTTTTATTATGTGTTTTCTATTTTCGATTTAGCCAAAAATGTTACAGGTTATTTTTGACAATGAACTAAGTAAACGCAAATGAAAAAACCTGCCAAGAGCGTGTCGTACACGCCCAAGATAGGGTTACGTAGCCATTACGAAAAAAATAAGTAATATTTTTCTAAGGTTTTCGTATTGTGTACGGAATCTTCCAAGTTTACGTATATTATCTATAGTAGGTATATTTACTCTTAAACTACTACTAAATTCTCAAGCAATCTTAGCCGTTATAATTTTCCTTGTTGATATTCTTACTGCCATCCTGGATTTTTTTAAATTTTCCACCATTTTAGTTTACATTTTAGAGGGGGAGGGGATGCTCGACTGTAATGAAAATTTGTACTTTAAAGTTGAATATTTCACAAACAGATCACTGAATCGAAAAATCGTCTCAGCAACCCCGGAATGGTTTTAAAAGACCTATCCAACGATATCCCATACTATAGGGTGTCGAGAAAAAAAAAACACCACCACTGTTTGTTTTTCATTTTACCACTTTGTCGGCGTGACTGAAATGTATATTCATGCCAAAGTACAGCTTTGTAGTACGAGTACTAACGGTCTCTGAGCATAGCCGCAGACAGACAGACGGACAGACATGGCGAAACTATAAGGGTTCCTTGTTCACTACGGAACCCTGAAAAAGGTGTTTAAGTGTCACCGTCACTATCCATGTCATGCAATGCTTTGATACTATGACTCTCTCTTTCTGTGATAAGGTTCTTCCTAAGACACGATTTTGATTCGATAGTAAATGGAAAAGTTATCATACGGAAAGTTTTTATATAAACATTGCATCGTAACTCGTAAATGATAAAAATTCTTCTCTTAATGTCGAAAACACACATATGACGTTTTTGTCTGTTTAAGAAGCTTGCGTTACTCGCCGTTCTTTTTGAGTTTTTCCCCCGTATTCTACAGGTAAGGAAAAACTTTTTTACCTTGTTTGTTAACTGTTATGGTAAACAAACATGCAGCATAACAATCGATTAAATACATACCGCACCAGTGCCATTCTCGGCCATCGGCTCGTCATGCCACATCCACGGTTCACAAGCACTGGCAACCCAGAATGGTGTCAAAATACCGCCGTGCCATTGGCCAACGCGGAACAGTTTCAAATTTGGAAAAAACGAACTGTTTTTGTTTATATTTGGAACGGGAGACGTCTATTCTGCCGTTGGGCTACGGGGTGACTGAGTGCGCGCGCCGCTGCCGTTTCCATGGTTACGTGGCCGTTAAGGTGCGACCTTGTTTTTTAATACCGGTTCTAGTTAAAGACTAATATCAAATAGTAATTAAATGTTTTCAAAACTGTAAATTTTGAAACGAGCTTTATTTTATGGATATGCTATGTTGATTCGCAGAGGCGGGTACGACTGTTTTTTTTTATTCGACTGGATGGCAAACGAGCAAGTGGGTCTCCTGATGGTAAGAGATTACCACCGCCCATAGACACCTGCAACACCAGGGGGATTACAGATGCGTTGCCAACCTAGAGGCCTAAGATGGATACTTCAAGTGCCAGTAATTTCACCGGCTGTCGTACTCTCCACGCCGAAACACAACAGTGCAAGCACTGCTGCTTCACGGCAGGATTAGCGAGCAAGATGGTGGTAGCAATCCGGGCGGACCTTGCACAAGGTCCTACCACCTGCAAAAAAAGCTCCTGGTTTTTCCCCAAAAGGACTGTCTAGCAGGGCTAATACGACACACTAAACTCGAAGTTCGTGTCGAGCGGTCCCTCTGACACTTATACTATTTAATACGAGAGCGAGAAGGACGGTACGATACGAACTTCGAGTTTCGTAGTAGCCCTGCAGTGGTAGTATCAGTTGAGGACAGGGTTGCCAGGTCTTTTTCAAATAATACCGAACAGTGAGCAGAAAAAAACGCTACCAGTGCGCATGAAGAAAAATCTGACAGTTGAATCGTTTATTAGGGAGAAAAGTTTATCAGAAAAAAAAAATACCGAACCGCCCATACTTCGGTATTTTGTTATACCGAACACCGAGCACAATGCTAAAATACCGAACACCTGGCAACACTGGTTGAGGATCAGTTAGTGAACCTACATGACAACTTTCTTGGGAAAATAGTGCGTCGGTATTCCCTTGGTTTCGACACCGCAGCCCTGGAGTCAAGAGTTCGTAGTTGGCAATAGAGAACGCTGCTACTCACTCTCACAATACAATAAAATACAATAACTCTTTATTGAACACCAACACATAGGTAAGCAGCACCACACACACACACACACTATAAGCACACACTTAAGCTTGAAGCACACAGAAAGCGGTGGAGGGGCGGTTCGGAATTCCCATCGCGGACCGAAAAGAACTAGTTCCTCGTAAACGATCTTAATCGGTCTCGGTCGCGGTCCGCGCTCCTTTGGCTCCGGAGCTAAAACGGAGCGGGAGCTGGGAGTGAGCGAGTGAACGAGGAAACGAATAGGTAAAGAGCGGAGCGGACGGCATGGCGCGGTGCTCGGTCGATGTGAACGAGACAAATAGTATTATTTCAAAGCGTATCCTGCTCAAGTGCGAGAGAGACGCATTTATTTTACATCCGCTTGTTTGATGATACCAAAATATTTGATTGTTTTTATCTGATTACAACGTTATATTTTTATTATACTCCTTATTTTTTAACATTCCGATCTTTAGCTCCCAGTTTAGTTCATGACCGATTCTAGTCTAAACTCGCTCCCTTCCCTTTCCTTTTCTCTGTTTCGGTCGGAGCCGCTCCTCGGAGCTAAAGGAACTAAAGGAACTAAAAGACCGAACTAGTTCATTTGACCGATTGACCGAGATCGGAGCGCTCCCTTTAAAGACCGAGCGGGCGCAACTCTACTCCTGCGTCAGTGTGTTTCTAGCTATTGGCTGTTTGCGAAGTACTAGGTGGTAATGAAATCTATCGCAGCGCTCATAGTGGCTAAAAGTAGAAATACCTAATGTAGGCTCCGCATCTGTCGTCGACGACCGGATGGCCAAGTGGTCAGAGAACCTGACTACGAAGCTTGAGGTCATAGGTTCGATTCCCGTGCAGGCCGATATTTGTATGAAGGGTCTTGGATGTTTAATATGTATTTAAGTTTGTATTTATTAATGTAAGTATGTTTATCCGTTGCCTAGTGTCCATAGTACAAGCTTTGCTTAGTTTGGGACTAGGTTAATTGGTGTCAGGTGTCCCATGATATTTATTTATTGACTGCTTTAGTTACTTTATAATCTGATATATAATCTTTTTATCTGGCTCCTCCTTCAGACCGCACTAAACTTTAGGTAAAAGTTATAAACCAAAAGTCAAACTCACAATTTCAATACATAAAATAATAAAAAAGGGTCACCCATCCACTTACCCTCTTGAGTGAACATTGCTTAACCCGTGTAATCGAGTGTTCCGCGTGTTTACTGCGACTCCATCTGTCTGGAAAGCACAATAATTTCTACCGATCCAATCTACTTGAAAGTAAGTTATTTCTATAAAGTTCATTTTGTTCTTAATTGAAATGGAATTACACGTGGTTCTACGAAACTGGACCTCATGGTTCTGTCTACAACATATTTGACAGCTTTAAATTTTATAGTCAGCTTAGATGTCGATAACCTAACTAACTTAGAAAAATATAAAGCCACCAACATTAACACAATATACAATGTACTGACTAAGGTGTAGCGTTACTAACAATAGAATTAAGCTTTCTGTATTACTGATCCTATGTTGATCGAAATAAAAAATATTTTTATTATTAATATCAAAGTTCAATATCTCACAAATACTGATCGAAACGAATCCAAACACGACATACCTACCTATGTGCTATTATTTTTTAAAGAGTGCACAAGTGTGCTGGATATCCTGGCTGCATTGCATTGTATGTAGAATCAAATAAGAACTGATCAAAACGAATCCAAACAGGATATAATCTGCTATGGTTTTATCGAAATTGTACCCACTAGTGTTCTGGTTATCCTGGCTGCAGCATCAGGCCGAAGCATACATGGGTGTTTCAAATTTTAGGTCCCAAAGATGTTTGAAAGTAAAGTAAATACCCATTATGCGTCTAAGATTCCTACCGCAGCGAACAAAAGGGCTGATGATCATGAAACTGCTAAATCGATTTTGATAAAACATGTCTAAGAACCATCTTTCAAATAAAAAAAACGCATTCAAACCGGTTCACCCGTTTAAGAGCTACGGTGCCACAGACAGACACCTATAGCGGTCAAACTTATAACACCCCTCTTTTCGCGTCGGGGGTTTAAAAACGTCTGTAACCGAAGTTCCCTAAAAATAATTTTAATGAGGGTTCCTGTGACAGACTAGATGGCGTTAGTATCGTGAAATCCGATTGACAGCTTTGACATTTGCGTCACGCCCGTGATTGGTTGATACCTAAATGAGCCAATCACAAGCAAGACTTAGCAGGTGGTAGGACCTTGTGCAAGGTCCGCCCGGATTGCTACCACCATCTTGCTCGCTAATCCTGCCGTGAGCAGTGCTTGCACTGTTGTGTTTCGGCGTGGAGAGTAAGACAGCCGGTGAAATTACTGGCACTTGAGGTATCCCATCGTAGGCCGCTAGGTTGGCAACGCATCTGCATTAACCCTGGTGTTGCAGATATTTATGGGCGGTGGTGATCTTTTACCATCAGGAGACCCACTTGCTCGTTTGCCATCCAGTCGAATAAAAAAAAAGACTGACACATTAACCTCTTTACCGCCACAAAGAAACGAATTGACGACAAAATTCAGTTTTGAGAAAGAGTCGAAAAACGCGGTAATTATTTTAAATCGATGCTAGTTGATATCTACAATTCATAGATTTAACTAGCATCTAAACTAACTAAACTTCTTAATTTTAGACGCTCAGATGGCCTGGTGGTTAGAGAACGTGACTACGAAGCTTGAGGTCCCGGGTTCGATTCCCGTGTCGGGGCAGATATTTTGTATGAAAAATACGAATGTTTGTTCTCGGGTCTTGGGTGTTTAATATGTATTTAAGTTTGTATCTATCTATATAATTATATTTATCCGTTGCTTAGCACCCATAACACAAGCTTTGCTAAGCTTTCTTTGGGACTAGGTCAATTGGTGTGAATTGTCCCGTGATATTTATTATTTATTTATTATTTTTTATCTAAAATTTACCGATATAAACTTGCATCAATTTAAAAAAAACACTGCGTTTTTCGACTCCATTGCCAAATTTGATTTTTTCACAACCGCCTTTTAGCTAGAGGGCAGAAAAATCAGCGAGAAATGAACTTGATTTTTAATTCCATTGCAGAAGGATTAATTTCGAGTTGAACCTCTCGCCCGAAATTAATTCATAAGTTTTTCGACTGTCAAGATACCCGCATTAAGTTAACTTCCGATTAAAATAAATTAGATCATTTGTCTAATCGTTTGAGCGCTATTGTGCCATAGACAGCTGTCAAACTTATACCACCCCTTTTTGGCTTTGAGGGTTAAAGGGCGAATATTCAGCGTTTTTGCAGCGTTTTTTTATGTCATTGGTGTCTTCGCAGGTGTTATTAAAAGAGGTAATGCCCAGGGTTGTTTTTTATGAAAATTGAAGACGATACCGATGCTGAATTTGGCGTGATTAAAATTCTTGTGACTTGTCTTTCCGTTGTGTTATATAAACGTGGGACGTTAATGACGCTCGAATATTTGCCTTAAAAAGGTCAATTTTTGGATTTGTGGAACAATTCATAGGACCGATATATTGTACGGCGATGTACTTTTTTACTTATAAAAGAAAGAAAGAAGAAAGAAAATACATTTATTCACAACACAAGACACAACAATAGTATTAGTACTTATAGGTACTATAAAGGACAAATAGGTTAGATTTTGTCCCGGGAAATTTCTTAATTCCCTAGCGCGTGGTAAACGAAATCTTCACAGACAAAGTCACGAGCAACAGCTAGTCCTACTAATAATAATAATAATAAATGTGAAAGTAAGTGAGTACCAACGTGTGTGTATGTTTGTTGCTCCTTCACGCTATAACGGCTAAACGAATTTGTATGAAATTTAGTTTGTAGGTAGCTGAACGTCTGGAATAACATATAAGCTACTTTCTACCCCAATACTCCCAAGGGAGCTGTGGTGGGCTAGTGGTTTGACCTATCGCCTCTCAAGCAGAGAGTCGTGGGTTCAAACCCCGGCTCGCACCTCTGAGTTTTTCGAAATTCATGTGCGGAATTACATTTCAAATTTACCCCGAGCTTTGCGGTGAAGGAAAACATCGTGAGGAAACCTGTATAAACCTGCGAAGCAAATCAATGGTGCGTGTGAAGTTCCCAATCCGCACTGGGCCTGCGTGGGCACTATGGCCCAAGCCCTCTTGTTCTGAGAGGAGGCCTGTGCCCAGCAGTGGGACGTATATAGACTGGGATGGACTCAAAAACCCTCAATAAAATTTATCGGAATTCCCATTAGTATATAGTAGAATAGAATAGATAGCAATAATCCCTTAGTTTACTCATCTGCTGGTATTTTATATATTCATCGCGACTGCTGCGATAAAAGGCTGCCAGCGACCCAGTTCCCAAAATAGCATTTGCCGACCCCACTGGGAATACGAGTACCTACTGGGTTAAACTTAAAATCAAATGAATGGATTACCTCTGTTACGACTTACTGTCGTTCTGTACAATGGAAAATCGTCCACGTGATTTCTTTTCCAAGAAAGAGATTTATTATGAATAATTTATTGAATCGGGAGATATTTGCGGAGGCTTAATATGTATCAATGGACTGAAATAATTACTTTGCTCACCCGCGACCTTATGATAGCTACGTTTGCATGGTGAGCGGTTGTGTTGCTCTGAAGATGAGCCCTGGTTGAGTTAGAAACGCGTCAGTGTAGATGGGTTTGTATGATTTGTGCGTGGCAAATAAACAGACAGTTAAAAACATTAAATTAAAAATCTAAAAACCCGACTGCCTTAAAAACTAAAAGGAAAAAACTAAGTCTAGTGGTCTTAGAACTCTGTCAAGTAGCTTAAAGCTAATTTAAAGTTTGTCACTTCAAAGTTCAATAGCTCAAAAACGGCTAAACCGATTTTGATAAAACATGTTTAAGAACCATCGCCAGAAAACTTGCTATCAAATAAAAAAACCGCATTCAAATCGGTCCACCCGTTTAAGAGCTACGGTGCCACAGACAGACAGACAGACACACACACAGACACACAGACACACATAACGGTCAAACCAATATTTTTGCGTCGGGGGTTAAAAAAAACTAAAACTGAATAAGACCTAACCAACTTATAAGATAAGAGTTGAAAACTCCCGACTTGTCATTTTAAAGTTCATTATCTCGAAAACAGCTAAACCGATTTTTATCAAAATTGTAGCTAGAAACCATCGCCAAGAAACTCGCTTTCACGCAATAAACGCATCGTAATCGATCCATACGTTTGAGAGCTACGATGACACATACAGACAGATAAATAGACAGATATTGGCGTTAAGCTTACAACAGCCCTCTTTTTGCGTGGGAGGCTAAAAACAAATTTCCTACATATTTAAAGCAGTCCCCTTGGGCAAGGTACCGAAGATGCTGGCGGACGTCTCATTTTTCTAGACACTCATTTGTAAAAATGCCCGAATCATACAGTTTTTTAGTATCTGGTAGAAATACAGGAACTCGAACAAATAATCGAAAACGACATCAAAATCTACATCCAATTCGTAAAAAATGTGACCAGAAAAATGAGGTGGTAAAACACTCGAATAATCTCGTCTTTGCTCTCCTTTCTGTGTATTTGTATTTCTTTTGTTTTATTTTTATGTGCAATAAAGAGTTTACATACATACATACTTAATCGCCCTGGCAGCGTTCCCTCTTTGAATAACTAAGCTAATTCTTTGTCCGAGGAAGCTGCCAGCTCTTCGGCCCTCTGTGACGTCCTAACTTCTTCGTTATTTCTTTATGAAGCCTCAAGGCACTAGGACCCTGCGGACCAAGGGTTGCAGGGTTGAATTGACCATTTTGAATTAGGATCGAAGTTAAGTCACATCTAAATACATTTAGTACGTTGGCCGCGGCTCCGTTCGCGTAGAATTCGCTTATCGCTATCCCGCGGGAACTTTGCAATTTTCCGAGATAAAAACTAACCCATGTTCTTCCCCGGGACTCAAACTGTCTGTATACCAAATTTCTTATAAATCGGTTTAGCGGTTTAGACGTGAAGAGGTGAAAAAAAATACGTGCAAACTTTCGTATTACAATTTATAATATTAGTAGGATAAAGCTTATTGTGTTTATTTGTACCTTTACTAACTATTCCTAACGTTTGTAGTTATACTTAATAAAAATACACGCCGAATACAACCAAATTGATGATTTCTACAAGTTTTTTTACAAGCTTTTACTTAGTTTCACCTGTCCCGTGTCTGTCTGTCTGTAATCAAATCTTGCAAGTTAATTTTGTCCAACTTACAGTAGTCAGATTGACTTGAAATTTGGAATACTTATGTAAATCACGTGACAATACAATAATCTGGTATTGACATCCCGGTAGTCCAGCCAGAATCGTCTCCGCAGGACGGAACTCTTCAACAGTTGTTAATAGTATCGACTTGAAATTTGGTATGCAAATGTATTTTGGGTGACAGTGCAAGTGCAGTCAACAAAAAGTACAGTCAGCAAAAAAGCTTGTATTAAAAAATAAATATTTATGGTTAGGTTATTTTACCTCGAATCAAAAGCAATAGAGTAATGTTTTTTTATACAGTCCCAATTACTATCGTCTACTCCAAGTACAGAGCCGTAAATAATTTACTATTTTATATGAAGAGCACAGGGTTTTCCAGTAAATAATACATTTGGGCCGACAATCGATGTGTACATGTACCATAGATCGACGACCTTCACTTAAATTGGTTCACTTTAGCGTTACAAAGTGCCGTTTGCGTTTTATTTATTGGTTTTCCAATAATTTAGAATAATAACAATAACTTAACCAATAAACATGTGGTGTCGGGTTAGAATTACAACTCTCCATTTCTTCCGTGAATGTCGTAAGAGGCGACTGAGGATATAGCTTAAGGTATACCGTAGGCGACAGGCTAGCAACCTGTCACTATTGTACCGTTTTTGTCAAACTTAAAACCTGAAATTGCTAAAAGTGGCTTCGTGTGCTCTGCCTACCCATTTGGGAATACAGGCGTGATGTTTGTGTGTGAAATAACAATTAACAATATTTATATGTCGTAAGATAGGACTTAGAGAGCCGGGATCCGACCGTAACATGATCAATGTGGGCATAACAAGTGGGATTCGGGCAGAGAATGAAACTATTTTGAAGAACTAACAAAAGTCCACTATTCTGGTCAAGATAAAACCAAAACAATACGACACTCGTTCACTGAAATCTTAGAAATGCAACTATCATAACGATTCACAATAACTTAAGGAAAAGCCTAGCTAAATAATAAAGAAACGCGTAACAGTTCCTGAGACTGTCGACTCGGGCCAGACTTCTTTTACAAACTGACAATTGACGATCGCTTTTCCCGCGTCCAGATCTCAGGCTCTGTCAAGCGCGCCACGCATGGCAACACTGGCGCTTCGTAAGTGCTATAATGCCAATCCTTAATAAACCACACATAGTAATGACCATACAAGGACCATACTCATAATTCTACATATATAACAATAACTAATATTTATATTTTGACGACTGGATTGTCAAGTGGTCAGAGAATCTGACTACGAAGCTTGAGGTCCCGGGTTCAATCCCCGGCCGGGGCATATTATTTGTATGAATAATACAAATGTTTGTTCTCGGGTCTTGGATGTTTAATATGTATTTAAGTATGTATTTATCTATATAAGTATGTTTATCCGTTGTCTAGTACCCATAGTACAAGCTTTGCTTAGTTCAAGACTAGGTCAAATGTTGTCAAGTGTCCCAGGATGATGATATTTCCCATATCAATGGGCTGATGATTGGTGTAGAGAGACTGACATTGAAGTTTGCTGATGCTCTGCTTTTGGTCTCGAATTCGTCTCAGACAGCATCAGGGATATGATGATAATGTTGGAGGACTTGAAATTTGAATCAGAGAAAACTGGCCTTAAAACGAACATTGTGAAAACCAAGATTAAGACTACCTTCCAGTGCTAAAAGTACCTCGGCGATTCGACCATGCGAGTATACTTATCACGACCGACAATGTGGTCGAAACGTCGAGGTGTTAAGGGACGTTAGCAGGCGCGGGTGCACTTCGCGGGTGCACGCCAGCGTGCGAGCGCAAGTACAATCCTATGCACGCGACGCGTGCAGTTAGCGCTACTCATATTATATTTCAATATCGCCTTTAGCAATTATCATCATCCATCATCATCCCAGCCTATATACGTCCCAATGCTGGGCACAGGCCTCCTCTCAGAATGAGAGGGCTAGGGCCGTAGTTCCCACGCGGGCCCAGTGCGGATTGGGAACTTCACACACACCATTGAATTGCTTCGCAGGTTGTGCAGGTTTCCTCACGCTGTTTTCCTTCACCGTAAAGCTCGTGGTAAATTTCAAATGTAATTCCGCACATGAATTTCGAAAAACTCAGAGGTGCGAGCCGGAGTTTGAACCCACGACACTCTGCTTCAGAGGCGATAGGTCAAACCACTCGGCCACCACGGCTTCAACTAAGATTATCTGACTTTTTATCACCTTTTCCACAAGGTTTTGTATCAAAGTCAAAGTCAAAGTCAAAATACTATGTTTTACAAGTGTTGAAATAGCGTCAGGATATATAAGATGAGTGGACAACTGAAATATTTAAAATGGACCACTTTTTGATAAATAGCTTTTTGATATTGGTCTATGCCTCCCCCATATTTATACCTCCAGTTGCTTCGGTTGGCAGCGGCTTGCATCCACCGTGAACCCGCGGCTTTAACCAGGACTTTAATAAATACTTATTCATAAATTATTATCAGCGTTGCGAAGCAATTTGCGACATCGTGCTGAGCCGGATTCCCTTTTTGTGTCCATTTTGCTCTTTTCGCTTTTGCTTTGTTTGTTTTTGGTAAGTATGTCTTAATGTGACCAAATAAATACATTTTCTTTCTTTCTTTCTTTCATTCATATTATCACTAGCTGTTGCCCGCGACTCCGTTCGCGTAGAAGTATGAAAAATAGTTTACATCCTATTTTCAGACCTATAGAATATACACAAAAAAACATTAAATTCGGTCAAGCCGTTTCGAAGGAGTTTTGTCACAAACATTTTTGATCCGAGAATTTTATATACCTATTATAGATTTAGCAGTATCGTGATAGGTGCAAGCAACGATTTCCGATGACAGTTTTTGTTTAGTCATTGCCAGGGTCATTGTCGTCACGCACTGACGTCCAATCAGTCACGGATTAAAACTACGATCCAACTAAGTATTAAAAAGCGCAATAAAAAGGACATCATAATACTCTTTATCTACATGCATATCATAACTTCCCTATTATATGTTCAGAAACGACTATCAAATGGCCTTTATTAAGAAACCTGGTATCTGCGGGTGCATCTTAATGTTTACATTAAAGTATCGGTAATACTTTTTTTAACAATGCATATCTGTACATATTGTAGAAAACTTATGACATGCATGTAGATAATAATTATTATTCAAAGTCAAAGTCAAAGTCAAGTCAAGTCAAAGTCAAAATACAGGCCATATCTGAACATATTATAGAAAACTTATGATATGCATGTAGATAAAGTTATGTATGCGGCTATACATAATTAGGCATTAAAACACTCGTGTGATCTTATTATGAAACTCACCTTCGGCTCGTTTCATAAAACCACACTCGTACTTTAATGCCTCTCATTATGCACCAGCCACATAAACAACTATTATTTTAAACCACCAACGTGAGGGGTGTTATAACTTTGATGCCTATGTCTGTCGATGACATCATAGCAGCGCTCACATATACATATAGAGGACGACTAAATAGCCCAATGGTTAGGAGAACCTGGCTCAGAAGCTTGTGGTTCCGGGTTTGATCCCCCGTCGGTCGGGGTAAATACTTGTATGAAAAATACGAATGTTTGTTCCCGAGTCTTGAGTTTTTAATATTGTAATTAAATATGTCTCTATCTATATATTACTCGTATATTTACGGCAGTGCGCGTGTGGCAGCAGCCACCGAGTCGTTTGCTCCTAGAAGTTGGGTTACGAATAGGGAATATTACTGCAATTTTCTGCCGTCAGAGTGCAACACTAGCACGAACTGTAAACAGTTTTTGAGTATCTTAAATTTCCGTTGGATGCCATAATATCAAATTATTTCAATTAAATTTTCGGAAACATAGCTCTATCGTTACTATTGATGTAAATATCATGTTATTTTGTTACTAATAAATGTCATGATTGCTATGGGTGTTAATACTCTTTGGTCATGATCTGTCATGGCGACAAAATATAAAGAGAACTGACGTTGTCATGGCGGTTTTCGCTAGTGTCGCCACCTGTGCAGAGCTTTGCGTAATATTCCCTATTAGTCCGAAACAAGTCGAGCTAAACTCAATTTAAGACGTGATCCGGATTAATTTGATTAAATATGTCTTTATCTATTTAAGCACGTTTATCCGTAGTACCCATAACACAAGCTCTGCTCGTCAATACAAAGGTATTTTCTTTCCCAAGGAACAAAACAGAGGACGGTCACCAACCCGATGGTCGGATCAAATTAAGGCGATCACGGGGCTCACTTTGCCTGCAGCGCTGATACAGGCCGAGGACAGAGTGGTGTGGAAGCAGTTCGTCAACGTCTCCGTAAAGGCTTTCCAAGAACGGCACGACCTTCAGGAATGAAGAACACGATATTAGACTGTCGTGTGAATTCCTTTTACCACTTCAAGGGACTCATACATCCTGGTGCGAGTTTCATCCATTACTCACTCTCCCAAAGCTGACTCACAGAGCATAACATAAATGAAAACGTAAGGTTAAACCAAACAGTATCTGTTTAAGTTAAAAGTGAAACGGTAATTTATTGGGTTGATAAAAAGCCCGCAGTTTTTGCTTCAAATCGGGCTAAATACGTATTAGTTTAATTTGACGGTTGATAGCCAGTGCACGCTTGGCTAGAAGATGGTTTTTAAAGTGTTTCTGTTAATGGTGAGTTTTTGCAAATTAATTTAACTAAAACTATTAAACAGAATATTTATTTTCACATGAAATATACAAAAAATAACAAAAAGGTGTACGTTAAAATAGAACTAAAACTATGAACATGAAACTACTGTGAGATGCACTCATATTTCCCACAAATTTTCCACTAATATTATAAACGCGAAAGTTTGTAAGTCTGTTTGTTTGTAGGTAACATCATCTCTAAACCGCTGCACCGATTTAGATGTAATTCGGTATACAGATAGTTTAAGTCCCGGAGAAGGACAAAGGATAGTTTTTATCCGGTTCTCTATGGGATGGCATAAAATTATTTGTAATATTATTGTTACGCATAATTGCTTTTAGCCGAATTAGCGATGTGCATACTCATCATTTTTTTATTTAAATTCGATTATTTATAGAGTGCACCTTTCCTTATTCTTTTTTAGCACAAAAACGAATGAATACTTAGTATTGCGTTAGGTTTTCTTTGTCTTTTTGAATCACTTTCAAGGTTTTCCATTCGCATGAGTAATTATTTAAATGAAAACATTTAAAATATTCAAATTTTGTGTGCAGTGATATCATTTTGAAAGTGTGTCCGTTTTGTTATTATCACTAATTATAACACCGTTAATTTAATTGCTAAAAAGTTGTTACTATTTTATTTAAAGTCAATGACACCCTGTTAGGACATACAAAAATGTTAGTAGGATAAATATCTATACCATTGTATTAGGTACCTATATTCAAAGAATATCTGTTATGTTTGTTTGTTATTTGAACCTTAAATTAAACATTATAGTAACTTGAGTAAAAATTGTATGTGACTGAGTGCGTCAACTCCTACTGGTTCCGGCAGAATATCAGCGCTGTGACAGCAATGTCGCAGCACATGCTGAGTCGGCGCCTTTTCGCGGCTGTGCCGTGACAACTTAATTTAAATATGTAACAATCTGAATCGTTTGTTTATGTAGAATTGTCATGGCATGTTTGTGAATAAAGTTTTTTATCTATCTATCTATCTATACCTAAATACATAATTCATTTAACACAGCATAATATTCTATTAACTATCATAGCGTTTTATGTCTCATCATCATCATATCAGCCATAGGACGTCCACTGTTGGACATAGGCCTCCCCCATAGACCTCCAGTTGTTTCAGTTGGTAGCGGCTTCCAACTAACTTGAACCTGGTCCCCACCCCATCCCCCATTTTATGTCCATTTCATCTTAAATCCTAAAATCTTTCTCTGAGTTATTCGACATTTACATTGGACACTAGCTTTTGCCCGCGGCTTCGCCCGCGTGGAACTCGGTTATCGCGCGCTGTTCCCTCGGGAACTGTCCATTTTTTCAGGGATAAAAAGCAGCCTTTGTCACTCTCTGGCCCATAAACTATCTCTGTGCCAAAAATCACGTCGATCCGTCGCTCCGTTTCGGCGTGAAAGACGGACAAACATACAAACACACACACTTTCGCATTTAGAATATTAATTAAGATGGATTATTATTATGGAATCCGTAACGAGGCTATCCGACACAGAACTAAGGTCATCGGCATAGCTCCGAGAATTAGCAAGTTGAAGTGGCAGTGGGCTGGTCATATCTGTCGAAGAACCGACAACCGCTGGAGTAAACGAGTTCTTGAGTGGAGACCGCGTCTTGGCAAACGTAGTGTAGGACCCTCCGGCCAGGTGGAGTGACGATCTGCGAAAGGCTGCTGATAGAAGCTGGATGCGTCTAGCCGAGGACAGGGCGCAATGGCGCTCTTTGGGGGAGGCCTATGTCCAGCAGTGGACTGCTATAGGCTGATGATGATGATGATGGATTACTTAGATTTGAAATTCGTCATAAGTGAGGAAATACCTATACCATGAGTAAATCTGCAGCTTATGCCACCTTACCCGAGAAAAGACTGCGTCATGCAGACTTGATGATTATTGAAAATAATTCTAGTTTTTTTTTCAGGTGTTCATAACTACAGTATCATCAGCAACTACAAAAGAAGAAGATTTCTTCGTCCACAATCACTCCGATGACTATGAAGACTACGAATACGATGACAAACCCAGAGACATACAGACAGACAAACCTACAGTCATTAAAACAGATAAAGCTAAACCAAGTTATGAAGTAACTGAAAATGTAGATGATATTCCTAATCCAGTGATAAATAACGGCCCTATTGTAGCAAATTTTACTATAAAACTACCTTTAAATAATGCTACTTTTCAAAATAACAGTAATGTATCTATTGACAAAAACAACCGCAATGATAAGGATGACTTCGACAATTTTTTCAATGGTATCATTAATGAATTCGATGGTGAAAATCCGCATGACAACAAAAATAAATATCTTAAAAAGAATTCTATAAGTATTTTTCATGTTAATGCAGAATTTGATAATGACAAAGAAACCAAACCTACTATACAAAATATTCATGTCAATCAACGGCCTAGTTTTGGTATTTTTAATGTTAAAGATCATGTAGATCGGTTTAGAGATAGCATTGCGAATCATATACATAAATTACATGATAACGAAGTATATAATGATGTAAATGGTGGATTTGTTGTGCCTAACATAGTTGCAGGTCCTTTGTCCTTTTTAAGTAAATTACAGAAGAAAGGCTCCGCTGTTGCTAGCAAATTACATGACGTCATTTTTGGTCGCCTTGATGATTATTAAATCAGAATAAAATGCATGTTAATTTTTTGTGTTTTATTTTAACCTTTTGGTTTTTTTCTTTATCATCATAACCATCATTATCATTCTCAGCCTGTATCGGTCCACTACTGGACATAGGCCTCTTCCATGGCACGTCATCGTCATCTCGGCCTATACCCGTCCCACTGCTGGGCACAAGCTAACTCTCAAAATGAGTTCTGGCCGTAGTTCCTACGCGGACCCAGCAGTGGCGTAGCTAGGCGCGGGCGGAGTGGGCCTTCGCGCACGGTCTCGCACTTAAAAGGGCCTCACGAGGCCTCTTTAAATGCGATGCGACCATAGAAAAGGGACCTCGCTGATACGACTTCGCCCACGTCTACATTAGTCCACGCTACGCCACTGGGACCCACTATGGATTGGGAACTGTGCTCGATCTTCAGCTTGTCTCCTTCAATCCCTACCTGCTGCCTTAAGATATCATGGCTTCCACTAGCAACAAGGTGCCCTACTGCTGTCACATGATCTCCATTCAAGGACCAGGTGGCTCCAACGGCCATCAGCTCCACGGCATATTTGGCCTGAAAAGCTCTGGTGGCCAAGTGTCTTGGTAGTTTGACCTATGGCCTCTCAAGCAGAGGATCGTGGGTTCAAACCCGAGCTCGCAGCTCTGAGGTTTTCGAAATTAATTTATGAAACTACGTTGTGAATTTACCATGAGCTTTAAGGTAAAGTAAAACATCGTGTGGGAACCTTATAGACACGAAAAGTATTCTATTGTATTGTCTCTATAGATATTCATTTTTAGTCAGCAAACTGTTTTCGGCTCAATTTTCCCGTTCGTTTGTTTATATGTATAATTGTATAAATAACTGGTGGCAGCTTCATTGGTTAATGCGAATTGTAACTATGTTTAAGTTTAAAAATATGTACCGTTTGTGCCCAAATAAACATTTAAATTAAATTACAACAAATAAAATTTACAGATTTCAAGGGAATAAAATGTACAAATGACCCTTAAGGGCATGTCTTAACACGTTCACTGCGGTTTCGGGTCGAATTGATCATATGCACATCTAGCCTGCGGTGCGGCGAAAAAATTACTTGACCTACCGCTGGTGCGGGATAAATTTAAATAGGTTATCAGCTGAGTATGAGTGAGACAGATACTGTTTTGGAATTGCCTCTTTCAAAGAAATCAGTCCCTATAAAAAACGCCCTCGGATCCTTTATGCCCTACACCGACTGAAAGGAAAAAAATAACGTCTGGTGCGGTATAGGATCTTAATGACCCGATGCCCAATGACCCGATAACCGCACTAGATTATTGGCTATTTTTACTAGTGCAGTGCTCGTGATAAGAACAAAAGATAGGTTTCTCCGTGAGTGTTTGCAAATGTAACCGAAAACAAACGCTGTGTCTTGTTCAATTAATACATATTTGGCTACAGGTCCTTGCTTAAAACTGGGAACAAAGAAACGAAATTGTTCTGGGTGCTATGACAAATTACGTTAAACTTTGAGCAGCAAACACACCGCAAATAGAGTGAAAAAAGTCAAAACTTTATGTGAATATTGTAAAAAATCTCTTAGCCGCGAATGCTACTATGTAACACATACATCTGAAATTACAAAATATTTTTTTTGCTCGATATCGATGTTTTTTGTTACCTTGCAACCCTAAAATTCTATCGATAGTTTTTTCTGTCAGTGCGTATATCGGGCATAAAAGATCCGTCAGTTTTACACATATGTTCAAATAGTATTAAGTGATTGCATCTACTTACGAACTTAACTGTACCAAGAGCAACTCTATGACTACCTATTCTTACATACCCTATGACGCACCGATTTAAAGTCTTCGAAATTGTTTCCCGCAGTGAACGTGTTAATTCAATGGTGTTAAAGTTTCCAATATGGACTGGGCCCGCATGGGTATTACAGCCCAAGCCCTCTCATTGTGAGAAACATGCTATAAACATGTGCTCACCAGTGTTACGTATAGACTGAGACAATGATGATGATGAATCTTGAAATGTCAATTGGACTGCCAGATCTAAATATTTACGTGAGAGACGCCGCTGGTATAAAGCTAGTAAATATTATTCTCTTGATCTTCAATGGTTTCTTCAACAAGTTTTTCTAAACAAAGCTTTAAGAGGCCACAAGCAATTCTACTAAGTAAGAAAATACTTTCGAATTAAATGTTCCGGTATTCCGTTCTTACAGAAAATTAGAAATATGATGCCAGCTAACGAACTATCTGGCTAAAAAGCCATGTATGTCCATGTGACTAAATCTCTATACTGCTTGAATTCATTCATTAAAATTTAAAATTTACCGTGGTCTTTGAGAAAATCTGACCACGTCTGAAAAAAAACAATGGTGAAGTTCCCAATTCGCAATGGACCTGCGTGGGAGCTATAGCCCCAAGTTTTTCATTCTGAGGGGAGCTAGGCCTGTGCCCCGTAGTGGGATGATGATTATGATGATAACTTACAATTTCATTTTGCTTACTATTTATGTATTATTAGTTTAAAAACAGGTATCGTCTAAATTTTACATTTACCTGCCGATACCGGGGCTGGTCGATGAACGTTGTCCTGATTGGGGGCTTCACATAGAGCTGATAATACCGCCTTTCAATATATAGCTCAAAACTTTTATGTATTGTAGAGATAAGTAGATTGCAAAGGACTCTTTTTCAGTACCTTTTTTTTGCATACACCTTTGAAATACTCGTACCATCATGCGCAAGAAGAATGAGCTGTTATAACTTGGCATAATTTTGAAACTTTTGTACATAATTGGTTAGTATCTTAAAAACATAACCCTCCTTCGGGCAGTCGGGTAAAAATGTAATTAGTTCGTCATTAAGATTATTAGAAAACTTTGGACAAGTTTTTTTTGTCAATTATAAAATATAAAAGATATAGCCAGTTCCTCGTGACTTAATTTTAGTCACTACTTTTTAAAAGTGTTGCACGGCGTGACGTCACGGCCTCCATTACCAAATTATGACGTGCTTCATCTTTGCCATTATTTGATTGATTGACAAAAAAATACGTATTCAATACTTTTTAATAACTGACAGACTACCCCATTATAGGTTTAAATTGGGTTTTATATTGTATTGTAAAACTCTTCTTTGTACATAAAAACACATGAAAATAGCAGAACACAGGATAATAAGATGTACAAAGGCGAACTTATCCCTTAAAGGGATCTCTTCCAGTTAACCTTTGAATGATTGACAGGATATCAGACACAAGAGTAGACACTACGAGTACAATGATAAGATAAAAGAACCAAAATTTTACAAAAAAATAAAACTACCCTCTTGTTTTGACCGACTCAAAAAATTGGTCAAGATTGCCGTTGGTGTACAACCTCCTTACCATTATCATCCTCCAAAGGATCCAACTCTTGCGCACATCGCTCAACACTGCAAACCCATGTTTAAGGTTTACATACTTCAATGGGAAATTCCCCAGCTTAGAATTAATCTTATGTTGCAACATTCACTCATAATAGATGTCGCAATAGTCCCAGCCAGTAAAACAACGAATGAATAAGAAAATTATGAATTGAGTCACTACATGAATTGGGCTAATGATCCGGAACATTACTTGAAAACCAAAATCAATTGATCCATATCATAAAGCAATTATAGATCAGAAAAGGCTCAAAAAGCCACAAAACCATCATCATCATCATGACCATCCAGGAGATCCACTGTGGACATATGCCTCCCCCATAAACCTCCAGTTACTTCGGTAGGAAGCGGCCAGCATCCACCGTGAACTCGGGGCTTTAACCAGCTCATCCGTCCATCGCTTTGGTGGACTTCCTACGCTGCGCTTGCCGATTCGCGGTCTCCATTAATGAACTTTTCGGCCATCTGTTCTGTTCTCCGTACAAACAAAACGACACTAAGAATAACAATGTCATGTGAGCTAAAAGCACGACCGATATGGCTGCAGAAGCGATATTATGTTTATTTTCCTAGTTCAGTCTGTAACAAAGACAGCTGCTCAAAAAATAGATTATTGCAGAAATGGTGGTTCAAAAACATAGCCCCCTTTAGGCAGTCGTGCAAAAAAAGGAGTAGGTAAAAAAATATATAAAAACACGAAATAGCATTCTGACGCACAGCAGGAGAGGTGAAAAAGTCAAAATATATTTATTCAACACTTAACATGCACTAACAAGGTAGCACTTATGAATGTCAAATAAAAACACCACAGGTTAGGAAAAAACCGTCCGACCGGACCGTCTCTGTTGAGAAGAATCCGGCGAGAAACTCAACGAGGTAGGCATATAAAATATGTATTTTTAAACACAATTACATTCTTACGAGTTAATTATTTACATCACAAGTATTTAACACAACTTCATTTTATAACACAATAGATTCGCTATTTGAAGTAAAGGATTGGAATTATGTACATTACACTAATTTTATACCTAATATACGCCTTAGATATAAAAAAACATCGATAGTTAAAGGAAATATACGCGATAACATTTGTATTAGTTTCACATTAGTGCTGTGTTAAAGACTTAGGTAGTTAATTTAATCTGCGGTTTTACCAGCTCTATAGATGTCGCGTTTGATCCGCGGGGTCAGTATCCTCGGAGGCTGCAGTCTCGCGGCGCACGCGCAGCGAAGCACGCGTCTCGCGATCCATCGACCTTCAAATAAGGTGAGTAAAATAGTTTATTTTCTTTCGGCAGTTCGATTTGTGGGAATCGGAATAAATTTAGTTTGCGAAAATACACTTCATTGAAATTTTTTAATTGGGTTCAAAAAAAGAAGAGAGTATTTTTTCGACTGTTATTTATTTACTGTTTTTGTGATTCGCTTGGGACCGCTTTACCAAGCATTTCTTAAGTGCACAAGTGACCCATGTCATAATAATAGTTTAATAGAATAAAAAGTAAAAAGCACAGTGTATTATATTTTCAAAGTTTTTGTATTAAACGAAGATATAGATTTTTTTTTTGAAGAAAAACAACAAGTAAACGATTGAGTTTATTTTTCTAAAGCCACTAGGGGCCTATTTTTTTAAATAGTCAAAAAAATAATTAACTACGCGCAGTAAAACAGTGTAGATATAACGATAACCTGACCAATAAAAAGTAGGAAAACCCCCGACTTACGAGTAGTTACTTCAAAGTTCAATTACTGAACTATAGGCTGAAGCAATTTTGGTAAAACATATCTAAGAACCATCGGTAGAAAACCTGCTTTCAAATAAAAGAAAACGCATTCAAATTGGTCCACCCGTTTAAGAGCTACGGTGCCACAGACAGACACAAACTTATAACACCCCTCTTTTTGCGTTGGGGGTTAAAAACAGTGAAACAACTCCAATGATATCGATGAAATTCTCTTTGTGGGAGTTTTTGGGTGCAAACAAATGTATGTTTTCGAGTTCAAGTGAATGAAGCTCGATCGCTCAGGGACTTAATACTTTGGCTACGTAAATAACTCAAAGCAATTTATTTATGTAAAATTATGTGTATGTACGCATGTATGAACCTATGTTAACACTTTGTACAAAATCAAATATAGAAACTCAGTTGACAAACGTTGAGGTACACGTGCGAAGGCGAATTTATCCCTTTCAGAGATCTCTGCTCTCAACCTTTGAGTGGACGAGAGGAGCAAATAAATAGCTATGAATGGCTATAGCTATTTTGTTGAATAGAAACTATTGAGAGAAAATTAAACAGTAACAGCGGAAACGAAATAAATGTTCGTTTAAGTACTACTTTTTTGCATTTATGTATTTATTGAAGTATTACTATTAATGTTATATTTTTGGTGATTATTATTAACTATAAATAACGCGTTCTGGAGTGGAGACCCCGGCTAGGGAAAAGAAATGTGGGCAGACCGTCTGCTCGATGGTCCGATGACATAGTGGAGACAGCAGGACCGGTCTGGAAGAGAGAGACGGACAGTCGATCCGGGTGGAGAAAGGCTGGAGAGGCGTATGCCCAACGGTGGGCGAAAACGCGCTGAAGAAGAAGAAGAAGAGATAAATAATAAATTGTAAAAAAGACAAGATTGTACGAAATATTTTCTTCGTGGCTGTTGATTTCTTGGTCTTACTCTTAGACGAAAATTTTATTTTCACACCTTCAGAAAAGTAACTTTTCCTCCCTGGCGAGAGGGAGCAAAGTGCAACTTTTCTGTTCAAGGCTTTTCTAAGTGTTTTATTGAAAATGCCATTTTTTGAAGTTGATAATTGTAAAGCCACGCCATTTTCTATGCTGGTTGTTCTCTAATAATATTAAGAATTATTTTTTTCAAGTTTATTAATGCTCGGTGTGAAAAGTTGTATGAGCCACTCGGGAGAAAAAATATTTTTATCTTGGGCGCTAACACTTGAATCCCTTGTTACGCTTAGGATTCTACTTTAGAATTCCTCGCTACGCTCAGGATTCTATTGTAGAATCCTTCGCTACATTCTGAATTCAATTTACGCCCTCGCCGTAAATACACCATTTTGCTCCCTTGTGACACAATAGTTATTTGTGGGATTCAAGTGTTAGTTAGCGCCCAAGATGAAATAATTTTGCTCCCGAGTGGCTCATACAACTTTTCACATCGAGTAAGTAAACTTGAAAAAATAATTCTTAATATTATTAAAGGGGTAAGGCCGCGAATTTTGACCAATTTGGACGTTTCAAATTTGGAAGGCTGATAAAAAAAACTGATAACACCTAGAGGTTTAATTTTTTTTTTTATTATATGACACGATATAAACTCTCAAGGTCGCAAATGAGATAATTGATTTAAACCCTTTTAAAAAAATAATAAAAATATATTACCGTCCAAAACGTAACGAAAATTGACTATTTTTTTTGACCACGAGTACTTAATACCTTATTATTTTCATGCTATTTAACTTCTCATGATCATGATTTTGTTTAAACGAAATTTTATGATATAACGATAGTCCTACCGATTGCGGAATCATGATAATCAAATAATTTTCATGTTTTATATTTATTTCTTTTCACGTGCCAAAAAACCACGTTTTCATTACGAATACTTAGGTGACGCTTTTTTTAGTTACTTTTAACGCCAATTTCGGTAGAAATTTGTTTTTGTACACTGGCAACTAATACTCTAATAGGGCAACATCGATGAGATAAATAAATCTCATCAGTTTGTTGACAAACAGCCATCAAAAGTGACGCGGAGGTTTTTTTTCGAAAAAACGTCGAAAGTGCTTGTTCGATTTTAAGGGTAAGTAGTGATTATTTTTAACTGGTTGTTTTTTCATACGATAGGGTAATCTTTTCCATGTAAGTGGCATGTGTTATTATGTTCAAAATGTCGTTATTCACCATGATAAACGATTTTTTGTATAAAATACGTTACACTTTCGTTACGATTACGTTACATTTTTACAAAATGCTACGTATTTTGTACATAACGTAACGAAAAAATGTGGTAAAGGGAAGTTCACACAGAAAAATTCTAACTTACACCAGTTTATTATTAGGTTTCCAATGACTGCACGCACAGTAAGTTAGTTAGATGGATATTTTGAAGTTAAATAAATTTTAATCTGTAGGTGCAGGGATCGGCACAAGAGAATTGTGGCGAGTTCTGTGTTCACGTCCTGCTACATGCATAGCGTATTTAAAGTGAGAGACAAACGGAGAGATTCACTTACCTACTTAGTTCATTTGTTACCTAAACTTAATAATCATAATAATTTATTTCCAAAAACATCTTTTTACATTGTCCACTTAACTAAGATACTACTTCCTAAATTGGTAAACCTGTGATTTAGGGTTTTGGCCATTTCTTTGAGGTATTTAATAGCTAGTACAGTCGAAGTCACAAGCATGCTCACAACTAGGTGGTAGGACCTTGTGCAAGGTCCGCCCGGATTGCTACCACCATCTTCCTCGCTAATCCTGCCGTGAAGCAGCAGTGCTTGCACTGTTGTGTTTCGGCGTGGTGAGTAAGACAGCCGGTGAAATTACTGGCACGAGGTATCCCATCATACCCCTGGTGTTGCAGATTTTTATGGGCGGTGGTGATCTCTTACTCATTTGATCGTTTGCCATCCAGTCGAATAAAAAAAAACCACATCCAAATTCGTTATGCTTATAAATGTGCACCTTATTGTCAGTGTTAGAGAGGCATGTAAAGATACACTTTTGGAAAGATGTTCGTCAACTAGAGGGTACTTCTACTTCCACATTCTCATGTTTAGCTCTATAGATCTCATATAGGACAGATTTAAGATCAGTATCGTCAGAAAGTTCTAGTAAAAATAAAAACTTCACTTTATTATATGAGATGTATTTTTTTTTCATACATACGTTATCTAATGGGAATTTTTACCAGTTTGATCTAGGCTTTATAAAAATTTGCGTTACGTTTTATGGTAACGTCACGTATTTTTTTTATGTTATTTCTATGTCACATTGGTCAAAATTCGCGGCCTTACCCAAAGAACAACCAGCATAGAAAAATGGCGTGGTTTTACAATTATCAACTTCAAAAAATGGCATTTTCAATAATACACTTAGAAAAGCCTTGAACAGAAAAGTTGCACTTTGCTCCCTCTCGACAGGGAGGAAAAGTTAGGTACTTTTCTGAAGGAGAGGCGTGAAAATAACTATTTATGCACTTGAAGACAAAAAGTAATTTTCCTGTATAAATACAAAGTTTACGAGCGTCAAAGGTGAAAAATAAATTACATAGTATTTTTTTAGCGACGTTTGATTGATAATTTTGATGTAAAGTAATTATATATATTATTTATTTTTAAAATATCATAGGGCGCTTGACACCAATTGGCCTAGTCCCAAAATAAGCAAAACTTGTGTTATGGGCACTAGGCAATGGATAAACATACATAAATAGATAGATACATACTTAAATACATAGTAAACGTCCAAGACCCGAGAAAAAACATTCGTATTATTCATACAAATATCTGCCCCGACCGAGGATCGAACGCGGCACCTCAAGCTTCGTAGTCAAGTTGTAATACTAAACATTCGTGTTTAAAATTCGTGTTTCTAGACACAGTAATACATCTCGATCCCATACAAAAGAAAGTAAGTCAAGTAAAAAAATATCCAATGTCTTAGGTACCCTTATTTTGAACACCTGAATGACTGACTCATCACCGTCCAGAATTTAGGAATAGAAACTGAAATTTCCTTAGCTAAATAGCGATAACAGAGCGAGGCTGTAACAATTCGTGAAATTCCCTCGGGATATGAAGTTCTGCGGCAAACGCGAAACCGCCAACATTATCAGAAAGATCAAGTTAGTCATTATTAGTTAGTAATTATTCATTAAAATTAGTTATTAGGTATCTACAAATGGTATGATTTGTATTTTCCGTAATTACTTGGAGAAGTAGGCAGTCAATTAGGTACTCGTAAAGTAATTTATTGAAATTCAGACAAAACTCAAAACATAAATACAGCGTGTTACCGGCAGCAATTTTTTTATTTATTTTATTCAACTGGATGGCGAGCAAGTGGGTCTCCTGATGATAAGAGATCACCACCGTCCATAGACACCTGCAACACCAGGGGGATTGCAGATGCGTTGCCAACCTAGAGGCCTAAGATGGGATACCTCAAGTGCCAGTAATTTCACCGGCTGTCTTACTCTCCACGCCGAAACACAACAGTGCAAGCACTGCTCTGCTGTTTCACGGCAGGATTAGCGAGCAAGATGGTGGTAGCAATCCGGGCGGACCTTGCACAGGGTCCTACCACCTGCAAAAGGGAGGTTAAAGTAACATATTTCTGTAACTTAACCATAACGGTAATTTAATTAATAAACTATAATTCAGACTTTGTCAACTTTCTAACAAAATTATTTGCCAGCAATTTACAGCAAAGTAAATTGACAAGTAATAATCAAAGTATCTGTCGGCTGTCATTTACACGTACTTTTCAATTTACTTTTCTGTACATTGCTGACAATTATAATTTTGTTACAAAGTTAACAAAGTCTGAATTTTGGTTTATTAATTAAATTAATATCATTTTCTGATCTACTTTTGATGCACCACCTATTGTAAACTAGTCCTTCCTTCTTTCTGTAAAAAAGGTTGCCTGGAAGAGATCGCTCTTAAGCGATAAGGCCGCCTATTGCTCACCTTGTAATTTTAATAATTTGTTTTCTGTATCGCTTACTATGTCTGGTGTACAATAAAGAGTCTTTGTATTGTATTGTATTGTATAGTCAATTTATAGAAATACGTCACCATAAAATCCCTTAAAAAAGCCTGGCTGTCAGTACACACTGTATATTGCCAAAATTATCTCGACGTTTTGGTCACTTTACAGCGGTCGTGGCCACAAGTGTGCATGAGTGAAAATCGCGAAAGTTTAAGACATTGTTAGTTACCACACGTTTTTGCTAACTTACGCGTCCGTTTTTTCGAGATATTTTACAATCCATTTTTAACTTCAATTCTATGGAACTTAGAACTTCAAAGGGAGAGATATAGAGAATACTTAGGTACCGTAAACTGCTTCAACTTTGCCCTCTGGCTCCAACATTGCCTTATTCGATTTAGAGTCGATAACTAGTACTCTTATAGATTTTAAACTTTTATCTACACGGGAATTATTATTACGGGGGGATAAAAGTTTAGAAACCTAGAAGGGTGCTAGTTATCAACTCTAAATCGAATCAGGCAATGTTGGGGCCAGAGGGCAAAGTTGAAGCAGTTTACGGTATCCTTTCCACATATCCGAATCACAGGGAAAAAATTGGGAAGGAAAAATGCAAAAAGCCACGAATAGTATAAATTGGGCCCCACTCAGCATAATCTTGAAGCAAACCGCATCACTATTTTTCAGTGGGATACCAAATATCTCAGGAATAAGTAACAAATACGGTTTACCAGATATAATAGACTCTGATAGATCGATTAGTACTCCCCCTAAATCCCGCACATAGCAAATTTCATCGAAATCTTTCGACGCGTTTCCGGGCGCCCCAAAATAAATAGTTATATAAATATATAAAACAATTAAATTATAAAACAAAGTCGTGTTAGTGACACCATTTATAACTCAAGAACGGCTGGACCAATTTTTATGATTTTTGTGTTTTTGGATTAGATTTGCCTTCGTCAGGAATAGGATAATAAGTATTAAAACATGACCGGATGGATAAGTGGTTAGAGAACCTGACTACGAAGTTTGAGGTCCTGGGTTCGAATCCCGGCCGGGGCAGATATTTGTGTGAATAACACAAATGTTTGTTCTCGGGTCTTGGATGTTTAATATGTATTTAAGTATGTATTTATCTATATAAGTATGTTTATCCGTTGCCTAGTATCCATAGTACAAGCTTTGCTTAGTTTGGGACTAGGTCAATTGGTGTCAAATGTCCCATGATATTTATTTATTTATTTATTGGAAAATTGATGAAAAAATAAAACAAAAGAAAAAACTTTCCCATACAAAATGTTCATTATGGTAAACTCTCCCCTCAAATTAAAGAACGTATTTAAATAAATTGGACCCGCTAGAGGGCGTTGTTGTTGGTATGTTATCATAAATTTAATGTAGTATTTTTTCGGGCAAGACAACGTCTGCCGGGTCCGCTAGTCAATTATTAAGTAGTACTTGCTCGTTTAATGTTGTTGTTAAACAGATTTATTACAATAAAATACAGATATTATTTTATAGCACACCACAAATCAGTACAAAAAAATTGACACTCAAAAATAGCTATTCGTCTTTTGTTAATAACAACTGTTGGGGCAATTGAGAAAAATAATTAACACATACATAAATGCGAAAGTTTGTAAGCCTGCTTGTTTGCTTGTTCCCTTGTCACGTCTAAACCGCTGAACCGATTTAGATGGAATTCGTTATTCAGATACTTTAAGTCCCGGAGAAGGACAGAGGATAGTTTTTATCCCGGAAAATTGCATAGTTCCCACGGGATAGCGATAAACAGCTAGGTACTAATATTGCCTCGACGTTTCGGCCTCATAACCTTCTAATACCAAAGCAAAACATTTCCCCTGCACAAATATCTACAGCTTAGTGAAAGGGGTCTATCTAGGTTCTAGACTAGGCCCTTCTATTCGTCGTAATCCAGTTTATTTACATACAAAGCTGACCCATATACAACAATGTCGATGTAGTACTTAGATATCGGGTACCGTTAGCACAGCCTGTGAACACACGAATGTCTGTACGAACACTGATCTTTGTAGGGTTGCCAGGATTTGAGAGTTTCAAGGGCAGTCCCCGTTGTTGAAATTTGTTGGAAATTTGGATTTCAATAAACGATTTTTTCGGCTGTCGTTGTTGATTGTTATAAGTATGTATTTTTTTATTGTCTTCCTAATTTACTGTACTAAAATTTACATATATATTTTTACAAGTAAATGGTATATTTTTATTCATTTGTGTAAAAAATCATGTTTAAAAATAACTATATTACCTAACGTTATCGAAAATAGAAACTGAAACACAGATGCACAGAATAACCAGAAAAAGAGACCAGCGCTAACAAAATAACAAAATTTGGAGTTGAAATAAAAAATACAAACAGACTCCAATAACCAATCTTATATTGACGTTGCTTTTTGGAGTCCATGTTTGTACTGGCTAGAATTAAGAACATGTAAATACCATGGTCGCAATGAATAAGGGAATATGAATAGTTACATCAATTCGATCACTAGAATTGGATGTAAGACTAGCTGCAATACCCCTGGTGTTGCAGATGTTTATGGGCGGTGGTGATCTCTTACCATCAGGAGACCCACTTGCTCGTTTGCCAACCAGTCGAATAAAAATAAATAAATAAATAAATAAATAATAAATAGCTAAATTTAAAGACAAGTTATACATACAAATATTAAAAGTTAGATAAAAGATTGCAAAAAGCTTTGTTTGTGCTCTAATTCAAATTCAAATTCAAATGATTTATTCAGTAAATAGGCCGCAATGGGCACTTTTACACGTCATTTTTTAAACTACCAGCGCTTTCGGAAAGACGATCATTGCCAAGAAGAATGCGCCGCAAGAAACTTGGCAGAAAGTCATTGTTTCATAATAATATAATTACAAATAAAATACTTAAAAACTATATTATACAATTAAAGAAAAAAAATACAAAAAATAATAATAATAAAAATACACGGATGTATGGGGTCCCTTAGTTACAATACTAAACACTAACTATATCTAAACTATATCTACGTTCAGTGGAAGTGTAGAATGCTTCCACCGTCATAAATTTTAAAATAATAATAACAATAATAATAATATGCTAATATTATGTCCAATTTTTTTTAAAGAGTACGCTATTTGTGGTTAGAAATCCGTCTATTATTCTGCACTAGCGGGTGCGGGTGCGGGTTTGCCGCAGAAGAATAAGAAATTAGCTAGTTACGTATCTAGTGAGAAGTTTAAAAAAATATTTTACGTGCACCTCGTCTTTTTTTATTTATTTTTTTATATATTTATATTCAGGATAACAACAGCCATAAATGTGATACAAGGAACATACAACATGGTTACATCATAAAAGGCCAATAACAGCTATCCATTAAGTTTTAAAATCTATGTCATCATAGCCAGCTCATGAATTATCTCTAGAGTATTATACGAAATTGTGTGTTATAATTAAAACTATCTGTTTCCTGCAAGAGTACCTAATGTCAGAAAGACTAAAAAAGAAAGATAACATAAGTTTAAAAAGCGTACATGACTGGGGTGGTTATTTAGAAGATTTCCATCCATAATTTATAATGCTTTTAATCTTATTTATTCTACACATTATTTATATTAGTATTGTTAAGTTGCCTCCTTTCTTCAAGGTCATAAAATCAATATATAAATACTGCCAACTCGCATAAGAACTTTTTTTATATATATAAGCCAAGCCACTAGTAAGTACAGTCTATATCTATAATCTTCAAGGAAAATATCTGCCCAATTTAAAGTCTCAGCTTTAGTAGTTTAAGCTCTACGTTGTTTGTTAGTCGGTTAATGAGTCAGTCAAGCGCATTAACCTTTTTACGTACACAATGAGAATTCCATCGAAATTATTATCGTAGCTAAATAATAAGTACAGAACAAATGTGTTTTTAATGTTTTTATATTATACTTGGCTAATATGTCTCACAGAATTAACTATCTTAATAGCAAAACCGTTCTTACTGATAACATATAGACGACCAGATGGCCTAGTGGTGAGAGAACCTGACTACGAAGCTTGAGGTCCCGGGTTCGATTCCCGTGACGGGGCAGATATTTGTATGAAAAATACGAATGTTTGTTCTCGGGTCTTGGGTGTTTAATATGTATTTAAGTATGTATCTGTCTATATAATTATATTTATCCGTTGCTTAGTACCCATAACACAAGCTTTGCTAAGCTTACTTTGGGACTAGGTCAATTGGTGTGAATTGTCCCGTGATATTTATTTATTTATATTCTACCACAGCAAGAGGCACTATAATCCTACAAATGTTATAAATATGAAGGTTTGCATATTTTTACTCCAAAACGGCTCAATATATATTTAAATGAAAATTGGTACTAATTCTATAGCTATCTATTAACCTGGACACTTTTTATTCCGGAAAATTGCATTGTTCCAGTAGGGTAGCCATATTGCATTAGAAGTCGCGGACAACAGTTAGTATAATAATAAATGTGATAGGCCAAGTTTGTACTTAGGTACTAGTAACAGATAACCATACTTATATAGACAAATACATACCCAAATACATATAAACGTCTAAGACTCGAGAGCATACATCCATTATTATTCATACAAATATCTGCCCCGTCGGGAATCGAACCCGGGACCTCAAGCTTCATAGTCAGGTTCTCTAACCACTTGGGTATTCGGTCCTCTAAACGTTATTTATTTCGAAAATACAAACTGAAGCATAGATGCACAGAAAAACCAAAAAAATAGACCAGCGCTGGGAATCGAACCCAGGTCCACTGGACAGGGGTACAGACACGAATTTCTCCTATGCACCTCATATCTCAGCTTGTTTGTTTCTTATTTAGTCACTTAAGCAGCGACACTAGTATTTATATTTGTAGTTTTTGTATTTTCGATATGGGTTTTACGGGATGTTGAAATAAAAAATACAAAAAGACTCCAAAAACCAATCTTAAGTATTAATTTCATTTCGTTTCTAATTCGTATATTTGTTTTTATTTTTCACCGTTATGTACGGGATAAATTTCAACTGATTTCCAAGTAACATCAGGAAGTCTATCAATCGTTCTGTTGACCAACATTAAGAAATAAAGCTAATTGCATGAATGATTAGGTTTACCATCAGAGGTAGAATTATGATCATGGCACCTAAAGTTTGATGACCTCAGGTTGAACGTTCGAGGTATGTTTACGAGTTATATATCCGAAACAAAGCGGTTTTAAAAACCAGTGTCGTACGTAAGCGTTTGTTTTGGTTTATTTTGAGAAGAGACCTGTGCCCAGCAGTGGGACGTATATAGGCCGGGATAATAATGATGACTACGTAATAGTTAATCACTATGGAAAAAAGAATATCGAAAATTAATCGAAGAAACACCAGAACAAGAGACCAGCGGCAGTTTGTATTTTCGATATGATTTTACGGGATGACCGTAAAAGTAACAAATTAGGAGTTGAAATAAAAAATACAAAAGACTCCAAATAACCAATCATGAAAACCAAAGTTTAATGTCTCAAAAACGGCTGAACCGATTTTGATAAAACATGTCTAAGAACCATTGCTAGAAAACCTGCTTTCAATTAAAAGAAACCGCATTCAAATCGGTAAACCTGTTTAAGAACTACCAAATCGGTCCACCCGTTTAAGAACTACGGTGCCACAGACATACAGACAGACAGACAGACACACACACACACACACACACACACACACACATAGCGGTCAAACTTATAACACCCCTCTTTTTGCCCGGTTTTGAATATTCCCAAAAATCCCCTCTCAATGATATAGAATCTACATACATAAACTTCGAAAACTGAGTTTCGGTTCGAACCTACGAAATATCATGGAGCAGAGAACTGCTTGAGAAGATACATACTACGGCTTCATTCAACATTAATCATTTACAAAAAATAAAATATGGAACCAGTTTACATTTCCAGAGAGGTACAACTTAGGGATCTTTAAAAAACCAACCTATCAGGATTTCAAAGGGCCGGCAACGCACCTGTGTACCCTTCGTGTTGCGGGTGTCCATGGGCGGTGGTGATTGCTTTCTATCAGGTGACCCTCATGCAGTTTGCCTTCTCTTATATAAAAGAAAAAAAAACAATACAAAACACCTACCCTAGATTCTCTACATTATGAAAAAAATATCCACCTTTTTTTGCACGACATGCCCACCCTACACTGTGACCTCAAACTGATCGGACCGGGTTCGAACCCAACTCATACCAATAAATTACTTAGTACGACTCGGCGGCGGAATTTCAACGTTTTAGCATTACAATACTTTATTATAATAAAGTTCAATAAACTTTGCCGTAAGAGTAAACACGTTTATGGCTTAAAGCACCAGTTTACGACAAGGTTTTTGCTTTACTACGTCCGTATGATCATTTGATTCCATAACGAATCATCATCATCATCCCAGCCTATTTATGTCCCACTGCTGGGCACAGGCGTCCTCTCACAATGATAGGGCTTGGGACGTAGCTCCCACGCAGGCCCAGTGCGGATTGGGAACGAATATTTACGAAAAGTTTTTAACTGTCACATTTCTTTCTTATAGCTGTGGCCTGCGGCTCCGTCCGCGTCGAGCTCATTTATCGCTATCCCCGCGGAAACTATGAAATTTTCCGTGATAATAACTATCTATGTCCTCCCCGGGCCACCCGGGCTGGGTCGGGGCTACTAGGCAATGCAATTCTTGTAGCTCTTTTTTAGGGTTCCGGAGCCAAAATGGCAAAAACGGAACCCTTTTAGTTTCGTCAAGTCCGTCTGTATTTCTGTCTGTCTGCCCGTCCGTATGTCACAGGCATTTTACTCGAAAACAACAAGATGTATATCAATTAAATTTGGAGTACAGATGTCTTGTCATAGCCGCTATTTAGTTTTAGAGTTAAATAACAAAAATAAATATTTATAGGGGGGGCACTACACACGTACACGCTTTATACACGTAGCAGAAATTAAAAAAAAATTAACTCGCATCAACGTGTGGCACATAGTTCGACAGCTGTTTTGAAAAGATAGTAAGGTTTCTCAAAAACTTTTTTGATTTGTAAAGATTTCCGGAAATAATCGCTCCCAAAGTAGCAAAAATTGTGCCCCCCCCTCTCTATCTTGTAAACCATTTGTCCAAAAAATATGAAAAGGTAACGCTTAATAAATACTTCCAACGAAAATTGGTTTCAACATGATCGGATATACCGTATTTGAGTTCTTGCCGAAAAACTGCGCTTCTCTCTCTGTACGTAGAGTGGGCCAAATTTTGTACCGCTTTTTTATTTATTATTTACTTATTTATAATTTGCAAAACTTAAATCTATCATTACAGGCATGCCCAATGCGATAGACAAGTCAGATATATTTAAATTCTAGCCTTACAATTAAGTTGTCTATATTGTACATAATAAATTATAACTTAAACTTCAACTTAATTGAAACTTTTTTAACATGTCTTTATTAGGTCTCAGTAGGTACTCGTAGTATCATTGAATGTAAATAGAAATGATGATTGATGAGTTACGAGTTTCGCCAACTGTTTACTGGAAATTAAAATTAAAACACCGACAACAAACAAAAAAGTTACTCAGCAAAATTATGATTATTACAAAACACCCAAACAATGCTCATAGTTGCCGAACTCTGTAATTATCCGGCATACTGTTTGAGCCACCGTTAGAACCGCTCGCTGATTATGTTTGAGCAAACTTTATAAAAGCTACTTCAGAAAAGTTGAAACCAATCGAGTTCAAGTACGTTTCACAGATGGAGAAAGGTTTTGCAATAAATTGACCAGCGTTAGGCTCCTTACCATGGAATGTGTAGGCCAAAGGTGTAACTCAAAGTCAAAGTCAAAATTCTTATGTTCAATTCATTTATTAATACAACATAACACAGCACAAATCAAAATAAATCTATAATACTAGAAAAAAAAAACAATTATACAATAAAAATACAAAATATCAATAAATATAAATTAATGAAATAATAATGACTTAAATAATAAAATAAAAAGTACTATTGAGTATTGACCCGTCCCGTACTTGGCCCAAATGTATACCCATCATCCCAGCGGCATTGCCTCGTTGTATTGGACCAAGTACGACCCGGAACGGGGGTCACCTCCTCTGTCCCTCATCCTGTGCCCCAACTCCCAAACCAACGACCTGGCGTCAATGGCGTTCATTTAGGCTACAACTAGCAATTATAAATACCAAAAAAATACACCACTGGTTCGGAAAAACCCCTGTTGAGAAGAATCCGGCAAGAAACTCAACAATTATTTAATACAACTCTGATAGATAAGCGCAGCGTAGGAGGTCCACCAACAAGATTAAAGCCGTGGGTTTACGGACCAACCGAAGTAACTGGAGGTCTATGGAAGGAGGCCTACTATATCCAATCATGGCTGATATGATGATGATGATGATTATGATATTTTGAACACAGTAAGTAGATTCCTCGTTTATTTACTTGTTTGTTTTAAGTCTTACAAGTTAATTCTGATCTAGTTCTAGTGGTCGGATATTTCAAAATTAGTTACACATATAAGTTGAATTTCTATGAAATTTCAGTCGACAAAAAAGTTTGAATTAAAAATTACTTAAAAAATATTATTATTATTTAAAAGCCTATAGAGGTGTCCCACTGCTGGGAAAAGGCCTCCCCCCATGTCCTCCACTCGACCCGGTCTTGGGCGATCCCTGACCAGCTGCGAAGAAAGGCGTCCAGATCATCCCGCCATCGACTGGGGCCTGCCACTTAAAAATAAAAACTAAAAATAACTTTTTTTTTCAGCCAGCATGATGATGCAACAACTAGTTCTAGTGGCTGTATTCCTCCAATCGATCACTTTCAATGTGGTAAGTATCTTTTTTTTTATTTTAAATTGGTTGCATTTCCACCAGAGGCGTGCGAGGAATGTCTTTAACGTGAACCAATCGAAACGTTTCATTTACTTATCTTCGCTCAGCTCAGCTGTTTTCACTAGAGATGCGCTGAGCGAGAATAGGTAAATGAAGCGTTTCTATTGGTTTATGACAAACATATTCCTCGCTACGCATCCTCGCACTTCTCTGGTGGAAACACAGCCTACTAGTAATTATCTACATGACAAAATAAGTTACTAACAATCTATTCATACATAGTTAATACATTATTACTTTTTCGGGGTTCCTTACTTAAAAAATATGAAGGTCGAAATAAAAGCTTGTACAAGAAACTTCAAAATACTTCAAAATGGCAACAGAACAAAACAAAGCGGCCGAAAGAGAAATTACCTGCCGTAACTAACTATTGTTAGCCGTGTCGATGACAACTGAGAATTATGAATATTCAAACTTGTCAACTTTCATTACGCACAGATAAGAATGGCGTGGACAATGTCAAAAACTCTACGATTTCAGAATATAATCAACAGAGAGGTTCTTAATCTAAAATATATCCCAATATTATTGTAAAGTTGGGTGCCCGAAATGAGAGACCGGTTGGTTTTTTGCACTTTTTACTCCGAAGCCGATTGCAATGGAACAGTGACAAACAAACTTAAAAACCTTATTTATATTGATGCGCGATACTAGCGCCACCACATTTTGTGTTTTATTTTGTAACTGCTGAGATACATGAATATCAACGGGCATCGATCATTTTGATTAATTAGCAAGCTATCTAGTTCAGCAGATGAACTATAGATGGCGCTGTATCGAACAATTATATTCATAAAGCTCATATTTTTATTTAAAAAAAACCTGATTAACATTCAGTGATTCTGTCACGTGGTGGTATTTGTATCTCAATGGTCGTCAACGTATTTCTTATTTTAATTTTATGAAATATAGTATTTATAAGATACATCAAATAGAAGCTGCAGTGGTTTGACCTATGACCTCTCAAGCAGAGGATCGTGGGTTCAGCCCTGGCTCAGAACTCTAAGTTTTTCCAAATTTTTGAGCGGAATTGAATTTGAAATTTAGCATTATAAGCTTTACGTTGAAGACACATCATCATCACTTGAGTTTGAGTTTGAACATTGCGAGAAAACCATAGCACACACTGTAAAGAATTTGGTGTGTGTGAAGTTGTTGATGACTGATGACTGGGTCCGCGTGGGAACTACCTATAGCCAAAGCCCTCTTATTCCAAGAAGAGACCTGTGCCCTACAGTGGGCCGTATTTAAGCCAAGATGAATAAAATTCTACACATGTGGTGATTTATGGTGTTCAATATAGACCCCCAGCCTATATACGTCCCACTGCTGGGCACAGGCCTACTCTCAGAACAAGAGGGCTTGGGCCATAGTTCCCACGCGGGCCCAGTGCGGATTGGGAACTTCACACGCACCATGGAATTGCTTCGCAGGTTTGTGCAGGTTTCCTCACGATGTTTTCCTTCACCGCAAAGCTCGTGGTAAATTTCAAATGTAATTCCGCATATCAATTTCGAAAAACTCAGAGGTGCGAGCCGGGGTTTGAACCCACGACCCTCTGTTTGAGAGGCGATAGGTCAAACCACTAGGCCACCACGGCTTCATTATCAGTATTATTTTATAACAATAGCCTTATACTTAAAGCATTCAATTAATACAAGTTTACGAACAATAGGTACCCTTTCATTAAGTATAGACGTTTCGCGATTGTTCGTCCCCTATACAAAAGTTCGGGACTGAAATAGTTTAATCAGGATCTAGAAAGTTCACTCGGATTAAATCCGTCAGTTATTTTTTACAATTTAATACTAATAGTCTATATTCAATGGTGCGTGTGAAGTTCCCAATCCGCACTGGGCCCGCGTGGGAACTACGGCCCAAGCCCTCTTGTTCTGAGAGGAGGCCTGTGCCCAGCAGTGGGACGTATATAGGCTGGGATGATGAATACTGATAATAAGCGCTGAAGCCTCATGGTTTGATCGTTGTCTTCATGTATATTTTTGAATGACAAACACTCGTCCAAAGTAAGTTCAACTTTTTTTTTATTTGTCTGTATGGCAAACGAGCAAGTATGTCTCCTGATGCTTAGAGATCACCACCGCCCATAGACACCTGCAACACCAGGGGGATTGAAGATGCGTGGCCAACCTGAAGCCTAAGATGGGATACCTCAAGTGCCAGTTCACCGGCTGTCTTACTCTCCACGTCGAAACACAACAGTGCAAGCACTGCTGTTTCACGGCAGGATTAGCGAGTAAGATGGTGGTAGCAATCCGGGCGGACCTTGCACAAGGTCCTACCATCTGCAACTTCGACAATCGGGACATAATGAAAATACCACAAACGGGACTTATCACGCTAAACACGAGTAATATTTATTCGACGTTTCGATCAAGTACGAAGAATTAACAAGTGCGGGTAGTTCGAAGGACTCGCGCTGCTAGGCAGACTTGTCACCCACACTTCAGTCTACACCAGTGGGGGCACACTTAAAACGTCACCTTTTTTACGTACACGCCAGCGCCTCTGGCGACAAAATGATAGCACTAAATTGACAAATGTGTCAAACGTGGACTTGAAAAATTCAGTCTGTCCGCCATCTTTCCGCTGTATGTTGGCTGTCTGGCTTTCGCGGATGATTTTTAAGTTTATCTGATTTTTTGCTGTTTTCTTAAAGTTGTATTACATTGCTCCGCTTGGGTGACCAAGTGAAGTGACCAACATAAACTCGTTTGCTTTCCGGCCTCGCGATGTAATGCAACTTGCGCAATTTTCTTACAGGTCTAAACTGGGCTTTATAGACGTTAAGCTTGTTGTGTGCGTGCATGTACATGTGTGTGTTATGTCAGATTTAGTTCTTTAGCTAGCTACCAGATAGCGCTTGTTACCATACATGCAAATTTGACCATAGAGTTGCCACTCTTTTTCTATATTGGTACTAATACTCTTTGGTCTACACGTGACCATGGCCACTGTCATAGATAAGTGTGTATGGCCAGTGCTGTAATGTGGTCCAAACGTCGAGGTAAATTTCTTATGTGTGTTAGCGTGATAAGTCCCATTTGTGGTATTTTAATAATTGTGAGTGAAAATCACGAAAGTTTTAAACATTATAGTCGGGACATATACGAGCACATACCGGGATTTTTTGAGCCAGTACGATTTTGAAAGGATCCCGACATTTGAAGTTCAAGTTACAATACAATACAATACAAATATTCTTTATTGCACACCATAAAGCAGTACAAAAACTTATGATATAAACACTTAGATTAAGGGTAGACAATAGCCGGTCTTATCGCTTAGAAGCGATCTCTTCCAGACAACCATTTGGGTACAAGAAATTATATGTTACAAAAATAGGTAGCGGAAACAGAAACAGAAAATAAAAACAAACAAAAAATCAATAATATTAAAATGCAATACTCATACAATACATAAACTATTAACATAAAATAGCAATATAAATTAACAATAAGGCCGTAATGGGAGAAAAAGGATAAGAAAATAGGAAATGAAATAGATAAACACAGAAAGACTGAGGACAGAGCTAAGAAGGCAGTGTCAAGAAGTGAGCCTTGACGAGATTTTTGAAAATAGGAAGAGATTTAGCTACTTAGCTTAGTTACTTAACACAGCTCTAGCTAGAATACCTACTAGACTTGTTTTTTTTTCCTTTTGAGTACTTATTTATTTAAAGCTATTAAAGGCAGTCAAATTTACGTAATTTTATGAAACCGAAGTCAATTTCTTTTAATAATAATGAAAGGCTAATGAAAACCTCAATTAGGCTGAGTCAGCACTCTACGAAGGAAAACAATCACTGTTTTATAATTGAAGGATTACTGAGAACTCATTTGGGTGCCGTCGAATCCAAAGCTGTTGTTTTCAGAGAACACAGAAAATTTAGGAGGAAAAAATCAAGTGTTTTTTTAAAAGTCGTTGACGAAGCACCCGTGAAATAAGTAGTCTTCAGCTTATCATCGCAGTATGTTTACAAGCTTTTATTTTAAATTCACCTCGTATGTTTCTTTGTTTCAAATCTTGCAAGTTAATTTTGATGCATTTCCATTAAATTCAAATTCAAATTCAAATTCAAATTCAAATCTATTTATTCACTTGAGAAGCGGTTACATCAGTTGTTTATACAGTAATAGAAGAATTCGTACAGCGCTCTCGCCGGCATCACCAGCATGCAAATGTTTATGTAAAATTTATATAATAATATAATAACACCTCAATTCAATTGTATAATTCAATTAACAAATGTCATGCCTAAAAAACTCAAAAAAAAAGTACAAAATCAAATTATCAAATGTCATACATTGAAAAATAAAAAAATAAAAAACAAACTCATCATCATCATCCCAGCCCATATACGTCCCACTGCTGGGCACAGGCCTCCTCTCAGAACTATCAAATACAATTATAAAATGTCATGCCTTATTATTCTTAAAGAAAAAATACATCACTTAATTGTTCATTATCATATTTCACAGACAGAAATTCCTTAACACAATAAAAACGTTTTTGTAATAACCATTTATATAGCACACTCACAAATCTTTTATATGGCAATTTTTTTATATCTTTCGGAATGTTGTTAAAGATTTTTGTAGCCATACAATAGCAATTCCTGTTGCGCAACTCTGACATTATTTTAGGCAGTATCAGTTTTTGGGATATCTAGTGTTGAATTTACACACATTTCCGAGCTGAGTAAACAAATTAAAATTATTTTTTACAAATTTACTAATTTCCAGTATATATAGTGATGGAAGAGTGAGTACTTTCAATTCGTCAAATAATTGTTTACATGATGTCAGTGGTGGTCTACTGCAGATAGCCCTTATGCATTTTTTTTGGCTAATGAAAAGCCTATTAATGTCATAAGAATTTCCCCAAAGCAGCAACCCGTACCTGAGCACTGACATCACGTAACCATGATACGCTAAAAGCGCCGTTTTTTTATTTACAACCATTGCGAGTCTCCGAATCGGATACACGAAACTATTTACCAACTTACATTTCTTATCAACTTGAGGCTTCCAGGATAAGTTATTGTCTAGTATTATCCCTAGAAATTAACCTCCCATCTCAATGTCATGAATAATATAATGTACATTATAATATTATGCACTATCAAGGATTACTATACTGAGCCTATGGCACTATTTAGGTACATATTGAAAGCAAAAAAGCTTCTATAAAAAAACTTGTTTGTAGACAACTTTTATAATATCGCCTCTATATCAAGAATTCTTGCTGTCCCTCTTTTGCAAGAATCTGAAAGAAAGAAACAGATATTTATTTGATGATTAAATAGTTTAACCTTTCTTGCCCTAATAAAATCCTTCATTATCTTTCAGGTCTTTACAGCTAAGCAGCAGGACCAACTATCGGGCTCCTACCTCCCGGCAGCTATGCAAGTCATCGCTCATCTAACCGACCAAATGACCTACGAAGTCCGTGACGAACCCGTGAAGACGACCAACCAGCCAACGACCAGCCGTCCAATCAGAACAACCAGCAGACCAACCAGCAGACCAACTAGTAGACCAACGGGTAGACCGGACGTAGTGTATGTTAATTGGTACCCGAACAGGCTACAACGCTTTCAGACTCTTAGGTGATGGTCTTTCTCTTTCTTTTCTTAACTTAAACATTTCAGAATATTTCGTCTTTATTTCTATGATCTTTCCAAAAAGAAGAAATAAGGCCTGATGCAAATACAAAGAACAATGTATCATGATGGTTTTTTTTTTTTTTATTCTACTGGATGGCAAACGAGCAAGTGGGTCTCCAGGTGGTAAGAGATCACCACCGCCCATAAACATCTGCAACACCAGGGGTATTCTTAATTGCCTGACTCTTTTCACTCGTCTCTTTCTTCCTATCTATTTTCGCAGTTTCCACTCTTAACTACGTACGGGACTTAATTAAGTAATCAAATAATATTTAAGGTTACCTTAATGTTTCGGACAAATTGCAGCAGCAATCGTTGACGTTATAGTTAGTAGGTATAAAGGAAGAAAAAAAATCTATAATATTCATTCACAACAGAAGACACAATTTTTTTTTAAGTAGCCTGTATAGTGTCCCACTGCTGGGCAAAAGCCTCCCCTCTTGACCTCCACAACTCTCGTTCTGACGCAATGCCAAGCCAGTCCTTTGCGTACGTGTCCAGATCGTCCCGGACACGTACGCAAAGATTAAGTACAAATAGACAATACAAAAAAATAGTAGATTGTGTGTCATTTCGGTTGTGAATCTGGCACTGGCTCAGTATAATATATTATTTCGTGAAATGTCCCATGGGTGACAATAAAGATTACCTAGTAAACAGTATTGCCCGTGCCGTGTCAGGTTTTAGAATAGGACGGACACATCGTTCCCGTGGGTGTAATAGACAAAGGTGGGTGTAAGAGCAGAGAATGGGCAGCAGCGCTATTGCCAACTTTACTACAAACTCCGGACTCCAGCTCTGCGGTGTGGAAGGCAAGGGGAAAATAAACCACCACATTATAATTTGCCCAAAAAAGTCTGTTCAGAGTGGTAACGACTTAGAAGAAGAGACAGATACTCAAGTTACGAGTATGCCTTTGAAGGAATAGTTTCAGTTGTCATTCAAAGAGACATAAATCACATAAAAGACATAGTTGCGTACTTAGACAATTTAGTCATTGCGTAGGTTGTTTTCACATTTCGGCCTCTGTCCCTCTTTAGCTACGTTTTAATGGCAAACTTCTAAAACTTTACCGCTCCACTTGGAAACTATTTCCATAAACTCAACTAGTTTCGTAACTTGCAGTTACTGTATAAATTTACAAGTTAGATTTTGTTTGATTGGAAGTTGCAAAAACTGTAAACAAATTTGGAAAGTTGCGCCGTTTCTAACGAAGTTCATAAAATGAGCAGGCTTTACACCATGATTACTTATTAGGTATAACTAGTTAAATCGAGATAAATGTCATCAAATTTGTGGTCAGTTTAGGTTATGAAATGGAATAAACATTCGTATTTCTCATACAAACATCTGTCCCAATCGGGAATTAACCCTGGTCCTCAAGCTTCACAGTCAAGTTCTGTAACCACTTGACTATCTGATCGTCCTTAAATTAACTAAACTGTTATTAAACTTCCAGGCAACAAACAACCCCGTACCACAAGCCCGGTTTATACGCCCCCATCGCCCCCCCTAAGCCCAACGACCGCACCTACCTCCTCCCTCCAAACCAGCACCACCTCCACACTGTCATCAAACCCATGAAGAACCTGGCTGATGAACCATTATTATCCATCCAAGAGGAAGAAGTAAAGCCACTGCTAGAACCGACGCTGCAGTCACATCTACTCCCCCCCAATTTCGAAGCTGACGTGGACAAAATTTCAAGATCTGATAGTCTTCTGTTAGAAGACTTCGAAGAGAACCTACAGTATCTATCGCCTAATGTGAGAGAGATGATTAAATTGGCGTATGACACTGATGATGACAGGTTGGTGAATGATGTGAGAGCTGGTCCTCAAGGTTCGAAGGGGGGGAACCTGAGCTCGTCGAATCTGAGGCTTCTGCTGCTGTATGATCTGCTGAGTCGGGATGCCAAGAAACAGAGGCTTTCGGATTATTATGTGAGTACTTGATATTTTTAGTTTTATAAGAATCCATAGGTGGTGTGATATGATAAAAGAAAGGTTCACTGATTGAAAACCTCGTTAACACAAAGTTAAGCAATTTTAACGTTTGTTTTTGAAAATACGTAGGATATATTTTTTTAGTTAAATCAACCACTTACCATTAAGAACAATAGTTCAGTAAAAAAAGTGTACATTATATCTGTATCAAATTTCAAGTCAAGTAAAAACTTGTATAAAGTAAAATATTTGTCTTTCACACATCGCTGCGTACATATGAAACAGTTAGATAAGGGAAATCTAGTCGCATAACTTTTGAAACTCATAATGTTAAGTATGTCATAATTTTTCCTACTCATCATTTTTGCCCTCCCAAACCGTAAATCTTAAGATTTTTTTTATTGGTCACCTGGAGAACGCTTTAGGTTAGGTTAGGTTTGTTTATAAAGAATTAATGGACTCAAAGAAAAAAAAGTTAGGACAAAGTAAAGTATTATGATTTTCAACAACTATGCAAACCGATAAAGACCCGTTATATGGGTGGAACCAATGCAACCAGTATTAAAATAGTTTAGTTCAATGTTTTGTTTAGGTCGTACTTATTAAAATAAATAATATTAAATTCACTTATTATTCCACCGGCATATTCATGAACTTTGATAATTTGGTGTATCAGTTACATTAGAGCGGGCCAACTTCGTGGATTCAATTAGACCCTAAATTATAGTACATTCATGAAATGTTGGACTATGACCAAAATTAAACTTTAATATTAAGTTCGTAAACAGTAAAAGTATTTTTTTTTACCAAAAAGATCAATGGCACTGAAAGATAGAATAGATTCAATAGCTTTTTTTTTTGTTTTTACAGTTCTATCTATAAAAAATGCTGCATATATTATTTACACCAAATTAATCAATTACCTATATAAACGAGCAATTCTTGTTTATACATATAAACAGAATCTCGGGAACGGCTCCAACGATTTCGATGAAATTTGGTATGTAGAGGTTTTTGGGGATGACAAATCGATCTAGCTTGGTCTTATCTTTGGGAAAACGCTTATTATCGAGTTATAGCCCGAGTAAAGCTCGGTCGCCCAGGTATAATCAATTAAATGATTAATTCATTAATTATTTTAGACTTTCTAAATGGTTTTAAAGCTTCAACTTCAATGGTCCGGAGAGGTTTTAATATCCTAATAAATATAAAAATTTGACAAGCAAACAGACAGCAGATCCTACATACATTTTGGCAGTCCAATTAATTATTATATGATCACCTTATACAAACAACTCCTCGTTGACTGGACTATGTGGCATCTTCTTTTCATTAGTATTCTGTTTTGGCGCGCAAGCGTAAAATGGGATAATTTTGACCAGAATACGCCGCAAAGAAGAGTTATGTTGTCATTTACACCATAGACCATTTTCGTTTCCTCTCAATATATTATGCAAAATATAATGCGCGAATAGTAAATAGCTACTGCTATATTGGTCATTTTGATCTAAGATCCGAATTAGATATATTGCACCGATCAGCTGTTAAATAAATAAAAACATTTTTTTATCAAATTAAGTGTGTTAAGAAATAACTATATCGTGAATGGGTTCGCTAAAAGAAATCCTGGGCCAGGATTCCTGACCAACTATAATTAAATTAAAAATTACTTTTTTATAGCAAATCATTCCATCCTCTACCATTCTCCCATTGCGCAGGTGTAAGTGGATTTGTATTAATTTGGCGCAGTTCACGCAGTGCACAAAACTAGAGAATGACCGAGACAGGTATACATCAATAAATCCACATTAAAGTTCATAAAATGTCACATAAAAGGGTATAAAAGGGATCATAAATGTGACAGCCGTTAAATCCGATATGACCCGTAAAGCAAAGATCCCTTAAAATTATTGTCTCGTAAAATATATGTCTTGAGTTATCTTCACAGACATTGTATATTAAGTCTTAGAAGGTACAGGATCCGAGGCCGTATTGTCTAAAGCCTAGTTTACACTTGCCAGAAAAATCGTGCAAGTTGCATTACATCGCGGCGCTCGATTGACCACTACAAACTCGTCGGCTTTACGGCCTCGCAATGTAATGCAACTTGCACGATGTTTCTTGCAAGTCTAAACTTGCATTCACCTTCTTTCTATCCTCATCCAAACCGTGTGAAAGAAAAAAGTGTTGAAACTATTGTGATTCCAGTGTGTTGCCTTATTGTCTAGCGCATATGGCACAATATTATCACCATCGCTGAAGTGGCGTTGGGCTGGCCACGTCTGTCGCAGGACCAATGAACGGTGGAGCAGACGAGTCCTCGAACGAGACCACGGACGGGAAAGCGTAGTGTAGGGCGCCCTGAGGCACGGTGGACGGATGGACTTAAGAGGATCGCTGGCGGCGGATGGATGCGAGAGGCTGAAGACAGTATTGTGACGCGCCATGGAAGAGGCCTATGTCCAGCAGTGGACTGCTGTAGGCTGATGAAGATGATGATTTTTTCGCGACTTCTTTCTGTCGCATGGTATAAGACGAGGGTAGAAAGAGATGATGAATGCGATTGCGAACGTCAGCGCGTTAGACGATACGGCCGCCGGTTTAAGCTTAATACAGTATGAATACCAAATTTTCTCATGGAACCTCTGTCTTCCTGTACCTAGCTAGATCGTGCTATGCGGTTTTCCTCGCCCAGAGAATAACAGTTTTATGACGTCGTTGTTAAACTTTTATCACCTTTCGCGTCGGTTTCGCGGCTCCACTACACGTAGAAAATAGAAATACTGGTTATGTAAACGTTTTGTAGTAGCCAAGTGCAAACTTTTCTTATCGTATAGATCTGGGAAAGTACAGCTCAAACCACTTCACTCTGGGTACGACTGGGGAGGGCAATATATACATCATTTTCAGTGGAATTTTGCATCTGTTTGATAAATAATATTTTCTGAAAGAAAAAGATAGTCCTTATAGCGTTAAGACCACATCATAATAAACACATAAAAGCACTCATTTATAAAATGATTGCGTGTATATAAAGTACCACACTACCCATCAAACAGATAATTCAAATCTACGAGTATTGTCAAGTTTGACAGTATAATTATCCTATCCTACTCCTACTAAATCCTACTAAAGACTCCTACTAAAAAGCCGTGGTGGCCTAGTGGTTTGACCTATCGCCTCTCAAGCAGAGGGTCGTGGGTTCAAACCCCGGCTCGCACCTCTGAGTTTTTCGAAATTCACGTGCGGAATTACATTTGAAATTTACCACGAGCTTTGCGGTGAAGGAAAACATCGTGAGGAAACCTGCACAAACCTCCGGTGCGTGTGAAGTTCCCAATCCGCACTGGGCCCGCGTGGGAACTACGGCCCAAGCCCTCTTGTTCTGAGAGGAGGCCTGTGCCCAGCAGTGGGACGTATATAGGCTGGGATGATGATGACTCCTACTAAATATATAAGTATTATAAATGTGAAAGTTTGTGAAGATGTAACTGAATCACGTCTAAACCAAAGCGATTTAGATAAAATTCGGTACACAGATAGTTTGAGTCCCATAGAAGGACATATTAGTTTTTAACCCGGAAACTTACAAAGTTCTCGCGGGATAGCGATAAACGAATACAACGTGGATGGAGTCGCGGGATGGGTTTATTTATAAATAATAAAAAGGTCAGACAAATACAAGTACCTGGGCGACTAAAAATCTTTAATAAGCGTTTACCCAGAGATAAGACCAAGCTAGAGATAATTATATATACAAGAATTGCTCGTTTATAGGTAGAGTCATTCACGATGACGCGTGCCGTGGTTCTTATTACAATGTCATTAATTATGTTTTTTTTTTGGAGCCTTTTTGTATTTTTTATTTCAACTCCAAATTTGTTACTTTTACGGGTATCCCGTGAAACCACATCCATGTCTCAGTTTGTATTTTCGATATGTCATTAATGTCTAATTTGGACAAAATCACGCGTCTTCGTGGATGGCACTAGGTTTGAAGGTATTAGATAGATACAAAGTACGGTCAGTCAAATAAGCTGGCCCGCATCACACCAGGTCCAAAGGTGCCCAATAGACTTGCCACGTTGCCGCGTTGACCCGCGATGGACAATCTCTGCACTAGAAACCACCCAGACAAATTCCAAATCTCATAGTTTAGCCTTTGCGTTGTCGTCTGTCAACCATACAGCAACGTTACTCTTCTAAAGATTCAGGATTTTATTTGTGAACCATGGAAACATGTTCATCGAAGTATCGTACACGGCTCCTCAACCATCGATCCTGTGACGAACAAGATGCTTTACTGCCTTGGAGAAAAATGGCGGGTCCTGTCCGTTATTTATGTTTTTATCGCCAATAAAACATTATATACCTCGTGGAACCGCACTAATGATAAAAAAGCAGCAAAGTGTGAGAGGGACTCACGCATAAAGGGTTCTGTACAAATTTCTAGGAATCTAATTATGCAACGAGTGTTACTCAGAGCCTGGCTCTTCAGCAAACTGTACGCAGAGTGGGATCATTTCTAACTATACTTAGTTACTGACAGACATAAGAATATATGAGACTTTAAGACATTTCCCATTCAAAATAGTGACCAGCTCAAAATTTCCCGACTCTTAAAGTTTAAGTTGGTTACTTAACAGAGCTCTAGACTACGACACTTTTTTTTTCTTTATTTCTACAGATTTTTTTAAGGCAATCAGCTTATTTAACATTTTTATTTTCTCCGTGAAATGGTATCTTAAAAGTTTATAACATGATATAGGTACATTTTTGAAATAATGAAGTTATTTGAAAATAAACGCAATAACAACTTAAAATGCAAAAATATTTTTGGGGTCTCACGTTTTCAGTTATTTAACTTTGTATAAAATATTTGAAAAACACCCAACGCTCATTTAATTTGCTACGCCTACTTGTTTCAAATGTGAAGAATACTCTTTTATTTACAGGTTTCTCCCCCGATGTTCTCCAAACGCTCTCCGAGTCTTCGGGCGGCGGCGCGCGCGCACAGCTCCGTCTCGCTCTCTCCAAAATGTTAGAGCGAAAAGACTGCCAGCACGAATATGCAAATAACCGAGCAAGAGAGATGGTCGACGAACTGGGGAAGGACGAGTCCAAACTCTCTAGCGAGATCCGATATTTGCAACCTTTAGTGTACAATAGGATTTAGACGACTATGATAAAGCTTGTCATCTTCCAGATTTCGATATGTCATTCAATATCATAATTAAAACACTTTATACCTACAGTCACCATCAAATCTTTCAGAGCGGCCAAGGTGATCAAAACTATCGAAACGTGAACTCTAATCCTACTAATATTATAAATGTGAAAGTTTGTGAGTGAGTGAGTGAGTATGTTTGTTACTTTTTCACGCTGAAATGGCTGGACGGATTTGGATGAAATTTAGCAAAAAGTTAGTTTATAACCTGGATTAAAACATAGAATACTTTTTATCCTGATATTCCCACGGGATAGGGATACAATCTCGAAATAACTACCACTGGGTTTAGAGTCATGAAATTTGGCATGGCTGTTATAATATAAGGTCAATGAAAACCACGATGTAATTTTAGGGAATTCCCACGAGAATTTAATAAAATCCCGGAATTTCAATTAAACTGCTGTATCTAATGATTTACGCGAGCGAAGCCGCGGGTAAACGCTAGTATCTTAATAATAGAGTGCATGTACCTTGGCCGTTTCGTAATGTCTAATGGCGACACTGTACAATACAGTATTTGACAACTTCTGAATTTACTATATCATGTATTCTGTTATCTCAATGATTAACACCTTAGGTTCAAATCTAATTTTTTCCTAAATAGCAGATTTGCGAGTTTAGCATGGTGACATGCACTCAATTTTAGTGAAGAAAAAAAATTCGGCTGCAAATTGAACTAATTCGCTCTCTTCCTTTCTTCTTTCCTTCTCTTTTTTGTCTCTTTCTTAAATGCTTTTCTCTACACACGCTACTTTCATGTGACGTTACACGCCTTATAACTCTGTTATGTGTGAAAGTAGTTTAAAAATTGATTTTCCGTTCGACAACACGCAATGCAAGCTTTGATTTATAAAATAAAAAAAGGTTAGTCAAACACCGAATTTTCCATTTTCTTTTTTATATTTTTAATTTGCGAGATAGGTATGTCAAATCGTTGCATTAATAAATTTAATATTCTTTTATTGACACCGACTCACATATCAAAACTTGGATGATGACTAAATGCACGACATAGTGCATCTCTTTCGCTGACAACTATTTCCGAAAACACGCAAAGTCAAATGAAAAACGTATTATAACCGGAAAATCCTGAAAATGCCCGCTCGGTTTATTGAGATCGAAGAACTAAGTGTGCATAAGCTCATTAATTTATTGCGCAGCGTGTTGTGTTGATCTACTGTACGTATTCTTACGCTATGGTTCAGTGAAACACTGCGCTGTGATTGGTTATTAACTGAAGCGCGTCATTGGTCGATTCATTGAAATACATACAATGTTTTGAGTACTTAGAGCTTAAAATTAGTGTGCCTTAACTTGTCGTGAAAAGCGTCGACATTAAAGATATTTTAATTGCATTTCAATTTATTTTTTATGGTACTTATCATGAGTTTAAGACTTATATTTTATTTCTTTCAATGTAAATGTTTATGTCGAGTAGATTGAAAATAATATCAGGGTATTATGCTACAAATTATAACAATGTTACAAACTTTAAATAGGGATATATATTTTTGTAATTTTAGGTACTGTTTTAATTATGACTATCAAGTTTTTACATTGAAGTAAAAAATACTATTTTCAATAAGATAGTTAGTTAAGCACTCGTTAGCTAATAACACTATTTTATAATTATGTATCAATATAAAATATGTAAGTTGATATAAATAAATATTTTTTATTTATAAAAACTGAGTACCTATTGTGTTTCTATCTTCGGAAAGAAAAAGCCAAATGATAGTAGTACTTATATATGGTATTATATTGTAGTTTACTAATGCATTTTAAATTAGAAATTGTGCAAAAGATTGGCGTGTTTCTTTTGCACGGAAAAAAAAATTGAAAACTGAATAAATACCGAGCATACAAAATCCAGGCAAAAGCTACTTTTAAACATTAACGTAATGATGACTTCAAGTCATTTAATTAAGAAAATTACGCGTAAATTATTCTACGGTCGTTTTAATTTGAATGAAGATAGATTTAATTAGCAACGAGAATATTTAATTAACAAAGTTTCCGGGAATAAAATCAACGCTTAACCTGGGCACAAATAAAAAGTAAA